>NC_136262.1:199718141-200109551 GCF_964187855.1 Myxine glutinosa
AATTGGCACTCCCATGAGCAGCTATCGAAGAGATGTCAAGTTGAGAAGTGTATGCACCAATTACGAGTGGCGGTTCAGTCGATGAACGCGTACCTTTGCGATGGGTTCCTGCGGTAGTGTGGGGAACCTCGGCGAGGAGAAGGTGAAGCCACTGTTCGTGCCCGCATCGTAAGGGTACAGATTGGTGGAGATATGTTCACGCCAATGGTCACCTTCACAAAGGTTTATGCTGTCCATTCCGACAAACCAGTCTGGGCTTGGAATTATCTTAATCATGAAGGAAATCTGGGATGAAAGGGGGATGCAAGACAGCTTCACTTTCTCTCGCTTTTACCTGTCATACAATTTGCGGGTGACAGGCGAAGCCTCTGCGGGTTCAAATCTGATTACCTGCCTCCCAGAGCTGTGCACACGAGGCACCGGCTCCTGCTGAACACCGTCCTTCAAAAAGCACCTTCACCCAAACAAGTCCTTATTTTTTTTTCGGCCTTTCATCAAATGCTTTTCTTCAAACATCAATTTGCTAATGATGTGCATATTATATTTGCCTAAAGTTTAAAAACAGGTTACTGTTCATGAAATCGACTTCACACATTTTTTTTAGAGATCTTTGGAAAGGACAGGCCTTTATTTTTCCAGTAGCTGTCAAATTTAATTGTTCCTGTCTGTCACCTTTCATCACGATTTGTCGAAAGACATTTTGTACTTCCATCACTTTTTATACATGAGTTTAGGATCATGAAAGAGCTTGAGTAATTTTAGGCCCAGTCGATGGCATTTCGTCCTTATTAGAGCACTTGCTTCCGGATGTTAACACATTCCATGGTGACTTTCAAAAGAGTATTCCATCGTGTCCCAGAACCCTGGCAAAGTTCCAAATTTCTGCCCTTACTATCACAGGGGAAAGGAACAGCAAACCACATGGCAATCCCTAGCCCTCGCAATGCTTCGGCAGAACCTTTAGTTCCATGTTCGGAGAAACGATGACTGATTTCAGACTCAGCCCTCATCCGGTGTGTGTGAGGAAATGAATAATACACGTGACACGCAGGTCAGGATATTGGGGAATGTTGGCACACATTGAAAGGATCAGAGTATGTACGTTTGTACGCATAAACGTTTGTTGAATTCAAACTGTGACCTCAAATAACTTGACAAAATGAATATCCCCACCCCCTATCAAGCCCCTCACTCCACTGAGGTCAATTTTGTAAAATTGCAAAGATACCCCTGCCCCCTTTCCTGCCCCCTTTCCTGTCCTCCCCCCCGCCCCCCCACTGTCATTAAAAAAAAAAGAAATTGCTCTATTGCCCTGCACCCACTTTATCTTTATCACCTTTATCACCAACTTTATCACCAACAACCCTCTTCTGGTGAAATTGCCAAAATCAAGACTCTCTGCTCACCTTCACTCCTTAATTCCTCTTCTCTCCCGCCTCTGGAGCAAACTCCCTCACTCTCTTCAATCCCACTCCTCCCTCCAGGTCTTTAAAACACCTGTTCACCCCCATCTCTTATCTTCCCCCACCCAAAACCTTGATCTTTTCTACCCCCGTTAATTCACCCCAGATACACTATTTTGAAATACCGACTTATTTCTCTCCTGGAAGTTCTAGTGGTATCCATGTGTTTTATACCTCTCCCACCCCCACCCCCCACCTTCCCATGCCCCCCCAAGCCCTCCCCCTCCCACTGATCTTCCGTTGTCCCTGATTCCTGCAGTTGTACTTGTGTGCTTCCCTCTCTCTCCCAATCTTGTCTCCCGCTCCCTTTATTGTATGTTTTGTGTCTGTTTGTCCTTTTTTCTGATTGATGTTAGCTCTCACACGAGCCTCGATCTTGTATACAACAACAACAACAACAACAACAAAAATCTCAAAGTCAGGAATCCATGCAGCCATTCATTCAGTCACTATTCCATTTGCTTGCATTGTCTGAGGCCAAACTGTTTGAAAGAAAAACCTTCAGCAAATGAAAATGGACATTATTCTGGGAAGAAAGAATGACATAGCCAGAGTATTTCTAACAGCTTGCTTTACCAAATCTGCTTGGTCTTTAATATCAAGCTTAAGATTCCAAAAACTCATATTAAACCCTTAAAGAAAAAATGAGCCTGATGGGAACAGAGGCATTTGTTTTGTTCTTTTGTTTGCCAATAACTCGATGCGGCAGATCACATGAGCGCGTGACGAACTCCGCAGGGAAACCCGCACGATGTTTGTCGACTTACATTTTATCATGAGCGATCGTCGGTCTCAAGATCGGCAATTACATGCGTGAGAGCAGGAGTTTCCAAACTTGTGACCCACCTGAGTAGCCGAGTAAGTTTGGGGACCCATGCGCAGTAAGTGTGTGTGTGTAAAAGCATCCCCAGTACAAACAAAGGAGGGCAACACTGGTGGAAGAACAAGCGTTTATAATGCAAACACAAAGGCTTATTTGCCCAAACTGATTAAAAAAAGAACAATTACGAGGGGCGCTAAAAAAGTTATGTGAACTTTTACTTTTACCAGCCTCATGGTGTAATGGTTAGAGTGTCAGCTCTGAGGCTCGGAGGTCAGCAGTTCTTAAACCCTGGTTGAGCCATACCAAAGACTTTAATAAATGGTACTTACTACTTTCTGGTTTGATGCTGAGCATTCAAAAAGGATACAGCATGGATAAATAACCATAGGTTGATAATAATAAAAGCACAAGCTTTGATGGGCCTAATGCCTCCTCATGTATAATTTTTTAGCCGCGTCGCCGACGCTGCTCATAGAGTGCACTCTGCTGTTGTTGTTGTTACCACCTCTTCTTCTTCTTCTTCTTCTTGTTCTTGCGGAGAAGACAAAACCTCAAAGCTCCACCCATTCTGGGAGAGCCTTCATATAAACAAATATCCACCATTTTATTAACTCGCATAGCTTTGAGGCCTGTTTTGTTGGCCTGTGGTGTCTTCCTCTCACACAGTTTTCTTTCAAATCAAATTCGATATATCATTTCATTTTTCACAGTCGCCAACATAGTTTTAGACTCGGTTGAAAAAAAACGGGAAGAAAATCCGATGAAAGTTGCCCTTTATAGAACGAAATGAATTCTCAAAGGCCTGTAACTTCAAGTCCATTGACATTTTTTTTTTTAATCGCAGCATGCTTAGTCATACACCGCCCGAAATAAGAGACGGGAAAATGCCGAGATATATATATTTTGTTTAAATCGCGGCATGCCTAGTCATACACCGCCCGAAATAACAGACGGGAAAATGCCGAGATATATTAAAAATTCGTCCATTTGATGGCAATCGTCACGATGAAATATTTAATTTATACGTCGTCACAATAATGTGGAGAGAGGAGCATAGCTTCGTTCACGTGTCGCCACATACGGGAAATTGCCGAGATATATTTTTTTTTTACATCGCGGCATGGGCAGTCATACACCGCCTGAAATAACAGACGGGAAAATGCCGAGATATCTATCTATAATTCCATTAATCTCTGTGTGTATGTGTGTATGTGTGTTTGTATGTGTGTTTGTATGTGTGTATGTTTGTCTGTGACCGCTGTTTCTCGACAACTACCGGTCCGATATACTTGAAACTTGCCAGGTATATTGCTGGGGACCCGAGGATGTGCCTTTTCAAGGTTTGAAATTAATCGGACAAGTAGTTACCGAGCTATGGCGATTTCTTTACCAAACACCGCAAGCCGTTCGCTTTGGACCAAACCATTTCATGTAAATAGAGGGGGGGGTTCTGTGGTCGTTGCGAATGGACCAAACCATTCATGTAAATAGAGGGGGGGGGGTTCTGTGGTCGTTACTGCCACGTGGTTTCAAAGTTTTTTTTTGTTGTTGTTGTTTGCACGCATGTTTTTTTGCACCCACGTACGGGCACGCCCTAGGATGTTTACACACACACACCCCTACACAAATTTTTTTTTTTTTTTTTTTTTGGCAAGGAACGGGCACCCACGTACGGGCACGTCCTAGCTTATATATAGTACGGGCATGCCCTAGTCTATCTATAATTCCAGTAATCTCTGTGTGTATGTGTGTGTGTCTGTGTGTCTGTGACCGCTGTTTCTCGACAACCACGGGTCCGATATACTTGAAACTTGCCAGGTATATTGCTGGGGACCCGAGGATGTGCCTTTTCAAGGTTTGAAATTAATCGGACCAGTGGTTCCCAAGGTATGGTCACCGTACTCGCAAGCCGTTCGCTTTGGCTTTGCGAATGGACCAAACCATTTCATGTAAATAGAGGGGGGGGTTCTACCGTACTCGCAAGCCGTTCGCTTTGGCTTTGCGAATGGACCAAACCATTTCATGTAAATAGAGGGGGGGGGGGTTCTACCGTACTCGCAAGCCGTTCGCTTTGGCTTTGCGAATGGACCAAACCATTTCATGTAAATAGAGGGGGGGGTTCTGTGGTCGTTACTGCCACGTGGTTTCAAAGTTTTTTTTTGTTGTTGTTGTTTGCACGCATGTTTTTTTGCACCCACGTACGGGCACGCCCTAGTATTAAAAATTCGTCCATTTGATGACAATCGTCACGATGAAATATTTAATTTATACGTCGTCACAATAATGTGGAGAGAGGAGCATAGCTTCGTTCACGTGTCGCCACACACGGGAAAATGCCGAGATATATATATATTTTGTTTAAATCGCGGCATGGTCAGTCGTACACCGCCTGAAACAACAGACGGGAAAATGCCGAGATATATTAAAAATTCGTCCATTTGATGACAATCGTCACGATGAAATATTTAATTTATACGTCTCACAATAATGTGGAGAGAGAGAAGCATAGCTTCGTTCACGTGTCGCCACACACGGGAAATTGCCGAGATATATTTTTTTTAAATCGCGGCATGGTCAGTCATACACCGCCTGAAATAACAGACGGGAAAATGCCGAGATATATTAAAAATTCGTCGCCACACACGGGAAATTGCCGAGATATATTTTCACTTTGCACAAAAATAACATCAAGTAATCGAATCAATAGGAATGTCCTGTGCTTATAACATCGACGTTATAGGCACAGCTGCATCTAGGCATTGTGTAACATCGACGCGGCTTTTGTTTAAATTAAAACTTTTTGTACTTGTTTTTTGTAAGGGAACTCATATTTCTTACTCGCAACAGTCTAAGACACACCAACCTTTCCTTTATCTGTCTAAGACACACCAACCTCCACTACCAAAGGTGGATGGAGGATATGTTTTCACCCCTGTCTTGTCTGTTCGTCTGTCCGTTTGTCGGTGAACAAAATATCTTAAAAAGTTGTGCACGGATTCGGACGAAATTTGGCAGAGATGTAGCGTATGTGACAAGGACAAAATGATTAGATTTTGGTGAAGATCTGGATTCGGATCCGGCTACTAGAACTTTTAAAGTGATTCTTCACCATTGGGAGATGGGGCCAAAAACGATACAAAGCAGGATATCTCAAAAAGTTGTGGATGGATTTGGACGAAACTTGTTGGACAGGTTATGTGTGTGACAAAGAGGTATCGATTCAATTTTGGTGAAGATCCGGATCCGGATCCAGCTAGTATAATTTTTTTAAGTGATTCTTCACCATTGAGTGATAGGACCAACCAGGCGGAGGTATGCTCTCTGCTGAGTGCCGTTCTCGGTTCTTTTTTATTTGCCAGCAGGGGCTACCCAGCGCTGACTTGTTGAGTGAGCTTTTCCTGGCAGTGGTTTCGGGACATGTTTTACATTGAAAAACTAGGGAGTTATTGGCCTCATGGTGGTTACCTTTTGCCAGTGGACCAGCAGTACCTACACCCAAATTTGGGGCCTCTAGGTGCTACGGCTCAGCCGAGAAATAATAATGTACAAACATGCAAACAAACACACAAACACTTGAAAATATTTATATATAGTGTTGCGGTTTTGAGAATAAAGGATGACCCCCCCTCGTAGGTAGACGCACCACAACATGTAGCCTTGCTGTAGTTCAGTTATCTCTTAGTAAATGTAAGCGTAGTCTCCTTTCCTGTGTTAGTTTTGCGTTGAGCAGGCCAGTAAGTGTAGGCCTCGATTAGGCTGGAATACCATGTACTCGGCCTGAACAAGTCTGGCAAGGCCGAAGGGAGGAGCTGCAGGGGGAGTGGCCGGTAAGCCGCGAGCAGCTAATCAGTGCTCGAGGGGAGTGGCTCACCACGGCGACGGGAGGAGGGGCATGAAACATTCGGGCAAGGCCAGGGCGGAGCCATAAATCCCTGCCCCGGGCCCCCCGCCTCAGTCGAGAACCAGAACGAGTCAAGAATCAGTCGGAGCCCCTGTGAGAGTCAGAATCGGGGAGAGCAGACGAGAGAGAATGAGTCGGAGTGCTTGAATTGAACTGTTTGTAATAGCCTCGTTGTACACGAACTTTCCCCGTGCTCTGTGCCCTGCGGCTGTATTAATCGCGCTTGTGGAGACGATCCATTCCAGAGCCACCTACGCCGACGATCCTCCTACCTGGGCTTCCTGCGTACGTGCCGTGACCACCAGAGGGCCACGCCGGGCGAGCTGTTCCGGAGCGACCGACGGCAAGGCACGTTTGGCGCGCGAACTTCGTTCCTTTCTTTCTTTTTCCCCGTGTGAGTGAGTGGGCCCTTTGTCTGGGGATTAGTTAAGACTGCTTAAGTGCCTGCTCTGTGTCTCTTCGCCTGTACATAGTAAATAAACCGTGTTCTTCCTCTTATTTGACCGTTCCCGTCATTTCATTCTTGGCTTAGCATCGCACGAATAGAACCGCTCAAATCGGGTTCAATAAAAGGTAACGGCACGAGTCACTTGATACGCACACCGCTCGGGCGTTTTGATTAGCGTGGCTTGTGCGAGGTCCGGTCCCCGTTTTCGTGGCAGCGTGGGTACCAAAGGTACGTGCGGCGTCGACCCGATACCCTTTTCCACGCTCGCTGTGGAAGTGGCGATTCGGCCTCGTGGACACAAATACCCGAGGGGGAAAAGGGGCTTAACCCTCCCTCTATACGTCGACGGGCTTCGGGAGATCCGCAACAAATTATACCTTTTTTTTTTTTGGCCTTGTCTGATGATTCCTCCAAGACAACTTGTGCAAAGGCTGAATGCCGCTTGTGTATACTATATATTGTATTCCTCCCCTTCCTATTCCATCTCCAGGTGCTGACGATGTCATCGTCAGGCACTAAGAGTGGTCTGGTGATGACGCGCGCTGAAAGGGAGTACTTAGTTTTCACTCCATTTGTTACTTAACAGTTTTCACTGTTACAAAATCGAGAATTTTTCAAGTATATTGGTCGGTTGTGTTTGTCTGTTTGTCACTCGCCTGCAGGTCACAATTCTAAACAGATCATTAAACGTCACCAAGTTGTAGAGGTCGTCACAATTGAAAAGCCAATTGATTTTTAGGTCAATTTTAGGTCAAAGGTCATCTGAAGGTCAAATTTTAAAAATCGCCATTTTTCATCTCATTGAATTGAAAATTGAACAGCATTTGTACGTTGAGTCACTAAATTGGTAAACCAACTATTTTTGAGGTCAAAAGGTCAATGGTAAACTCAAGGTTAAACTTCCAAAATCATCCATTTTCATCTTTTTTTAAATGTCAATTTTCATCAAGTTGAAAATTATATAGCAATTGCACAGTGCCTCACTGAAATCGCAAACCAACTTTTTAAGGCCAAAAGGTCAAAGGTCAACTCAAGGTCAAACTTCTAATATCAATTTTCACCTGAAAAATCATCAATTTTAATCCGATTGACCCGAACTTTGATTACGATCATCAATTTTAATCTTAATGAAATTGACAATTTGATGTATCCATGGCAACCTTTTGTGGGGGAGGGGTGGATTTTGCAAGTATCGTGCTCTGCATGACGTCTTCTTGTTTTCTTGTTTGTCTTCTTTCTTGGTGGTTTGTTTGTCCGGGCGATATCTCAGCCATCCTTTGAGCTAGAAATCTGAAATTTGGGCACAATAGCGAACAAGTGCTTTGCCCCAAAAAAATTGGATTATTCAATTAATTCATTAATTATTAAATTATTCTAAATTTTTTGATTCCTTATTTATTTTCTTTATCATCTGGACAATATGATATTTTCCTGGGAAAACCACATTTCAAATCTGGCCTCCAAAGCCAGTCGCCGACTCGGCATCCTCCATCGTGTGAAGTCCTTCCTTGGCACCTCTGAGCTCCTCACCACATACAAGGCTTTCATCCGCAGCTCAATAGCTTTAAAAATATTATTTATATTTATTTATTGGTTTAACCATCGCTATATTTACAAAAAAGCTCTTATATAAGTGATGTAGAAGTACCTGTACTTTATCTATGGTCTTCTTCATAAATGACACGATGTGTCTGTTTGTCCGGTTTCCTATCTCTATCCTCTCACCGCTTCCCGTATCATCGCCATACTTCATAGGCATACTCCACTTATTCTGCTCAAACCAGTCAAAAGCTTTTGTCAAAGAGTTCCCCATTCCGGTTGATGTCAGGGCATTCCAGTGGGTACTGGGTAGCGCTTTGAACCGAAACTTCACGGGATAGTTGTTGTTATTGGTCAATGGTCCTCCTCGTCCCACCATATCCAATGCCATACCATACATTCATTCAGCCCCACCTTACTCACCATGACCCCTCTTCCACCATTCCTTCTCTAACAATTCTGTAGATCTGTGCCTGGATGTAAGTATAGGGCCTCACATTAAAAAAAGTCAATTTTAAAACGAAATTAATACCTTGTCAGGGTATTTGGAACTTTGTCAGATTACTGGAACACAATGGTGTATTTTTCTTAAGATAAGAGTGAGATCATTGACATCTACACCGGAAATGGAGATGAGAAAGTTGGATTCTCATCCGTAGTCACATATCAGTGTGAACAGACATGCAGCATCTTCTTCCCGCACTGTACCGAAATGGCTGTTATAGTCAGATTTGAGAATACATTTCTAACCAGACAGCTTGGAGGTGAGCACCCTAGTTCCTTCGCTATTTGCCACCACCCGAGCCTTCAACACCCACCCAGTCTTTCATGAAGGTCTCACATCCAAGTTTGAACCATGCTCAACTCTGCCTAATTTAAAATATCTGTTGGGATGTTCTTTTAAAATGAGTGAAGCACCACGATTATCCCTCCTTACTGTTTAACATCATTTCTCTTTTGGCAACCCAAACTCTCTTCCTATGGTATCCGTGGAAACCTCCACACATTGCTTGCCGACTTCCTCTCTAGTCGCAGTCAACGTGTGGCCCTGAATGGAATTCTCTCATCTCCCCTTCCTGTTCAGGCTGGAGTTCCCCAAGGCAGTGTTCTGGGCCCCGTGCTATTTCTGGTCTTCAATAATGATCTCTCCGACTTTCTGGAAAATCCTCTCTTTCTTTTTGCTGATGACTCCACTCTCTGCCGCTCCATATCTTAACCCTCAGATTGGCAGTCAGCAGCCTCCTCACTCTCTGCAGACCTGGGCAAAATCACAAACTGGTCAAACAAGTGGAACATGTCTTTTAATCCTGACAAATCTCACACTCTCACTTTGTCTCTCCGTAAAGACCGTCTAGACAACCCTCCCATCTACTTTCTCAACAATCCTCTCCAAGAAGTTCTGTCGCTCAAGCTTTTGGGTCTCACTATCTGCCATGATCTTTCCTGGAAAAACCACATTTCCAATCTGGCCTCCAAAGCCAGTCGCCGACTGGGCATCGTCCGTCGTGCGAAGTCCGTTCTGGGCACTTCTGAGCTCCTCACCACATACAAGGCTTTCATCTGCAGCTCAATGGAATAGTGTTCCCCCCTCTGGGCTGGTGCTCCTGCCTCACACCTAGCTCAGCTTCACGCTGTTGAAACCAAAGCATTCAGAATCATTGGTATCTCCTGTGATAAAGCTGAAAACACCCCAACTCCACCTCTTTCAATCTCCAACTTCTTTCCTGAAATTCCTATTGGTGTCAATTTGTTTTATACCGTGTACCCCTTCGCTCCCACCCATCACCCCCCACCGGCCCTCTCTCTTCCACAGATCTACCGACGACCCTGTTCTCCGCTGTTGTTGTGCTTGTATGTTTTCCTCTCCCCCCACCCCCTTTCGTCTCCTGCTCCCTTTATTTATTGTATGCTTTATGGGTCTGTGCTTGTCCTCGTGTATAATGTGTTAGCTATTACACAAGCCTTGACTCTGTGTTTAAAAAAAAAAAAAAAACCCCAGATGACATCGTCACCCATAGACGATATTAATAATTGTACATTTTTTTTCTTATTTACAGTGGATGAGATTATCTCAGAGAACTATAGAACGGTAATAATAGGTACATTAAATGCTTAAAATAACATATTTGGAGAAATAAATAATTACATATGCAAACATGGTGGAATTTTATCTCTACTTAAATTAATGTCTGTTCATATTAAGACAATCCTAACACTGGGGGTGTGTTTAAGCCACTTGGCGAGCACACTGCAACAAACTTGATAACTGACCACACCCCAGGATTTCGGGAACCATCATCACACACCCGTGATGGATATATACACCCTCAAAACACAAATATCTTGCCAACAATATCTACACTTGTTCAACACACCCATTCCACATTTATGTGTTTTGTTGGGTGTGGAACTTCAAAACGTATTGGGATTACCAAATTACAAATTGACAATTTTTGAAAAGAGGTAATTAAAAGTGAAGAGGGCAGGGCATTCGGGGAAAGGGGGATAAATTAAATCCCCCTTTTCAAAATTTGCACTCCCCTGTATGTAATTCTGTACGTAATTCAAAATTTGCACCCCCCAGTTTGTAATTCTGTATGTAATTCAAAATTTGCACTCCCCTGTATGTAATTCTGTATGTAATTCAAAATTTGCACCCCCCAGTTTGTAATTCTGTATGTAATTCAAAATTTGCACTCCCCTGTATGTAATTCTGTATGTAATTCAAAATTTGCACTCCCCTGTATGTAATTCTGTATGTAATTCAAAATTTGCACTCCCCTGTATGTAATTCTGTACGTAATTCAAAATTTGCACCCCCCAGTTTGTAATTCTGTATGTAATTCAAAATTTGCACTCCCCTGTATGTAATTCTGTATGTAATTCAAAATTTGCACTCCCCTGTATGTAATTCTGTATGTAATTCAAAATTTGCACTCCCCAACCCATGTCTGTATATAATTGATATGTTGGGATAACTTTATTATTCCTGTAGTTGTGGAATTTTTGTCCTCCTTTTATCCTCCTTTCATCCTCCTTTCATCCCCCTTCCGTCCTTTCGTCCTCCTTTCATTGATAAGTATATATCCCCGAACGATGTTTACCTTAGCTTTAGCTTCCCCAGGTGCAATTTCTTGCTTGATACAGTTATTCATTGTGGCATTTTAAAATACTGTATACAGTATAGCACAATTAGAATCATTTGGTGTTCAAAATATAATATACTTTATATATTTTATGGTATGGATGCTCAAGTTAAAGTAATGACAACATGTTTCTCATGGAAATAATACTCACCAGGGGATGCTTATTGTTGACCTCAAGCTCGATGAAAGTCTGCCCGGTACTGTTAGCAATGCCTGGGGTTGTAAATAACCCGGAAATAGTTGGTCTTCCATTGATGATGCTCGCCTCCAACTCCCTCATGAGTCCCCATGCCTCTCCCTGCTCAGCCATCTCACGCACTCCAGCACTTGCTAATCTGCCCAGTCGCCACATTCGGTACTTGCGGCCATGAGCGACAGCTGGCAGATCATGCACACACACAGCCTTTTGTGGAAGTGGGAATGCTGGCATTATTAGGAAATCACTGCAGAATCAACTAGAGAGTTCATAGAACACCTTACCCCATACTATCTTGAGAAACAAAGACATGGGCCGGGTCTACGAGCGGCAAATTTGATTGGTTGTGATGACATAAAATGCCATAAAAAATATTGTCCAAGCACTGCAAAACGGAAGGGTTTTGAAAATGGTAAAAAGGCGATTTGTGTTCTCCAGTGTTCAAGTATATAATTCAATTGAAATAAAATAAAGAATTTAAAGGTCGTAGAAAATAAATCCAGATGTTTACTGCCTTGATACAGTATCAATTACATCATCGTAATTAACACATTGCATTAGTTATTCCTGCCTGTTGTTTGTGTCCTTTATGATATCCTAAAAACAGTAAGTTTCCTGTTTGGAATGATTTTTAATTTTGCTTGACTGCCAGACAGGTAGATAGAGTAATAAACAATCACACCCGTGTCCGAAGGAAGCAGTTCAGTTTGGAATTTTTCATATGAAACAAGCGTTACGCCTAGGTCCCTCGTCGGTGAAGTGATGTGAGTTGACAAAGTGGAAGACGCAGAAAACATGCTATGATATGATATTTCGCTCACAAGGTTCAGACATACATGGAGGCGGCCATCTTGGATTTTGACGTGGCGACCCAATTTTCAATGGCGTTCTTCCTTAAGCCTAGATACACCCACACACCAGATTAGAAGTTGGTACTTCGCTTATTTTTCAAGATATTCCGCTCAGAAGGTTCAGACATACATGGCGGCGGCCATCTTGGATTTTGACGTGGCGACCCAATTTTCAATAGGGTTCTTCCTTGTGCCTAGATACAGCCACACACCAGATTAGAAGTTGGTACTTCGCTTATTTTTCGAGATATTTCGCTCACAAGGTTCAGACATATATATGGTGGCGGCCATCTTGGATTTTGACGTGGCGACCCAATTTTCAATAGAGTTCTTCCTTGTGCCTAGATACACCCACACACCAGATTACAAGTTGGTACTTCGCTTATTTTTCAAGATATTTCGCTCAAGTTTCAGACATATATATGGTGGCCGCCATCTTGGATTTTGACGTGGCGACCCAATTTTCAATCGCGTTCTTCCTTGTGCCTAGATACACCCACACACCAGATTACAAGTTGGTACTTCGCTTATTTTTCAAGATATTTCGCTCACAATTTTCAGACATATATATGGTGGCCGCCATCTTGGATTTTGACGTGGCGACCCAATTTTCAATCGCGTTCTTCCTTATGCCGAGATACACCCACACACCAAATTAGAAGTTGGTACTTCGCTTATTTTTCAAGATATTCATCTCACAAGGTTCAGACATACATGGCGGTGGCCATCTTGGATTTTGACGTGGCGACCCAATTTTAAACAGCCTCCTTCCTTGTGCCTAGATACACCCACACACCAGATTACAAGTTGGTACTTCGCTTATTTTTCAAGATATTTCGCTCACAAGTTTCAGACATATATATGGTGGCCGCCATCTTGGATTTTGACGTGGCGACCCAATTTTCAATCGCGTTCTTCCTTATGCCGAGATACACCCACACACCAAATTAGAAGTTGGTACTTCGCTTATTTTTCAAGATATTCATCTCACAAGGTTCAGACATACATGGCATCAGACATACATGGCGGCGGCCATCTTGGATTTTGACGTGGGTTGCACCCACACACCAAATTTGAATGCGGTCCTTCGCTTACGCATGCACGCACGCCTGCACGCGCGCACGCACGCACGCACGCACACAAGCACGCACGGACGGACGGACACACGGACGGAGGGGAAAGCCATAGTCCCCCTTTCGCTATGCTGTGCGACGGGGAACAATAAGCAAAGCCGAGAAAATGACGAAACACTTTAGAACTAGATGGTATTCATAGAATACATACCCTGTGCAGTCAACTTGGTGTGAGCCAATTCTTATATTTTTGAACTTCCAATATGGCTGCCAGACCACGTGAGCGATGAGATCATAAATTTATATTCTCTAATATAATTATTACATACAGTAGATCTCACTCAATAAATTTCAAACTGATCAGAAGTTGTCACTGTCGAATTATGATGTCATAATTACAGCTCCAATGACGTCGTCGTTTACAACACCTATTCCCCATATGGAGTTCTTTACAATTAGCCATGTTTCCATTTTTTCCATGGAGCGGTTTTGGAGATATAGAGGTGCAACGTTTTTTGGTTTTTCCAAGATGGCGCCCATACCACATGACCTATGACGTCATGATCATTATTAAAATATTTTACAGGAGGAGGCACTCCTATGGTGAAAATTTCGTGCCCATCAGACCAACAGTTGCTGAGAAAAAAATTCATAATGATCGGATAAGTGTTGTACGTTGAATTATGACGTCATGACGAAGGGACCAATGACATCATCATTATCATAGCTTATTCCCCATGGGGAGTAGTTGACCATGAGCCAGGTCTCAATTTTTTCTATTGAGTGGTATGGGAGATATAGAGGTGCAAAGTTTTTCCAAGATGGCGTCCGTACCATGTGACCTATGTCATCATAATTATGAACACAAATATTATACAGGCGGAGGCATTCCTATGGTAAAATTTCGTGTCAATCGGACCAACGGTTGCTCAATCACACTTTCCGTTTCGCGTGTGCGGTGTAAACCCCTCTCAAAGGAATATGACAGAGATGGCCTAATCCGGCCACTAATGAGTTCCATTTTCATCCCAGAATTTCCACCCAGTAGCCATGTCCACAGAACAAACTGTTACTAAAGTAGAAGTAACTCGTTTAAATAGTATTCAAAGCCTGGGAAAGAGATTAGAAGGTAGGAGAGTGTGGTAGAAGAGGTGGGGGAGAGCGTTGTCATGGTGTGGCGGTGAGGGTTGAACAGGCAGGTGAGGTGCCATACCACCTGCACAGACAATTAAAGGGGAAGAATTTATTTTCTTTGGGAATAAAATACACAGTCATGGTCCAAGTAAACGGACAACAAAGAAGGCTCAGAAAATAAAAACGTCTGTAAAACCAAAGTGTTCCACCATCCATTGGAGCAGCATTCCAGGATTTCTAACTGATAGACACGCCATCATTCAATCATCCCATAGTTACCCAAAACTCGTGAGCATGTTTCCAAACCAAATATGGCCTTTTAAACAACTGGCAAAGCCAGACTTTTCAACATTTGCATTGAATTTCATGGAAAGCCATATGTGCTGAGAAGGGGAAAGAAAAAGTCAGGAAAGCTTAAAATATTTTCATGCAACTGAACATGATGAAGTAACAGCTGAGGATTAACAAAACATCCCTTAACGCCGCTCTCAGCTGCTAACAGTGCGGAAAACCTTTATCCGCACCTCCTTGGAGTGGATCTTCCCTCTTGTCAACTGGCACCACTAATTCTAACCATCCTGGAGGAAGTGAACTTCAGGGCCCTGAGGGTAATTAGTGTCACTCAACGAGAGGCTCGGGGTCTTTTCCTGTGCCATTGCAAATTGTTTGCCTAACAATCTTCTACTGCTGCATTTCTGGTGTTGCATCCTCACCTCCTCACCCCTGGTGATACACTCCTGCTGAACAGCAACAGATCACATGCAATCATTCAGCCTCCCATGTCTTGTTACTCTTCCCAAATGTAGGTTAATTGCTCATTTCTAATGTTTTGACCCCATCTTTTTCCTTTTTTTATTTGGTCTGTGGAACCGCATCTCCTGGGTCTGTCATTGGTTTCCCTTACATTAGTCATTGGTGATTGTCATGGTCTTCTTGAAGTTTTGTGCGTGTGTGCGAGTGCGCTTGCTCCCCAGTCCAACTGAATTTTCCTTCCATCCCTTACATGTCTGGTTTCCTATGTTTTTACTCGATCTGTCCTCTCCTTCCACCCACTCCCTTTGCACATCGATCCAGCAGTAGTCATTTTGATTTCCCATTAATATGCTCTTTAGAAATGTCACCATGACCTAACATTATGATCATTGCACTTGTATTTGCATATACAGTAGCACAGGTATACATACCGATCAGACCAGACCACTGTGCCGGTGGTCGAAACTTGGGGTATTGCTTTGGAAAGGCCGTTTGTCTCCAGAGGCCCGTGAAAGTAAGGAGGTACTTGGCTCTTTCACGAACCTGACACTTGCGATTGGCCCATCTGCTTGCGGAATAGCCACCCGGATGACGCCGGTGTGGGCCTTGGTGATGTCGTTGTGCAGAAGTCATGCAAGCAGCAAACAGGAGCATAACCACAGGCATAACTGACAGGGGGCACCTTCCTCTCATCCTGCAGAAAAAGTCACTGTTGGCCATTTTTTAAATCTGTCAAGATGCTAGCACAGAGATATAGCAAAGAGCATATGGACCTCCACCAGGCCTTTTCCCCAAAGCAGCTCATGCATTGTCTGTTTGATGATCAATCTGACTCTATCCATCTAACCACTCACTCTCCGGTTTGTGTGACTTTATGGAGCTTGTATGTCTTTTTTGCTGTTATTCTGAGGTCAAATCTCAATGTCAACCCCTTTATACAGTATGTATGATGGACATGCTCTGCATCATCTTATTTTTCATTTAACCCCTAAATACGATTGGCCAAGGAAGAATAACATGATCACTCAGTGCATCGTGACCTTGTGAAAGATCAGGCAATGGGTAAACTCGGTTTCGAGTGCATCGCAGTTTAATCCAGGAATCATAAACCAACCTTAAAGAAACTTTTTAAATGTTTGGTTATCAGCTGTTTTCTGGGTATGCAGGTGGTGTGTGTAGCTATGTTACTATTCATTGCAACAATGCATTTCCATCTGGACTTGTTTGGGTTTGGCCCCCATTTGGAATTCCTATCTGAATTCAGAGCTCATGATGCTGAAACACCAGGTTCAAATTCCATTTCGTGTCGATTTGTCTGTTGTTCCACGAATGTCTTTGCAATTTGTGCAAAATGATGTCGAAGTGTCTTAATGTCTGTCTTGCATGTAATGTACGTATATGTACCAACTCCTTCAATAAGACTTAGATTAGTGTATTTTCTTCATGTTTCGTGTGTACCACATGGCATCAATCGCGGGGCGGCATGGATGTGCCACATGTGCAGTTCCCCCTGTAGGTTAGAGCAGGAATTTGGAGTTCCTTCAGGATGCTGACAATAGCTCGCGTACTCTTTACGAAGGAAACCATGGGATCTTAGACATCCATGCAAAGAGTGCTTCATAACCTCATTGTTGCACAGGTAAAAAAAGAAAATTGTTATACCCTCTGCCACCATAACCAGGTGGCGCTACACGGTACACATTTAAATAGAGAATTTACACCCCTCTCCCGGTCCCCCACAACCCTGAATGAGGTCGCGGCTTGTATTTGTATTTGTGCCCCGAGTAAAGTATATAAGCGTTTATCGCTGGAATACCCAGCGTTACTCAAGCGAAAAAAGAAACATTAACATATTTGAAATGAGGGAAAATATAATGGAAAAGGAATTACATCCAAATCAGAATCATCACAAATGTCAAATAATCATTTTATCTTTTCGTTGATTATATGCTGGTGAATGTGCCGTTCATCACGTTTCTGATTTAAGTATGATGACGTTCAGGAAGAGGAAGAAGCCTTACCACCAACTTCGACCGGTTCTGGAATTGTTTTATTATTTGTGTTCAGATGACTGGTGATTGTTTTGTATTTATTTATGCGAATGTGTACTTGTATATAACTGTCATTAATGAAAAGTACTTCGGCACTATCGAGCGATTATTAAAAATAAGAAAATTTAAAAACTTTTTGTTTCAACTTTTTTGTTTGTTTGTTTTGCCTTAAACACTCCCAGGCACTCACTGATGAACCTCTGAAAGTTTGACGTAGATCCGTTCAGCCATCTCTGAGAAAAATGGCGACACACAGACAGAAACACAGACCAACAGCTCTCTTATATTGTAGACATTGTGTTGCAGTTTTTAGAACCTTCACTTTATCAAATTTAGTATTAAAATCCCTTATAAATAACCCCTGTGTACATTTCCCCTTAATTGGCTGTTAATTGAAATAAGTGCACCTTAGCTAGTCCATGTACAAGCACATAGCCAATCATAGAACCTCTCTATACAGTAAGGGCATTTTATGAGATATTTCACAAATCTGTTAACTAAATTGTTACCAAAAAATTTCTTCACCAATATGTTTGTAAAGGTGTGTAATAACATGTGTTAAAATGTTGAAGTTCAACTCCCGTGGGAAACCCAGAAAAAAAGTTGTTGAATTCGGGTACCGAAAAATTATTTTCGAGAATTTTTATTTTTTTTAATCGGCCCTTAAGTAACTTATGAGGGGTCAAATAAGGGTTTTTCATGATTCTGAGTTGATTGTTAACATTTATATTTTCACTTTTACATTTACACACAAAGTAGCTTTTATTTCACATACATATATAATACTCAAGAGTTATTTCTCATTCACAATGTCAGAAGTTTCAACAGTCATTGTCTATGTCTTCTTCAGACTCAACAACATCATGACTGCAGTTTATGCATGTAATGCCATTACAGACTCCACAGGCCGAGATGCAGTGACCCCATTCTTCTTGCAGCTGCATCGCCGGTTGCTGCAATCTCCATGACAATTACAGCTCGTGAACTGCAATAGCTCCTCAGGAGCCGTGGGGTCCAGTGTTGGAACTGGCTCATACCCATGCACACCTATTGTCCATCCATAGTCACTGGGGTTCAGAGACATGCTCTGTAGAAGGATCCTGTCCCGGGTCTGCAGGTAGGCACGGAGTGAATGTTGTGCAGCTGCACCCTCTGTTGGAGGTAGAGTCTCTGGTTTGATCACTCCTGCCGCTGCCTTCCTTGAGAACATGTTGTACCGAATTTCACCCAATGTAGTATCTCGTCCATGGTAAATGTTGTCCAGAAACTTTGCTCTTGGGGTCCAGTTGGACATATCCGGTCGAATCTGGAGATTACAGCAGGAATTCTTGGTACGCCGGATGTGGTCGTGATCTTTTGGTGATCTGCTGTAGCCATCAAAGACCACAATGATCTTCTGGGAGCAGCAGCCCAGATACTGCACGTAGCTCAGGTAACTGTTGGCGATCTCCTGCCAGGTCTGACGTTGTTCCCACTTCACCATGTAGACAAGCCATCCGCCATCAATTACGAGGGTGCAGCAGGGTTGGTTAGTCAAGTCAAGTGGATCAGTTAACGCCTTCAGGCTTGTATTTGAAAAGTCTGCCTTGTTTGCCTTGTTCATCTTCTGATCTTTGTTGCTGAACAGGGACAATGGGAAGGGAGTCAGCTCATACTGTAAGCTTGTCTCAACTGTCATATCCCGCTGGGCGAAAATGATCAGTCGGTTGAACAACTTTAGTGAGTCAAGGTGAATCTTTTTCTCGTTGACCAAGGGAAATTTTCTTCGTGATGACAGGGCTTTTATCTTTGACTTGACATCCATGGTCGACGTCACTGACTGTCCATCCAGCTTGATCTGCATCTCCATCCCAACTTCAGCTGCTCTCTCAGCATTGACTGCGTCATCTCCAGTGCTTGTGAATCCTGTTGAGAAAGACACGAGCAACTCCTTGTCTCTATCGTTGTCGAATGGCTTGATCTCCTCAAACCATTTTAGGACAAGTTCAACTGCCTCTGCATCTCGCTTCATCTGTGTCTTGGCAAGGTCTCTGTGGACTGGAACATGTTTACTGACGTCCTCCTCCATCCGCCGGTTGACATCAGACAGGTGACTGAGGGTGAGCACCCAGCATTTGTGGCCAGAAAAACTGTTTCTCATTCTTCCTCTGCTCAGTCCACCTTGTGACTTGGCTGCCTTCATTAATGTCTGCTCAATGCAAATGTCACACCATGTGCCGGACCACTCATGACTTGAGTAACGGACAACGTGGTTCCCGTGGGCAGTGAGACGTTCTAAGGTGTCTTTGTAAGCAGGCAAAGTTTCTAGTTCCTTCATGAGTTGACAGTACAGCCGTGCGCCCTTGGCATACTGATGATGGCCTGCAGCGGCAAAGATGTGAAGCATCTTGGTAACAATGCAGGACAGATGCCCATTGTGGTCTGCAAGTCGCTCGGTTCTGATAAAGACCTTGATCACATCTACCATGTGGTGGTACTCCACCCAGAGTGCAGGTGTTCTTCCTCCTTTTGCGAGTCGTTTGAAGGTTTCTTCAAACCTTTGCTCAAACACTGGCACTACTGGGTCTGAGTGTCTGGCTCCCATCTTCCACAAAGACACTTAAATTTATTTTAGTACTTATTTAGTATTTTAGTACAAAGACACACTTATTTTTCCACAAAGGAGTGTCTGTGGTGAAATATAAATGTTAACAATCAACTCAGAATCATGAAAAACCCTTATTTGACCCCTCATAAGTTACTTAAGGGCCGATTTAAAAAAATAAAAATTCTCGAAAATAATTTTTCGGTACCTGAATTCAACAGCTTTTTTTCTGGGTTTCCCATGGGAGTTGACCTTCAACATTTTAACACATGTTATTACACATCTTTACAAACATATTGGTGAAGAAAATTTTTGGTAACAATTTAGTTAACAGATTTTCATATGTTTCCCTTACTATATAGTTATATTGTTATTCTGTGTTCCAGATAAGGCTGTGTATCCAATAGCCGATCTTACGTTGCACAAAATCAAATAAGATAGATCCCCTTTTCGATGGCCCCAAAGCCTACATTTCCAACAGCATTCAGACTCCATTACACACGCGGTCAGCTCGGAGAAGAAGGGCGTGGCCCGCCCATCGTCATCAAAAGGTGGAGCCAGAAGGCCCTTGCGACCAACCAGGAATCGGTGGGCATGGCTTGGTAGGGCGTGGCTATATAACCCGTTACGGGAAGCCCCCACCCGCAGATGAGAGAGGGAGCACGAATCAAGAGTTCTGTGAAGGAGGTGCATGATCCAGCTGAGCGTGAAAGAACGCAGGAGGCAGAGAACGCAGGAGGCAGAGGACGCCGAGGAAGCTACCGGTGCAAAGCCGAGTGCGTGGAGTCACCGTTTGCTCACTTCCAGCCCGGAGTGTGGAGCTGGAGCCGACGTCGTTGCCGCGTTTTCCCGCCACACCTTCCAGCCCTGCCGTTCTGCACAGACCCTTCTTCTCCCTCCAGCCAATCCTACCTGCAATTCCCCATTCGTGTGAGTCTGTTTGTGTTGTCCTGTCCCTGGGAGTAAGTAAGACTGTATAAGCTAAGAATTGCCCTGTGTATCTGCTTCTTCCTCTTCACTGTAAATTACTTCGTTCTTCTCTTTCTTTGGGTTCATGTACATAATAATAAATCCTGTTATTTCTTACCTTTGGCTTCTTCTTTCTCATCCGATCGCTTTCGTCCTGTCCCCTATTGAGTATACGTGGCACGATTTCGGCCGACGCTTTATAATCGGGTTAGTCATTGCTAACGGCTCGAACCGCGGACTGCTAAACCGCTCAGCAAAATACCATCTCATCCGTGGTTTCGAGCGGTACTTGTCTCCCTGTTTTGCGGAGGGATTGGTGAAGGTATTCGGGAGAACACCTTGACCAATAACCCTGATCAATCCCACCTCGCAAAGGAGCGTTACAAGTACCAGGACTGGCGGAGACGGCCAGCTTAACAGGACAAGGGGATTAACCCCCCCTTGCTAACGGGAGAGCCGTCCCCCGTTTCCATAACAACATATATTGTTGCGGATCCCATGTCTGTCGATGTACTAAGGGGAGGGGTTAAGACCCCATTTCCCCACAGACACCGGGTCCATGGGCCGTTGACCGCGACGAAGCTCGCGCCAGGCGGGTTGCGGAGCACTCCAATCGCCAATCCCCCAACCACGGGCCGAAGGGTTATCGACCGTGCTACGAATACCTTCGAGACCACGTGACTGGGAAGACCGGGTATTGAACCCCTCGCGATCCCACACCTATTTCAATCAGGCGCGCTGAGTGATTCGTGATCGTGATCTACGGACCTAATCGAGCAGCAAAATTCGGTTTGAATGATGCTGGGCAATGGGGGAAAAGACGCACACAGGCAGGTTGAGAGGAAATACAATGAACACGTCTTTATTCACAAAAAAACACAGAAAAAGGACGAGAAGCAGACTTAGCCAAAATTTTTACCTATCTGTTCCCAACACAAGCGCCTGGCACACTCGCACACAGGGGATAAATCACATCGATTAGACTCGTACCGGAAGTGTTATGGTCTGTGACCTTTTTCTTTCCCCCCACCCCTTTGTGAGTTAGACCAAGTGGTTTGGTCCATGTGTATAAAGCCTATGATTGGCTGTGGGGCAGGGCATGGGAGGGGCCAGGAAGGTGATTCAGAGGGGAGGGGAGAGGGAGAGAGAGAGAGAGAGAGAGGGAGAGTGTGTGGCCATTTTGGAGGAGGGCTCATGGTGGAGTGCCTTTTTGGGTGTTGTAGAGTTTCCAGCTGCAATCTCTCCACCTGAAGGGTGACTTTGATTGAACTCTTGCTGCCGTACCTCTACTGCCTTGGGGCTTACTTGTGGACTTGCCTACTCCTACCCTCTCATGCTGGGCCTGCCTTGGTGGCCTACTCTTGGACCTGCCTACTCTTGGACCTGCCTACTCTTGGACCTGCCTGCTCTTGGACCTGCCTGCTCTTGGACCTGCCTACTCTTGGACCTGCCTACTCTTGGACCTGCCTACTCTTGGACCTGCCTGCTCTTGGACCTGCCTACTCTTGGACTGGCCTACTCTGGTTTTTCACTCGCTTCTCCCTTTGTTTTATGTGTAGGAAGAGATTTTTCATGTGATAATCCATAAATAAAGACAGTGTGATTGAAGGCTTGGCTTGGTGTGCTTCAGGCCATAACAAATTGGGGGCTCGTCCGGGAACTGGATTATATGATACCTGTCTTGGATTTTTGTTTTTTTCGCATTTGTAAGTTTTCTCATTGGCAGATAATTTGACTTTTGATTACGGTGCTGGTACTTCTATATTACTGCAGTCATACACCATGGCTGAGGAGATGGATTTTGAAGTGAAGGAATTTTTGGAGAAGGGGCTATCAGTGCAAGATGTAGAACTGTTACGTAAGGTAGAGTTATGAGCTGTAGCTGATCATCTTGGGGTTAGTGGGACATCTAGTATGAAAAAGGCGGAGATTGTTTCGGCTATTGTCAGTCGCATGGGTTTAGAACCGTGGGTAAAATGGAGGAGTGAAGCCTTGGAATTAGCCAGGATAGAATCAGAAGAAAGACAGCTCAGACTAAAGTTAGAAGACAAAGAACGGCAAAGAGAGTTTGAAAGAGAAAAGGAAGAAAAGCAAAGAGAGTTTGAAAGAGAAAAAGAAGAACGGCAACAAGAGTTTGAGTTAAGAAAATTAGAAATTCAGGTGGGACAGGCCCAACCGGTTTCCATCGATTCAGGTGGGGGTCAAAATGATCTCCCCGTTCCTTTGATGTGGCTCGGAACATTAGGCTTGTTCCCAAGTTTAACGAGGAGGAGGTGGAAACGTTTTTTCTGTCTTTTGTAAAGATAGCAAAACGTCTTCAGTGGCCCGTACAATACTGGACCCTGCTACTACAAAGTGGGTTCATAGGGAGAGCCCAGGAATTGTATTCAGCTCTGTCGGAGGATCAGTCAGAGAATTACGAGGCTGTTAAAAGGGCTGTGTTGTCCGCCTATGAGCAAGTTCCAGAAGCATACCGGCAGAAGTTCTGAACCTTAAAAAGACAGGCTGGGCAGACATTTGTTGAATTTGCGAGGGAGAAGGAAATGAGTTTTCATCGGTGGTATCGTTCTCTACAAGGGGATAGGACCTATGGTAATCTAAGGGAGGTTATCTTGATGGAAGAGTTGAGGAACAGTATCCCCTTGGACATTAGGACACACCTTACGGATCATAAGGTTGGTGAGTTGAAAAAAGCTGCTGTTGGTGCAGATGATTATGAACTTACCCATAAGAAAGGCCTTGGTTTTCCTCATTACGGTATTACCTGGGATAACAAGAAGGGAGTTAGTGAGGACCAGTCAGAGGGCGAGTGGACAGACCATAGGGGTCCATTGGTGCAGCCTTCTCTGGGTAGACAGTTTGAGTGGTCGAGTCAGGCATCTCGCCGGGGACAGTCAGTCAGGCATCTCGCATAACCCCCACGTGTTATTACTGTAAACAGATGGGACATCTGAAGTCGAATTGTTGGAAATTGCAAAGGGAGGAGAAGCAGGGAGACTCCGTTAGACCTATTGCATTGGTTCGAACCAAAGTGGACAGCCACAGGGATCGTGCCCTTTCAGTTAAGGCTGAGGATACTGCGGACCTTACGAGCCCCGTACAGGACCGTTATAAACCCTTTGTGTCAAAGGGCCAAGTGTCTTGGGCCGGGGCAGTCAAGTCAGTAGTTTTATCTGAGGGATACTGGGGCCGCCCAGTCATTGATGTTGTCTAATATTTTACCATTGACTTTGAGTAGTTCGGAGAAAGCGAGTGCCTTAATCCAGGGCATTGCAGGTCGTTATGTCCCAGTTCCCTTACATAGGATGAACTTGAAGTGTCATTTGGTCACAGGACCCGTGATGGTAGGAATAGTCCCCACTCTCCCCATAGAGGGTATTAGTTTCGTATTGTGGAATGATTTGGCTGGCGATAGGGTTTGTGTTTCCCCAGTCGTGAAAGAGAGATTCCTCGAAGAGACTGAGAACCCTAACCTTCGGGACTACGGATGTACTTTCCGGGAAAGACTTACCACCGCCTGCAATGTCGACAAGGATCCTGTGAAAGTATCTCAGTGAGTAATGAAGGCCCGTTTAGACCTGAATGCGACAGCTCATCATTTTCGGCCTGGAGACAAAGTGCTAGTTCTACTACCTCTGCCTGGGGAGCCCCTATTGGCAAAGTTTGGTCCCTACTTGGTCGAGAAAAAGCTGAGTGAGGTGAACTACATGGTGCGGACCAATGACAGATGGAAACCCCGCCGGGTGTGCCATGTTAATATGCTTAAAGGGTACTATGAGCATGAGGCTGATCTCGGCCGGCTAATTGGTAGGTCATATAAAGCATTAAGATATTGACTCTAGCGAATTAGACAGCGTTGCTCTACAAGCCCCTGAGAGGGAACTGATGGGGGCTGTTAGTACAACCGTACCTCTTGAAAATGGTACATATTTCGGGTCGAGATAGTGTCATTGCCGATGCTCTATCTCAAGCTGAAGAGATTTTTCATGCCCCTGCATATTAGCTATGATGCCATGAGAGGTGGCTGTTTGTTCATTGTGAAGGAACTGCGCTCCAACGCGAGTCAAAAGAATTGACGCGACCAAAGACGGAATTCGTCCGAGTTGCTTTATTGAAACAAAACAGCTCAGGTATTCTGACAAGCCCGTTTTTCGGGCAACAATATATATACACATTTATGTCGGGAAGTTTGCCCGGCAAAAGCTATACCGGGCATGACCGGGTATCAAGGGCGAGCCTTGGAAAGGCGAGTCTGGACCTGCCCGGGCGTGTTTGGCTGCGGCCTGGCAAGTCGAGGCTGGGCGTGCCCGGGCGCTCTGGGCGAGCACTGGAAAGGCGATAGCGGGCATGCCCGGACGCTCTGGGCGAGCCCTGGAAAGGCGATAGCGGGCATGCCCGGACGCTCTGGGCGTGCCCTGGAAAGGCGATAGCGGGCATGCCCGGACGCTCTGGGCGAGCCCTGGAAAGGCGATAGCGGGCATGCCCGGACGCTCTGGGCGAGCCCTGGAAAGGCGATAGCGGGCATGCCCGGACGCTCTGGGCGTGCCCGGGAACAGTGAGTCCGGGCATGCCCGGGAGAGGCGCGTCTGGCCGTGTTCTGGCCGGTGCAAGGCGATTATGTACATCCAGCGGTAACCGCTACACACGCCCCTCCAGAATCGACCTGCACCGGCAGGGTCAATTTAAGGGGGGTCCGGATGACCCGGCCGAAGCGACCCCTGGAGGGTCGTGGGGAGGGGTCTGACGTGGTGGTGGGTGGTCGAGCGGGGGGAACTGTGGACGGGGGGCGGCCTCGCCGCGGAGGAAGGGCCAACCGTGGTGGTCGGTCGACGTCCATGTGCGCCGGTTTGAGGCGGTCCACAGAAATCCGGTCCGGCCGGCCGCCGAAGTCGACGATGAAAGACTTGTCGCCCCGTCGCAGGACCCGGAAGGGCCCGTCGTACGGCGGCCGGAGTGGCCCCCGGTGCGCGTCATGACGCACAAAGACGTACTCCGCTGTGCGAAGCGCCGGGGGGACGTAGGACTGGGGGCCACCGTGGCGGGACGACGGCACGGGGGCAAATCGTCGGGCGGCCTCCTGGAGGTCCGAGCGCTGGCGAGCGGCGGCCCAGGGACTGGTAGCGTCAGGCACGAATTCGCCCGGGACGCGGAGTGGCTGGCCGTAGACGAGCTCGGCGGCGGACGCCTGGAGGTCTTCCTTGGGGGCCGTGCGAAGGCCCAAAAGGACCCACGGCAGCCGGTCGGCCCAACCGTCGTCCTGAAGGCCGGCCATGAGTGCGGCCTTCATGGAGCGGTTAAACCACTCGCACAACCCATTGGCTTGGGGGTGGTAGGCCGTGGTGCGGTGCAGCGTGACCCCCAACGAACGGGCGACCGCGCCCCAAAGCTCAGACGTGAACTGTGGGCCGCGGTCGGATGAGATGTCCGCTGGTGCGCCGAAGCGCGCGACCCAGGTGGCGATGAACGCCTGCGCCACGTCGGCGGTGGTGGTGGAGGTGAGGGGCACGGCCTCCGGCCACCTGGTGGTCCTGTCCACCATGGTGAGCAGGTGGGTGAACCCCAGCGAGGGGGGCAGGGGACCCACCAGGTCCACGTGGACGTGGTCGAAACGCCGTTCAGGCACGGCGAAAGGTGCCAGCGGGGCCTGGGTGTGGCGGTGGACCTTGGCTCGCTGGCAGGCCGTGCAGGCGTTGGCCCAGTCGCGGATGTTTCGTCGAAGGCCGTGCCAGACGAAACGCGCCGACACCAGCTTCTGAGAAGCTTTCCGGCCCGGGTGAGAAAGGCCGTGGATGGAGGCGAAGATGCGGCGCTGCCAGGAAACGGGCACGATGGGGCGAGGCTGGCCCTGGGAGACGTCGCAGAGCAGGACGGTGCCCGTGAAGGGGATGTCGGCCAGGCGGAGGCCCGTGTCCGCCACGCGGAGTGCCTGCACCGAGGCGTCGGTGGTCTGGTCGGCCGCCATGAGCGTGAAGTCCACGCCGAGGTGGACCGCGTTCGCGCTGGCCCGCGAAAGGCAGTCAGCCACGGCGTTGTCTTTGCCGGCGACGTGCTGGATGTCCGTGGTGAACTCCGACACGGCGGAGAGGTGGCGCTGCTGGCGGGCCGACCACGGCTCCGTGACCTTAGCCATTGCGTAGACCAACGGCTTGTGGTCGACGAAAGCCGTGAACGGGCGGCCCTCCAGGAGGTGTCGGAAATGGCGAACGGCCAGGAATAGCCCGAGCAGCTCGCGGTCGAACGTGCTGTAGTTTAACTCGTTCGGCCGGAGTTGCCGGCTGAAAAAAGCGAGTGGCTGCCAAACCCCGTCCACCCATTGCTCATGGACGGCGCCCACCGCGTAGTTGGAGGCGTCCGTAGTGAGGGCGATGGGCGCGTTGAGCACCGGGTGAGCCAGCAGCGTTGCGTCGGCGAGGGCCCGTTTGGCACTGGCGAAGGCCGCGTCCATGGCCGCGGACCAAACAATGTCATGCTTGGCCGGCTTGCCCCGGAGGGCCTCGTAAAGGGACCGCATGAGCTGAGCAGCGCGGGGCATGAATCGGTGATAAAAATTCACCATGCCGAGGAACTCTTGGAGGGCCTTGATGGAACGGGGACGCGGGAACGTGGTGATGGCCTCGACCTTGGTCGGCAGCGGCACGGCCCCGGTCTTGGTGATGCGGTGGCCCAAAAAGTCAACGGTCGTCGCGCCGAAGTGGCATTTGACCGGGTTGACAATTAAGCCGTGCTCGCTGAGGCGACCGAACAGTGTTCGGAGGTGGAGGAGGTGCTCGGCGCGGGACGTGCTGGCGATGAGGATGTCGTCCAGATAGACGAAAAGAAACGGCAGGTCGCGCAGCACGCCGTCCATCAAGCGCTGGAACGCCTGGGCCGCGTTATTGAGGCCAAACGGCATCCGCAAAAATTCGAACAGGCCGAACGGCGTGATGACGGCCGTCTTCGGGACGTCGGCCGCCCGGACAGGTACCTGGTGGTAGCCCCGTATCAGGTCAATTTTCGAAAAGATGACCCGTCCCGCCAAACGGGCGGAAAAGTCCTGAATATGCGGGATCGGGTACCTGTTGGGGGTGGTAGCGTCATTGAGACGGCGGTAGTCGCCACACGGGCGCCATCCACCCCCCGGCTTTGGCACGATGTGCAGTGGCGAGGCCCACGCGCTATCGGAGCGCCGCACGATGCCGAGGTGCTCCAACGCGTCGAATTCGGCCTTTGCCACGGCGAGCTTGGCTGGGTCGAGGCGGCGGGCCCTGGCGTAGACCGGCGGGCCCGTAGTGGGTATGTGGTGCTCGATCCCGTGCCGCACCGCGACGGCCGAAAACGTCGGCCGCGTGAGGGCCGGGAATTCCACGAGCAGGCGAGCAAACTCGTTCGTTGCCGGGAGGGCGCACGCTAGTTCGGTCGGCGCGGAGCTGCTCATTGTGCACGCCAGGGAGCTGAAGGTCTCGGCGTGGACAAGGCGACGTCGTTTGACGTCGACCAGCAGCCCGTGCGCGCAGAGGAAGTCGGCGCCCAGCAAAGCCACGGGGACGCTGGCGGTAACAAAAGTCCATTGAAAGCGCTGGCTGCCGAAGCAGAGGGTGACGACGCGTGGGCCGAAAGTGCGTATGGCCGAGCCATTAGCAGCGACCAAAGAGGGGCCGCAAACTGCGTCCAGCCTGTCCTGCTCGGAGGCAGGTATGACGCTCAGTTGGGCGCCGGTGTCGCACAGGAAACGCCGTCCAGACGCTTTGTCCCGAATAAACAGCAAGTTGCCCGAGTGGCCGGCGCTCATGGCTGGGAATGAACGCCGGCCCAGCCGTTTCCCGACCTGCCGAAAGTGCACGGGGGCCGGCACGTCCGAGCCTTGTGTCCGAACCTGGCGTGGTAATAACACCACGCCCGGTCAGGTGGAGGCCCCGGCCGTCGTGTCGGAAGCGGGCGGTGCGGCGTGGCGGCCGCCAGTTGCACCGGCAGTTCGGCCTCCAACCGCGCAGGGTGCTCGGGCGTCGTGGGCGTCGCCTCGGACGGCGGCGGGCTCCAGGTAACCGCGCCGATGTGCTGGCCCGCCGAGGAGATCTTATCGGCTTCCCTGGCGAGGGCGCGGGAATCCGTGATCAACGTGCCAGCCAGGGCGAGGCGTACCGGGTTAGGCAGCTGACGGAGGAACAGCTCCCGGAACAGGAATGCCGGAGAGTGCTCGCCGAGCAACGAGAGCATATAGTCCATGCGCTCGGACGGGCGCGTGTCGCCGAGCTCGGGCAGGTCAAGCAGGCGCCGTGCGCGTGCTGCCGGTGAGAGGGCGAAAGCGCCGAGGAGGAGCGTCTTCAGCGCGTCGTATTTGTCAGCAGCTGGAGGAGGCTCAAGGCGCGGGCCGCGGTGGTGGAACCGAGCGCCGCCACAACATGGTGGAAGCGGGTGTCGTCCGCGGTGATGCCTCGCAGGGCGAACTGGGAGTCCGCCTGGGCGAACCAAACAGCCGCGTGAGTCTCCCAGAAGGTAGGCAGTTTAAGCGTCACTGCCGTATCCATGTCGGTAGGTCACCAATGAAGGAACTGCGCTCCAACACGAGTCGAAAGAATTGACGCGACCAAAGACGGAATTCGTCCGAGTTGCTTTATTGAAACAAAACAGCTCAGGTATTCTGACAAGCCCGTTTTTCGGGCAACAATATATATACACATTTATGTCGGGAAGTTTACCCGGCAAAAGCTATACCGGGCATGCCCGGGTATCAAGGGCGAGCCTTGGAAAGGCGAGTCTGGACCTGCCCGGGCGTGTTTGGCTGCGGCCTGGCAAGTCGAGGCTGGGCGTGCCCGGGCGCTCTGGGCGAGCACTGGAAAGGTGATAGCGGGCATGCCCGGACGCTCTGGGCGAGCCCTGGAAAGGCGATAGCGGGCATGCCCGGACGCTCTGGGCGTGCCCTGGAAAGGCGATAGCGGGCATGCCCGGACGCTCTGGGCGAGCCCTGGAAAGGCGATAGCGGGCATGCCCGGACGCTCTGGGCGAGCCCTGGAAAGGCGAGAGCGGGAATGCCCGGGAAAGACGAGACCGGGCGTGCCCGGGAGGTTCGGGCGTGCCCGGGAACAGTGAGTCCGGGCATGCCCGGGAGAGGCGCGTCTGGCCGTGTTCTGGCCGGTGCAAGGCGATTATGTACATCCAGCGGTAACCGCTACAATTGCACTGTTTATGCTGTGGTAAGACTAACCTGCCTTTGTAAAAGAAAACTTTTCTTGGGGTAAAGTTTTCTTCTTTAAGGGTGGGAGGTGTTACGGTCTGTGACCTTTTTCTTCTTCCTTCCCCCCCCCCCCCCACCCCCCACTCCCCTGTGAGTTAGACCAAGTGTGTATCAAGCCTATGATTGGCTGTAGGGCAGGGGAGGGGTCAGGAAGGTGATTCAGAGGAGAGAGTGGCCATTTTAGCTGAGGGCTCATGGCGGAGTGCCTTTTTGGGTGTTTTAGAGTTTCCAGCTGCAATCTCTCCACCTGGAGGGTGACTTTGATCGAACTCTTGCTGCCGTACCTCTACTGCATTGGGGCCTACTCGTGGACTTGCCTACTCCTACCCTCTCGTGCTGGGCCTGCCCTGGGGCCTACCACTGGGCCTGCCCTGGGGCCTACTGCTGGGCCTGCCTTGGTGGCCTACTCTTGGACCTGACTACTCCTACCCTCTCGTGTGAGGCCTGCACTGGGGCCTACCACTGGGCCTGCCCTGGGGCCTACTGCTGGGCCTGCCTTGGTGGCCTTCTCTTGGACCTGCCTACTCTTGGACCTGCCTACTCTTGGACCTGCCTACTCTTGGATCTGCCTTCTCCTGGACTGGCCTACTCTGGTTTTTCACTCTCTTCTCCCTTTGTTTTGTGTGTCGGAAGAGATTTTTCGTGTGATAATCCATAAATAAAGACAGTGTGATTGAAGGCTTGGCTTGGTGTGCTTCAGGCCATAACAGAAGGACGTGTGGACGCTGATTCGGGTCCAGGCAGTTCCTGCACATGGCATATGGATCGATCCGGTAGACAGCACGAAGGAGGATCAGCACGGAGAAAGAACCAGCTCGGAGGACAGCCAGCTCGGAGAACGATCCAGCTCGGAGGACGGCCAGATCGGAGGAAGATCCAGCTCGCAGGAAACCACCAGCACGGAGAAGAGCCAATCCGGGCTGCGATCAGTACGGACTTTTTATCGGGGGTTAGGGGGGGGGGTGCCCTTCTGGAAGGTTCCATGGCCTACCAATGGTCACTGTTAGTCACACGCGGCCATTCAGCCCCACCTCTTTCTGGAAGGTTCCATGGCCTACCATTGGCCGATGTTGGTCACGTGTGGTCGTTCATTCAGCCCCGCCTCCCTCTGGAAGGTTCCATGGCCTACCAATGGTCACTGTTAGTCACACGCGGCCATTCAGCCCCACCTCTTTCTGAAAGGTTCCATGGCCTACCATTGGCCGATGTTTGTCACGTGTGGTCATTCATTCAGCACCGCCTCCCTCTGGAAGGTTCCATGGCCTACCATTGGCCAATGTTGGTCACGTGCGGTCATTTGTTCAGCCCCGCCTCGCTCTGGAAGGTTCCACGTGAACCGTGCTCGCCCACGCATGAACCAACGTCTTCTTTCACAATACGAGGGGTTGGAATCCTGCCTAACTCAACACATATATGCTTTAATTACTATACAATGGAAAGGGAGCTAATCTTTACATTTAATAAGAAAAAACTGACTAATGCAGGTTACATGTTGTCATGTAATTAACTAGAGGGGGTCACTTTTATTGCTCAACCGTAACAATATATATATATATATATATATATATATATATATATATATATATATATATATATATATCTCTATATATAAAGGAGGAGTGTCTGTGTGTGTGTGTGTGTCTGTCTGGATGTCCGCTTATAACTCAAGAACTACACATCGGAGAAAAGTTTTAGACACAGATTCGGAATCAGCATAAAATCCCGGTGGTTTTAGGCTACGTTTTATTTTAATATCAATGGTTTTAAAAAAACCGCGCCAGCTGCAATTCCATGGTGTAGTTTGTGGCGGCGCTAGACGTTCGGGGTGTATTGCAATGGTTTGTCGGGTTTGGCTGTGGGTCCAGAATAGCTCCCATTTCCTTATGTTCTTCCACTTTTATTTTGATTCTTCTGTTACAACGCCTTCCTTATCTACCTTATATCCCCCCGACGAGGCCTCTACATAATTTAATGCGGCAGAATTTCGTGCATTTTGAGTGAAAGAAGTGAGACGAAGTTGTAGGAGGAAGAAGAGGCGCGGTCACTGTGGAGGCCTCGATCGTGAGTGGAAATGGCGGGACTTGCATTTGTATCACAAAGTAAAGGATCTGCATTCATTTCTGAACTTGCATTGGTGGATTGTTATACATCTGCATTATTTTTCATTAAAAAACTTTATGTTGAACTTGAAGGCTCCAAGCACGGACTATATATATAGCCCTCATTGAGGTAAAAATAAAAGTAAAAAGCCTGCTATCGCTTGCCAAGCTAGCCGTTCCGCCCTCCCCCTCCCCCTCCACTCCCCCTCCACTCCCCCTCCACTCCCCCTCCCCTCCCCCTCCTCCCCCTCCCCCCTCCCCTCCCCCTCCCTCCCCTCCCCCCTCTCCCTCCCCTTCCCCTCCCCCCTCCCCTCCCCCTCCCCCCTCCCCTCCCCCCTCTCCCTCCCCTGCCCCCTCCCATTCCCCTCCTCCTCCCCTGCCCCCTCCCACTCCCCTCCTCCTCCCCTCCCTTCTCCCCCTCCCCCTCCTCCCCCTCCCCCCTCCCCCTCCTCCCCCTCCCCCTCCCCCTCCACTCCCCCCATCCCCCTTCCCTCCTCTCCCTCCCCCTCCCCCTCCCCCTCCCCCCTCACCTCCTCTCCCCCCCTCACCTCCTCTCCCCCCTCCCCCTCCCCTCCCCCTCCCCTCCCCCCTCCCCCTCCCCCTCACCTCCCCCCTCCCTCTCCACTCCCCCCTCCCCCCTCACCTCTCCTCCTCCCCCTCCCACCTCTTCTCCCCTCTCCTCCTCCCCCTCCCTCCTCTTCTCCCCTCCCCCCCTCTTCTCCCCTCCCCCCCCCCTCTTCTTCCCTCACCCCCTCTTCTCCCCTCCCCACCCTCTCCTCCCCTCCCTTCCCCCGCCCGGCAATGCCAAGTACTTCCATGGCCAGCTGTACGTGGGCTGCTCGAGGGTTGGAAAACCAAGCAATCTTTATGTCTTGGCACCAAGTAAGAAAACCAGAAATGTTGTATACCAAGAGGTTTTGAGAAATTGAAAATTGACAAAACGTCATGTAGGAAATGTACTGTGATATTGCTCTAAAATATACATGTTCTTTTCATCATATATTTGTATTATTCTTATTCAACCCCGGGCGAAGCCGGGCACCTCAGCTAATATATATATACAGTAATCCCTCGCTATATCGCGCTTCACTTTTCGCGGCTTCGGTACATCGCGGGTTTTTCTCGCTCGTATATGTAAAATTATATATCGGATTTTTCATTATATCGCGGGATTCTGCGGCCTATAGGTATTTTTATTTTTTTAGATTTTAATTATTTTTGCGGTAAAATAAGCATTTTCTAGCCTAAAAAATTAATAATAATATAAATAAAAATATAACACATTAATTAAAACCTATATTAAAAGAATATTACAGTAAATCGAAATAAAATACGCATTATAAATGAGTAGACAAAGAATCGCGCATTTTGAAAGTCCCGTATTCTGGGGGTAATTAACTTGTCCATGATTCTGGGGGTAATTAACCCATCCGTAAGGAGGGTTCTTGGACGGTTCTTCGCTACTTTAAGTAATTTGCAAGGTTGATGCCAAACTGTGTCCTGCAGTTTAATGATCAATATGGTTTTAAGAGTCATCATACTTTGGGTAACCTCTAATTTACAATAACTTATGTTTACAACTTAGAGACACATGATCATGATGACGATTTCGATGATGTTGTCTAAAGCTGCAATTAAATTAAGTCGCTGAGTAACATGAATGACCGAGGTTGTGGAGGATGGGATTTTTCGGTCATTACCTTTTGATACAGATGAGATATCTGCTTCATCACTGCATCAGATCAGGAATAACCACCCTCCTCACCTCCTCTCCACCCCCCACTGCTTCCTACAAATTAACCATCAGGAAGCTGCTGCATATGCAAGAGGAAGCTAATGCATTTCTTATTAATTTTCAAAATTAATCATCATCTCTATTTTGAATAGCTCATGAAGACTTCTGTATGCTTAGGCCTCAGGTTTGATTAAAGGCACTTTTGTCAATTATTGCCTTTTGCTTTCAAAAACACAATTTGCATCAATGTAAATACTTTGTTGGACTGTACTTGTGTAGTTCCATGATCATATGTGTATGTTTGTTTGTTAATTAATTGCAATTATAAAAGAACTTGCATCAATGTACTGTACAGCTATATATACACGTACAAATATTTTTCTAATAAGTAAGGACTAAGGATGGGTCTCAAAAGTGTGTTTAAGAGTGTAGAAAGGGTTCATAAGAGCGTGGGAAAGGTTTATAAGAGTATGGGGAGGGTTTTTAAAGGCTTAAAATCTATCTATAATTCCACTAATCTCTGTGTGTATGTTTGTTTGTATGTTTGTATGTTTGTATGTTTGTATGTTTGTCTGTGACCGCTGTTTCTCGACAACTACCGGTCCGATATACTTGAAACTTGCCAGGTATATTGCTGGGGACCCGAGGATGTGCCTTTTCAAGGTTTTAAATTAATCGCAGAAGTAGTTACCGAGCTATGTCCAAAAAACGATTCAACCAATCAGAGAGCAGCGAGCTATCACGTGTGCCGAACGTGGCGAACAGACTCTGCCTCGGATGGCACATTTGAGAGCGTATTCATTTATTTCCCGTCGGCAAACTATGTTGGCGCTATGTTGGCGTTAAACGATGTTTTAAAACTAATTAAAACTAATTTGCGATTCTTTCGCTTTCCTGCGATATGCGACCTTCCGGACAGTCAAATGAGGACGTCACTTCCGGACTTACGTAGCGGCGAGCGGGCGCCATTTGGAGGAGCTGGGAGGACTCAGTCGTGAGCCTGAGTGAGTATATCAAGACAAGAACAAGATCTAGAAGGAGGTATGTACGGTGCGATTCATATAATATATTGTTTAGTTATCGTCGATGAGGAATTTGGGGGCCCGATTAACTGCAGCGCCATCCGAGCTGCGGCGTCGGGACGATACATTCATTGTACGGTAACATCACGCACTTACGGGCACGTCCTATATATATAGTACGGGCATGCCCTAGTATATAAAAATAATAAAATTAATATATGGTTTCTACTTCGTGGATTTTCACCTATCGCGGGGGGTTCTGGAACGTAACCCCCGCGATAAACGAGGGATGACTGCATGAGTTGAGAATGGAGTTGAGGAGCTTGAATGGAAGAGGGCAGTGGAAGGGGAGAGGAATGGGCTTGAGGTGTTGACGAAGCAGGTGAGGATGAGGTTGGTGAAGTTGAAGAGAGTGGAAAGGATGAAGAGGTGAAAAAAGGAGAGGCAGAGGAAGAGAAAGAGGTTCTTTGAGATTCCTTTTCAGTTTATGAAGGATCTGTTGGAGCAGTCTCGATTTGGTGTACTGAATGTACCAAAGGAAGAGTTGGAAGGTCACCTGTGTGTCACGTATGTAGACACAAGGAGGAACGAAGTGGTGGAGGACATCGAAGGCTTGGTGAGACCGACAGAGCCAGGTGTTTCATTTGATTTGTCAGAGCCAAAGATGTCTGAAATTGAGGCAGTTTTGAGGAAGGCACGGGTAGCATCAGCTCCAGGACCAAGTGGATTGCCATACAAGGTGTTTAAGAGTTGTAAAGGCATCAGGCAGTATCTGTGGAAAGCTCTGAAGTCTGAAGGTGGTATGGAGGCAAGGAGTGGTGCCCAGTCAATGGACTAGGGCGGAAGGAGTTTATATACCAAAGCGGGAGGAGGCTGTGATAATTGAGCAATTTAGACCAATACCATTGCTCGATGTAGATGGGAAGATATTGATGAGTGTCTTTGCGGCACGGCTCTCGGGCTTCATCAGAGAGAATGGTTTTGTGGATGGTTCTGTGCAGATGGCAGGAATACCAGGATCACCAGGATGCGTTGAACACTCGGCAATGGTCTGGCAAGTGTTACAGGAGGCAAAGAGGCAAAGGAAGGATGTTGCGGTGGTATGGCTGGATTTGGAGAATGCATATGGGTCAGTGCCGCATGCCTTGATCAGGTATGCCATGGATTTATTTTCAGTGCCACGGAGATTTAGGGATTTTTTGATGGCATATTATGATCAGTTTTGGATGCGGTTTGCGACACAGTCCTATGTGACAGAGTGGCAGAAGTTGGAAGTGGGGATCCCGATGGGATGTACCATCTCCCCCTATTTTGTTTGTGCTGGTTATGGAGTTGTTGATATGTGCGGTGAGTGGACATGGGAAAGAAGTGGAGCTAGCCCCTGGTCAGAGTTTGCCAGTGACGTTTGCATTCATGGATGGCCTGACAGTTGTCCAACAGTCCACTGATGCAGCAATAAAGGACTGGGACGACTGGAAAGGTTGATACGGTGGGCAAGAATGGGCTTTAAAGCAAGAAAGTCGAGGAGTGTGGTAGTGAGACGAGGAGTGGTGGATAACATGCACAGGTATGAGCTGGGAGGGGAGGTGCACTTCCATCATTGGCAGAGGCCCCTGTGAAGAGTTTGGGAAGATGGTATACAGTGGAGGTGAATGATGTGGGAAGAGTGGAGGAGGTCAGAAACAAGCTCTTGAGAGGTTTGAAGAGGTTTGATGGATGTGGTTTGCCAGGTAAGTTGAAAGTATGGTGTTTGAAGTTTGGATTGACGCCACGAGTATCGTGGACATTGATGATGTATGATATTGCGATTGAGCATGCAGAGAGGATGGAGGTTGTGGTGAGCGGGTTTGTGAGGAGGTGGTTGGGAGTGCCATGCTGTTTGACGAACATTGCCTTTCATGGTCAGGGTGGAAAACTCCAGCTTACCTTGACATCATTAACCGAGGAGTTCAAGGTGGTGAGAGTGCGGGAGTTCATGATGTTTCGGTATTCAAGTGATGCAGTGGTAAAGAATGCTCTCCCAGAGAATAAGGGAAGTCGGAAGTGGATGCAAGAGCAGAGGTGGACAAGATGGAGGAGCGGTTGCAACAGGAGGAGGTCATGGGGATGGTACAGCATTGGAAGCATAGCTTGGGGTGGATGAAACATGAACGATGGGGAAAGGCATGTGTGAAAGAGGAGGAAGATGGTTGAGAGGGAGGTGAGAAGAAAGGAGGAGGAGGGGAGACATGTGAAAGCAGTTGGACAGGCGCAGCAACGTGCTTGGACTAGGTGGGAAGGTGTGCGGTGAGGACATTGAAGTGGCAAGAGATTTGGAGGATGGAGCCAATATTGTTGAGTTTCCCATTGCGGGCAACATATGATGTGCTTCCATCACCAGTATACTTGAGATTGTGGGGGTTGTTGCAGGAGGAGAGATGTTATTTGTGTGGAGGTTTGGGAACGGTGCAGCATGCACTGAGTGCATGTTCAGTAGCATGGGCAGCAGGACAATACAAGTGGCGACATGATCAGGTGCTGGCGGTGGTAGTGCAGATGGTGCAACAAGAGGTGCTGAGATCGAGAGACAGAAGAGTGGAGAAGGAGACCGATGTGGGAGAGGTGTTGTTTGACAAAGAGGGCCAAGTGGTAAGAGGTGGAAATAGGAGGAGGTGGAAAGCAAGAGGGCTGTCAGATGCTCGTGATTGGCAGGTGGTGGCAGACCTAAAGCCACAATTGGTATTCACAGAGGAGATCTGTGTGACAAGGTTGCAGCCTGACATTGTTATCTGGTCAGGTGCAACAAGACAGGTCATCTTAGCGGAGTTGTCTGTACCTTGGGAAGAAAACATGGAGGAGGTGTACAAGAGGAAGAGAGGAAAGTACAGTGAGGTGGAGGCAGAGTGCTGGGAGAAGGGTTGGCGAGTTTCTTGTCAGCCATTTGAGGTGGGGTGTAGAGGGTATATTGGCAATTCCTTTTCTGCATTTCTTGATCGGCTTGGAGTGTGTGGGACAGAAAGAATGAGGATGTGTGACAAAGGGTGTGTACGCATCCGGGTGGAGCTGCTGCATGTGGAGGCGTATGTGCCCCTGCTGGCCCACCTTGGCTGAATGTATCGAGGTTGAAGGGCCGAAACGGGATGATGCTGAAGACCTCGACTGAGGACCCAGTCTGTGAGGCACACTTGTGACCAGGTGTGTTTTGAACTTATGTATATGTATGTGTATATATATATATATATATATATTGTTGCGGAAATGAGGATTGTGTTTTTTTATTGTGTGTATTATTATTATTGCTTTATTCTGAGCCCTCCTTGTTCCAGTGTGTATAAAGGTCAAAAGGGCGTCCCGGTAGTTAATTCCATAAAGCATACATTGAAGGACACTATAATATCCCTGTTCAGTAGTTTATATCCTTATTATGTGTTTTAGGGTAAGGCCTTGTCTTCCATTAAAATGACACTCCATTGCACCAAGTGAAATAAGATAGATTCCCTTCATTCTTCATTCCCATTCCCAAAAACCTCCATTTCCCCCTTTCGTCATGGTCAAGCCTCAATCTGCCAATTACATCCCCTCCAAGTCTCCATTGCCAACTGCACTGGGCAGTTGGCCAGTTTGTTACAGCTGTGGGTTGTTTTCGCCCCAAAGCCGCCATTGAACATGTGCTCGGGTTGGGGAAGAAAGGCGTGCCCGCCCGTCGTCATCAAGGGTGGAGCCAGAGGGTCGCGCGACCAACCAGGGCCGAGATGAGGATGTGTGAAGCATAAAAGCCGGCGGCTTAATCGCCGGAGGCGCTATAAAGGCGCGCGCGCAAGAAGTTGCGAGAGGTCCACGACAAAGAGAGGTCCACGACAAAGAGAGGTCCACGACAAAGAGAGGTCCATGACAAGAGCAGAGCTGAGTTGTGTGGTTTTGGGAAAGAGCTGGGTTGGTCGTCAGTGGTGGGCAGTGGTTGCGTTGAGTGGTCAGTGGTTGCGTTGAGCTGTCGGTGGTGAGGAGTGATTGAACGAAGAGGAAGTGTTGGACCAAGAGAGAGAGAAAGAGTGGTTGGACCAAGAAAGAGAGAGGAGAGAACCCGTCACGCCAGACCCCCCACCAGCGCGTCGGCTCTACCAAGCAGCTCCGACCCATGATCCCGCGCACACGACAGGATCGGTGGCATCAGCGGCCGTCGAGGTCCAGCCCGACGTCCCGTGCGGGATCAAGCTCCAGCCACACACCTCCTTCCAGCCAATCCTGCCTGCAATTTCCCCATTTGTGTACGTGAGTTTGTTCTGTTTGTTTTGTCCCTGGGAATAAAGTAAGACTGCATAGGATAAGCTAGTAATTTTCACTGTGTCACCTGCTGTTTCAATGTTCCCTGTACATAACCGTGACTGCTCCTTTTGCTTGTGTGTGTAAATAATAAATCCCGTTACTTTTCTGTACGTCTTCTTCTTCCTCTTTACATTCGGTCGCTTTAGAGTTTTCCATATTGAATATCTGTGGCGCGATACGGCCAACGTTCGGGTGAATCGGGTGAATCGGGGAAACTGTTAGGTCGCGGTGCCATCTGCTCGGCAAACATAACATCCTTAACCGCGGATCGTAACAATTGGTGTCTGGGAGTGAGATTCGGGGCCCGAACCAAATTTTAAAAACATCTATAAAAAATTTGGTCAAAATTTGGAGCGGCCGAAATTTGGTTTGTTTTAAAGAAAAACCCGAATTTTGAAATCGCGCCATGGCTGGTCAAGGCGACGGGATGTCGGTGGGAGAGATAGATGGGGTAGAATCGACCCAGGACCTCGGGGAAATGTATGTGGAGGAAAGAGAGGAGGAGAACATTGGCAATGTGGTTGAGGAGGTTTCAGGCGCGCAAAATGGCGCTCTCGCGCACGTGGTTACGGCGGCACCAAATAGAGCCGCGCCCTTTGTACCAACGGTGGAAGACATGCAATTATTTCTGGCTGAAATGAAGGCCCTTATGGACAAGAATAGTGAGCAATTGGGAAACCAAATGGAAGGGATGGAAAGCAGAATCAAGGACGAAGCGAGGGGTACTAGTGAGCAATTAAGAGACGGGTTAAACAATATGGGAAATAAATTTGAGGGTTTAGACAAGAAATTTGAGAGGCTAGGAAGCAAAATGGAGCGAATCGGCAAGATTGGGGACAGAATGGGTGACCGCATGCAAAAATGTGGGGAGACCATGGATCGCATGGTGGGCGAGAAGGTCCCAAGGGTGCACGAGGAGGTAACGCGGGTCGAGAGGCGCTGGTTGAGCGAAGCGGAGGAAAGCGCGGGTACAATGATGGGGGTAGAAATCGCGACACGGGGTTTGGAAAAGCCGGCGACCGATGAGGTAGAGGGAATTTTATTAAAGCCAACGGTCGTCGAGGTGAATAAAGAAAAAGCAGTGCTGGGAATTAAAATTGAAGAGATGACGGAGGTAGCCCGGGAATTGCAGGGAGAAATGGAAAATGTGCAAAGTCCCTGCTCACATCACGATGCTGTGCTTAACCCGAATGGAAGTTTGCAGGTGCGCGTGGAGAAAAGGATCCCCCAGGTGAGTCGTGCTGTATATTGTGCGGGTAGATTTTGTAGAAGTGGGTTTGGCGCGAAGAGAATAGTCGCGCGATTGGGATCGATATGGCACCCGGGCGTTGGTAAAGGGCCCCGTGTGAGTGGAAATGGCACGCGTGTGAAAAAAAGTGTGCGTCAGCGAGTGGGTGTGTTATAAAGTGTGGGAGTGAAACCGAGTGCGAGCGAGAATGCACGTTGGGGTGTACGGAGTGTGACACGAGGAGTGAGTTGGCGGTGGAGCGGGTGCGAGATTGCACGCTTGGAATGGTTGAGGGTGTGCGAGGAAGCACACCTGAGTTGGTCATGGCGCGGGTGTGGGAGAGCCCATGTGAGCGCGTTAGTGGGTGGATGCAAGGGTGCACGCCCATGTTGAGTGGTACGGAGTACGTACCGAGGGAGAGTGCGCAAGACGGTGCGCGAGGTGTGTTAAGGGAGTATGCGAACGGCGAGTGTGCGAACAGCGAGTGTGCGCGAGAGGTGTGGTGTGTAACGGGGAGAGCGTTGGTGGAATGTACGGACGGCGTTGTAGCACCGAGCTCGGTAAGGGTGAAAGGGGTAGCGTATGCGTGTGAGCATGCAGGTGAAGCATCGACGGTAACCGGGTTAGCGGTTAGGGCGATGGATAGCCGATGCGAGCACTCAGGGCACGGTGTGCTTTGTTGGATGCAGGGCCCGGCGCGGATCGAAGCTGCGGCGTTTCTCTTCGAAGCGTCGTTGCCGATTCGGGCTTGGCCCCGCCCTGCACGGTCGAGTCCGGGCCTTGTCGGGCGAGGCGTCCGGTCCGGTTCAAGGGCGAATGGGAGGAAGCGGAACGGTGCCCCCTCGCGGGGACGGGGTTCCGAACGAGCGAGCCTCGGTCATCGGGCCCGGGACCGTAAGGTACCGCGCCGAGATGGTGCGTGGAATCTCGGCCCGACCAAACCACCTCCCTTGAACCGAAAGCCGGACGGATTCAACCTGCAGGCGACCAAACCACCCGAATTCATTGCTCGGCTTTACGAAGCCGAGTTTAATGATGTCATGACGCACCGAGGCTAGGATATAGCGGACTGTGATGATGATAATAGTGATAGTGTTTTTGATCCGAAATTTAGAAAGGTGAATAGAATTGGCAAAGGATTGGCAAATTTTTGATTTGTTGGTTTTGGACGAGCCAAATTGGTAGTGGGAGATGCCCGATGTGGTGGGATGGCAACTCTGTCATCCCTCACACCACGGGGGCAAAGGAGCACTAGTTTTATGGGGTCTATGGCAGTGAAAACTAGCCCGGGAGGGTGAGGATATAATGTGTAGGGACCTAGAAGATGACCTTAGGTAACGTTAAGTTAAGGTAGTGACTGATACCTGTAGTGGGGACGCAGGTAGATTAGTGTGGATGATAATGACGTGGTATGTGCTTAGTTTAAAGGGAAGACGGGGAGCACTAAGTTAGCAGGGCAACAGGTAGTTTAGATGATGCCGTGTGAGTGTTGGAGGTGTATTTAGAAGTGTATTGTGAAAAGGTGTGATTGCACAGGTGTGCAACTGAACAGGTGTATGGACCAGTGTATGAGTGAGTGATAGTGATGTGAGTTGTGCTGACCAAATGGTCCAGGAAGGAAGGAGGGTGCAGGTGGCACCAGGTGTGATTGCACAGGTGTGCAACTACAGGTGAATGGAGAATGGTTGTGTGGAGTATATGGAGTATTGGAATGGATGGTCGTGGAGTGAGTATGGTGGAAACTGGAGTGGAGTGGATGGTGCGAAGGTGTGAATGGGGGAAGGATGGACCCCCATCACGAATACCCGGGGAGGGTAGTGTAAGTGTTAGGTAGAGGGTATAGGTAAATTGTGGTTGGATATTGGCATCTGTGGTGCGGGTGAAAGAATGGTATTTGGATGGGTGCATTAGTGTTGTGGAAATGGCTGGGCGTGTAGCCTGTTAGTGTGTGTAGTTGGTTTGGGCACTCCACCACTGTGAGGATGTCGGCCAGGTGAGGCCACAGGTGGGCTCTGGGAGCCGGTAGAGTTGTTGTGGATGGGGCCCGAGGATCCGGAGGACGGACCCGGGTAGCCCAGTGCCAGAGGGCACCGAGGGGTGACAGAGCCAGGAGGGGCCTTCCCCAATTAGATAGGTTAGGGTGAGGAGCTAGGTAAGCTCGGGTGGCAACTGCAGTGGTGGAGGTGTGCAGGTGGGTAGACCTGCTGGGAGAGCTACACGACCCAGCCCAGAAATTGTGCAAGGGCACAGGGAGATGAATCGGGGGAGTGCGACCCCAAATTGAGAAGCACCACAGTTTGGTCAATGGGAATTGGTTTTTAGAACCCATAGTGTAAGTTGGCCAATGGATTGGCAGGGAAAGACCCCGGGGTAGTGTAAAGTGTATTAAAGTCATTTAGAAAGTAGTTAGGATGAAGATCTCCTCGCACCATCTGCATCCACTCACCTGGGATGACGTACCTCCATACCATGCCAGGTTGTTTTTATTATTTTTGATGCAAATGTTTTGGAATGTGAGACGCATCATGACGTGGGTGTGACATTGTGCTTTGTTGTTCCATCTCTTCCTCCTTATGAGGATTGATGATGAATTGGGTGATGGCAAATTTTGAAGTAGAGGGATTGTGGGAACGAGTTTGGTATAGGGGAAATATGGGGAAGACGGGATATTAGCGACGAATTTGTAAATGTGTAGATTTTTGTAAATATGGGGTAAGGGCAAGGGTAGTGTAGGTGACAGGGGGGGTGACGTACGGTAGGGACGAGCTTTTCTCACTTCGCTCTCCGTACGCACTTCGCCTTGCATTGCCTTGTTTGATGTGTACCCTTGTGACCTTACCCCTCGCTCATCTGTCTTGTCCCCCCTTTTGTCTCCCACATGAGGACCTGAGCGCCACTGGGTGCCGAGGGGAGCGTGCGTGAGTCCGCCATTGTGCGCCCGGAACTCCCAGAACCAGCTGTCTGCATCGATGCACCACATTATGGACCACATGTCTGTGGCCGAGCACCACTTATGGACCCCATGGGTTGGGGCATGGCCCCTCTGCTGGAACCGGCCATGAACGCCCGAAATCTTGCTGGCGGACCTCGATCACAGGGCACCGATGCCCCACAGGTGAACCACACGTAGTCGGCCTCCTGTGGGCCATAAATAAAATAAACATGGACACCATGGGTGTAAGTTTTATTGCAAATAGGCCGCCAGCAAAGGAAGATGACAACAACTGGAAGAAAGCAAATAGCCAGCAGAGGGAGCCGAAGAGCAAGAGACCACCTGCAGGGTTAGGGGTTGTTGATTTATTTTTATTCATGAACAATGATGACTGTGCACCGATTGGTGCTTGAGGGTGCTTTGGTGCGTTTATGGGTGCTTTCATGGTGCATTGATGCAGAGCAGACTGTCTCCCCCCTAGAAAGAACAACCACAGGTCCTGGGTTGCGTTTTGTAAATAAAAGTAGCGTCACTGTAAATAATGCTCCCCACCATCAGTGTATAGTTTGAAGACCATTCCGCAATTCGGTTAGCTGTGGGTGTGAGTCTGTTAGGTAGGGTGCAATGGAGCAGCGGGACATCTGTATTTATGTTTTAAGACTGTCGCACTCAGGGTCAGGTTAAAAGTAGAGGGAACTACACCTACGTGTCACACTAAATTAAAGTTATAGGCCCGGGAAGTGCCTAAGAGGAGGAGGGTGCAGTGTTGCGGAAATGAGGATTGTGTTTTTTTATTGTGTATTATTATTATTATTGCTTTATTCTGAGCCCTCCTTGCTCCAGTGTGTATAAAGGTCAAAAGGGCGTCCCGGTAGTTAATTCCATAAAGCATACATTGAAGGACACTATAATATCCCTGTTCAGTAGTTTATATCCTTATTATGTGTTTTAGGGTAAGGCCTTGTCTTCCATTAAAATGACACTCCATTGCACCAAGTGAAATAAGATAGATTCCCTTCATTCTTCATTCCCATTCCCAAAAACCTCCATTTCCCCCTTTCGTCATGGCCAAGCCTCAATCTGGCAATTAGATCCCCTCCAAGTCTCCATTGCCAACTGCAATGGGCAGTTGGCCAGTTTGTTACAGCTGTGGGTTGTTTTTGCCCCAAAGCCGCCATTGAACATGTGCTCGGGTTGGGGAAGAAAGGCGTGCCCGCCCGTCGTCATCAAGGGCAGAGCCAGAGGGTCGCGCGACCAACCAGGGCCGAGGTGAGCACACCGATGGGCGTGTCCTAAAAGCCGGCGGCTTAATCACCGGAGGCGCTATAAAGGCGCGCGCGCAAGAAGTTGCGAGAGGTCCACGACAAAGAGAGGTCCATGACAAAGAGAGGTCCACGACAAAGAGAGGTCCATGACAAGAGCAGAGCTGAGTTGTGTGGTTTTGGGAAAGAGCTGGGTTGGTCGTCAGTGGTGGTCAGTGGTTGCGTTGAGTTGTCGGTGGTGAGGAGTGATTGAACGAAGAGGAAGAGTTGGACCAAGAGAGAGAGAAAGAGTGGTTGGACCAAGAAAGAAAGAGGAGAGAACCCGTCACGCCAGACCCCCCACCAGTGCGTCGGCTCCACCAAGCAGCTCCGACCCGTGATCCCGCGCACACGACAGGATCGGTGGCATCAGCGGCCGTCGAGGTCCAGCCCGACGTCCCGTGCGGGATCAAGCTCCAGCCACACACCTCCTTCCAGCCAATCCTGCCTGCAATTTCCCCATTCGTGTACGTGAGTTTGTTCTGTTTGTTTTGTCCCTGGGAATAAAGTAAGACTGCATAGGATAAGCTAGTAATTTTCACTGTGTCACCTGCTGTTTCAATGTTCCCTGTACATAACCGTGACTGCTCCTTTTGCTTGTGTGTGTAAATAATAAATCCCGCTACTCTTCTGTACGTCTTCTTCTTCCTCTTTCCATTCGGGCGCTTTAGAGTTTTCCATATTGAATATCTGTGGCGCGATACGGCCAACGTTCGGGTGAATCGGGTGAATCGGGGAAACTGTTAGGTCGCGGTGCCATCCGCTCGGCAAACATAACATCCTTAACCGCGGACCGTAACAATATATATATATATATATATATATATATATATATATATATATATATATATATATATGTACGTACATACTAGTGGGGTATACTTACACATTGTAAGCAATAATGAGCTCCGTTTTGTACGTAGCTACATAATAATTAGTAGCTTTATGATTATAGGCAAGCATCACCAATAATGATCCCGGTGTGTACCCCGGTTTAGAATAGGTACACCGTATCCCTGCGCATCATGAAGAGCGTGACCAAGGGTTGGCGTCAGGTAGGGCATCCGGCCATAAAAACATTGCCTCAAACAGGGAACCATGATTGTCATGGGGCCCGCAAGGCTAACCCCCGCTCTAGCGGGGAAAATGGCCTTAAAACGATCATTCATTCATTCATATTCATCACCAATACATATCAATTGAGTTTTATTATTGTGCACCGCTCCTTTCCTGTGCCATTACCATGCGCTGCAGGAGGTCATTGCTGGGCACTGAAGGGGGGCCGGGAATGACGCGCGCTGAAAGGGAGTACTCGGTTTTCACTCCGGTTTTTTCTTTCTTGTTTGTTTGTTTGTTTTATTGTTTGTTTGTCCAAACGATATCTCAGCCATCCTTTGAGCTAGGAAGCTGATATTTGGACACAACAGTGACCAATTGATGTGGCTATAAAGGATATTTTTTGATTTATTGATTGATCAATTAATCGATTAATTATTTATGGATGAATCAAATAATTATTTAATTGTTTCGATTCATCATTTATTTAATTAATTTTCAAAAAGTTACAGCTTTGGTTGAAGCACTGGTGGTTTAGGTATGCTCTTAGCTAATTGATTTAGAAAATCTTTTATGATCACGATTACTGATTTTAATTATGTAATTAATCAATCAATTCTTGTACACCTCTCCCTCCAAATACAATCGCTATGCGCTAGAGGATAATATTTATTTATTTGGCATGGGGGTGGTGTACTTTGAATGTATCTGTACTTGGTTTTCTTTTTTTTTACGGATGCATTTATAGTTTTTTTGCATAAATTTTCATTGATGTTTTTATTTCACAATTTACAGTCATATAAATTACAATTTTCAAATGCCAGATATCGATTGAGCTTTTTTTAATTTATTTTTTCGACGGAACCTTTTAATGGTTTTGTTTTTTTATGTAAATTTACATTTACAGACACTTTCCGACGGTTCTGTGTTTTTTTTCCTGGTGTGTCAACTTCAATGTCTGTCGGCATGCCAAATTTCAGATTTCTACATCACCCGGAAGGTACCGAAGATTAATATCAGTCAGTGAGTTCGTCGTTTGAATGAGCTTTATATATGGTGTACAGTGTGCTCCAGAAAGACTTGGACAAATTTGGTTTTTCATATATCGTACCACAAATGATACAACCATACCCTTTGTTTTATATGATACAGAAACTCACAAAGTTTTAGGTTCAGGTCTGGTGGTTTAATATAAAGGAAAATGACGACTCCACAGGAGAAAACTCAGTGTGTCGAATGGTTCATTGAGATAAGATCCACCGCGCAAGTTCAGCGTAATTTTCGTGGAAGGTATGGAAGGAATACTCCATTGCAGACTAGTATCAGAGTGGTACAAATGGTTTAAGGAGACTGGAAGTTGTTAGAAATAGAAAAGTACCTCTCGACCAAGCACAAGTGCAGCAGATGTTGAACATTGTGTGAATCATTTCAACAAAGTCCCAGAAAATCAATCCGACATGCATCCAGAGAACTGAGACTACCAACCACCACTGTAAACAGGATTTTGCATAAAATATTGAAGCTTTATGCCTCCAACGTGCATATTCGGCAGGAACTTAAACCAAATAACAGACCCAAACGCAAGACATTTGCCTTGGAAATGCTCAGTTGCATAAAGGATGATGAAGATTACCTGAAAACTGTCATTTTCACAGACAAAGCTTGCTTTAATATATCGGGGAAGGTCAACCGGCACAATGTGAGGATCTGGGGCTCTGAAAACCACTATGTGGTCATTGAACACATACGCTACAGTCCAAAGGTCAATGCGTGGTGTGGTCTGCTCCATGACCACTTGGTGGGGCCGTTTTGCTTTGTGGAGGACAAAGTGACCTCAACAATTCACATGAACATGTTGGAAGGATTCGCATTCTCACAGATTGAAGACCTGCAACCCGATATCATTTTTCAACAGGACGATGCTACCCCTCATTTGGGCCCTTGTTGTTTGAGCCATCCTGAATGAAAAATATCCAAGTCGCTGGATTGGCCGAGACAGACCAACCGCCTAAACCCAACGATTACCAGACATAACCCCTCTTGATTTATTTTTCTGTGTGGGTTTGTCAAAGATGTTGTCTGCAACGCCAGGGTGGCAAACCTGCAGGATATTCGTTCTCAGATCACAGCTGCATGCGTATTGGTGGACGCAAACATGCAGAGCCGAACATGGCAAGAACTCGTGTACCGCCTTGATGTCCTGCACGCCACAAACAGAGCACACATTCAAGTGTATTGATAGTGAGCACAAAACTTTATGAGTCTCTGCATCATATAAACCAAAGGGTATTGTTGTATCATTTGTGGTTCTAATTATGTTGACAACCAAAGCTGTCCTAGTCTTTTTGGAACACACTGTAATATTACTAGAAGAGCCTATCCATCGCTTCACTGACAGACCAATTAGTCATCATGTATATATATATATATATATATATATATATATATATATATATTATATATTGTTACGTTTGTGGGGGTAGGTATGAAATACCTTAGGAAAGTAGGAATGTGTAGGTTTTAGTATGGACCGTGTGATGCGAAGAAGGAGAAGCCCATCTCGATGTACATAAGCAGGGTAAATGTTCAGGTTAAGAGTGCTTGCATGTCGCCAGAAAGGGCGTGGCTTTTGTGTAACGAGTTCGAGGGCATAAGATTAATAAACCCCGGTGTGTAATTGGCCCCCTGTGATTTTTCCCTTTGTTCTTATAAAATTAACTCGGCCAGTCATGCAATCTTTAAAGTTGAACAATTATTTTAATAAAGGTGAACAAATTAAACAAAACCTCCATCAATTCTTACATTCCTTCCAAAAAAATCGTTAAACGTTTCAAGTTGTATCACTCTTTTTGAAACACATTGTATATATATACAGACTTTGCATTTAATATGGAATTATTATTTTTTCTTGACTTGGGTTTAATTTCTGAACTCGGTGTATCATTCTGGTGAGTTTCTTTTAAGCTTCGGTGATTTCTTTGTTAAAAGAACCATGTCACTGATTGTCTGTCGCAGCAAGAAGTCAATAACAGGATTATATCACAGGTGGCGTGACAAAATGTACGGACAGGTACATTTGACGATTGGCTTCACAATCGGGTATATAAGGGTTGTTGCGTTCTGTATTAGTGGAAAACAACTGCTGCATGTCTACAAAAGTTATTGCCGCTTCCCCTGGAGATGGTCCGTCAACTCGACAATGCTGTTTGTCATTTAGTGGTGGCTTTAGGAAATTCCGGCATGAAACAGCGTGCTATTGCTTCGCAGTATGGCATCACTCAAGGTCAGGTGTCAAAGATCCTGAAACGAAATGCTTAGAGGGGTGTCCCTACTCCAATACTGAGGCCAGGACGTCCCTGCAGAACCACAAGGAGGGATGATCGCCAGCTTCACCGGTAAGTCCGCAATGGCCGTACCAAGTCAGCTAATCGGCTTAGGGCTGTGTGGCAGCAACTGACAAATATGCCTATATCCAGAAGGCTAGTCGACCAATGACTGGTTCAAGCAGGCTATCGTAGGCGTCCCCTGAGAAAGCCACGTCTGACCAGGCAACACCGCCAGCGCCGATTGCAGTGGGCCAGGGAGCACCGTCAATGGCAGCCAGGACATTGGAATCACGTGATCTTCAGTGACGAGTCTAGATTTCTGGTCTATCGTCAAGATGGCCGCGTCCGAGTGCGCAGACAAGTGCATGAAGCCTACAACGAAGATTGTATAGTGCCAAGAGTCCAAGCTGGAGGTGGTGGGGTGACCGTTTGGGCTGCTTTTCATGCAGGGGGCGAAAAACTGACCTGGTTGTTCTGAATGGAAACCTGAACCAGTTCAAACACAGGGCCATTCTGGAAGAAACATTGCTTCCATTTGTTCGTGCAGCCTTTCGAGGAAACTTTGTCTTCCAAGATGACAATGCACGGCCTCATCGTGCTCGCATGATCCAACACTTTCTTGTTGACCATGGTGTAGAGCATATGGAGTGGCCTGCCATGTCCCCGGATGTGAATCCGATAGAGAACTTGTGGGCAGAATTAACGCGTCAAATCGACAACTTGGACCAGCAGCCTGCCTCTGTGCGTGAATTGCAGCAGGCTATTGTAACTGCATGGCAAGCGATTCCTGTCCAAACCTTGGCAAATCTCGTGAGCAGAATGCCTCAATGTGTACGTGCTCTCCTGAATGCTCCTGGGGGTTACACGAAGTACTGAACTGTAATTTTACTGTCCGTAATCCCAGTCGTAATTTAACTTTTGTTTTTGTTAAAAAAAAAATTGGCTAATGTGCAAAATAGAGATATACTTCTGGAAAACGCACAGAAGTTTAACACAGTACTGTCCGTGAATTGAGTTCGATATCAGTTGACATCACTTTCAAGGATCAATTTATTTGCTTCAAAATGTCAAATGTGGTTTTTGTTTCTTTTAATGGTCACATGAACAAAATCTAGAATAATTTCAACATAATTCCAATGAACTTTTGGTTCTAAGTCAGCTTGAAAAGTAAGTTCACCCCCACAAAAAAAATATTCCATATTAAATGCCAAGTCTGTATATTGTTGCGGTTTTGCGAATAGAGGATAACCCACCTCGTAGGTAGTTGCACCACAACATGTAGCCTCGCCTTAGTTCAGTTATATCTTATTAAATGTAAGCATAGTCTCCTTTCCTGTGTTGGTATGCGTTGAGCAGGCCAGTAAGTGTAGGCCTCGATTGGGCTAGAAAGCCATGTGCTATGCCTGGAACAAGTCTGGCAGGCCCAAGGGAGGAGCTGCAGGGGAGTGGCCGGTAAGCAGCGAGCAGCCAATCGGAGCTCAGGGGGGAGTAGCTAACAACAGCAGCCAGAGGAGGGGCTTTGAACATTCGAGTAAGACTCGGGGGCGGGGCTATAAAACCCTGCCCCGGGCCCCCCGCCGCAGTGCAGCAGTGACCAAGTGCCCCAGAGAGTTGCTAGAGAGCGTTGTGAGTGAGAGTGCCCCAGTGACCCAGTGAGAGAGCTGTGAGAGTCAGAGTGCAGTGCAGCAGTGCCCTAGAGTCGAGCAGTGCCCCAGAGCTGAGTCAGAGCTGTGGTTGAGAAAGAGACGTTGTAGTCACGAGTGAAGTCAGTCGGTTGCTTGTTATCGCCCTCTCTATGAACGAACTCTCCCTGAGCCCTGCGCTCTGCTGCGGTTGTTAATCGTGTTTGTTTAGACGATCTATCCCGGGGCCACAGATGCACGATCTCCCCGCCTGCCCTCGCAGCACACGTGCCGCGCTTCGAGGGCCATGCCCGGCGAGCTGTCCGGAACGAACGGTGCCAGGACGCGTTTGGAGCGCGTACTTTTCCTTCCTCCTTTTCCCTGCGTGAGTGAGTGGGCCCTCGTCCGTGGATTAAGTAAGATTGACTAAGTATCTGCTCTGTGTCTCTTCACTCTGATCAATTGTAAATAATAATAAACCTGTGTTCTTCCTTCCATTTGATCGTTCCTGTCATTTCAATCCATTGGTCGAGCACTGTATGAATAAAACCGCTCAAATCGGGTTCAATAAGAATTAAAGGCACAAGTCACGTGACACGCAAACCACTCGGCCTATTCGATTAGCGTGGCTTGTGCGAGGTCCAGTCCCCGTTCACGTGGCGGCGTGTGTATTGAAGGTACGTAGGGACTCCACCAGATACCCTTCCGCATGCTCGCTACGGGAGTGGCGACTCGGCCTCGTGGACTCGAAGGGGGAAAAGGGGTTTAACCCCCCCCCCCCCCTCTGTACGTCAACGGGCTCGAGAGATCCGCAACAATATATATATTGTTACAGACACGACTTTGATGTTAAAGTGGGCCGAGCGGAATGGCCGTCGTGTCCGCACAAATTACCCGACTATACTCGACGTTGACGAAGTCGCGTTACGCTGGCTCAATAAGAAAAAGAAGACACCCGGCTGGGTTATAAAATGACGACACCAGGGATACGGTTCTCAAGACCTCCGGAGGAGATTATATTCGTTACGGAAGGTCAGATTACAGGGACGAGAGGTACAACATAGAAAGACAAGCACTTAGACACAATCTTATATTATTCCCAACAGACGACAGATAAACGGGACAAAGCTGACTCACACGGGGATTGATGGCTAGGAAAGGCAAGGTAGCGATGGCTCCAGGTGCACCTGGGCTCGGGGCAGGATCAACACGGTTCGGTCCAGAGATGCGGGGAGGTCTCGTCGCAGCGCTCAGAGGTGACGTTCTTTCTCAGGCGGGTCTTTCTCAGGCCTCTCCAAACTCAGGCGCATCTGTTTCAGCGCTCGCAGGTCCTTCTTTCTCCAGCTGGGGGCGCATCTCACGTCACGTCCGCTACGTGGCCGCGTATATCCGGCGGGGGGTGACACGCCCTCGGCTCGCTAGCGCCGCCCCAGATGGAATCGGTCCGCCCTTCTGATTGGGTGCGGGGGGTTACCAGGCTCCGCCCTTGAGGAGGAGCTGACAGCCAGCCCCTCCGTGGTAACCCCGTGGAGCGCGTGGTCAATGGCGCTAATCGAGCCGGTGTGAGGACGCATCCTCCCCCGCGCCGCCGCCATCTCCTCTGTTGTTGTTGTAATTGTTGGGGAAGAAGATGGAAGGAGGTATGGGAAAGGTCCTAAACTCACTACTGATGCCATATAATCACATTCTGGTGCAACGAAGAGTCATAATTAATGGAGACGAGGCCTTAACTGACATAGATTAAGAATAACTAGGAAGATGTCCGAAAGTGGTCTACGTGTGGTGCGGTGGACCTGGGCACGACATTTAATGGGGGAATAAGGGGAAGGTCGGCTCTACTGAGTGTTATTTACATGCAATGGGACTAGGGAATGGGGGATTGGGGAAAGTTGGGGAGTATTGGAGAAATAGGGGAATATTTACAAGCGGATATGGAGGCCAAATTCCATATTCGCAACATTGCACCCTTCTCTACCCTCGGGGCGTCCCGACCCGATAAATTTTTACCTACTTTAGTGTGGCACGCAATGTAGTTCCCTCTACTATTAACTCTACCCTGAGTGCGACAGTTTTACAGATATTCACAAATGAGTAAATATGTCCCCCTGCGACGTTGCACCCTTCTCCTCACAGAAACACACCCACAGGATAACCGAATCCGGAAAGAATTCTCAAACTACACATACAGCCGGTAGGGAGCATTATTTACAAGATTACGCTGCTATTTACACTACGATCCAGGACCTGTTTTTGGAGGAACACATGCAGATGTTATGCATAGAGAGAGCGCGCTTGCCAACATCGATACACCAACCCACGAGTGCTCTGTGGCCGACGGCCTTTAATAACGTGCAGAGCACCCTTTCCCAGCATCAAAAGCACCACCCCACCACCAATCGGTGCAGTCACCATTGTTCATTGGAATAAAAATAAATTCGACAACCCCTAACCCTGCAGGTGTCTCTTGCTCTTCTTGTGGTGCACTTGGTGTTAACTAAAAGTGGTTCACCTGTATGGCATAGGTGCCACGTTGACCCATAGGTCCATCCCCGGGTGGTGCTTGGCCGCAAACGAACTGCGGTCCATTGTGGGTGGCCACAAACATTGCGGTCCATATGGTGTATCGATCCCGGCAGCAAACAGCGAAAGTGCAGGCCCACAACTGCGCAGCCAGCACCTCTCTCTCCTCTCTCTCTACCCCAAAGCCAGATCCTCGGAGGTGGGAGACAAAAGAAGCAGACAAGTGAGTAAGGTGGTAAGGGCGCAAAAGTGCACGCAATGTAAGGTGATGCACACTGGGGGCACATGGGAACCAGGTGAGACAGGTACGTTCCTATCGTACGCCCCCCCCCCCCCCCACCAGGTAACCTACATGGCCCCTCCCTTACCCCTTACTGTATCCACAAAACACAACACTACCCATAAACATCTACTTTACAAATCAACAAACATCCCTACTGTCTTCCCCGTTCCTCCCATATACCAAATTCGTCTTCTCTCCCTCCTAACCAATCAAATTTGCCATTTTCAACTCTCATCAAAATTTGCCATCTCCAACTCAACATCATAATTTGCCATTACCAATTCATCATCAGTCCCTCCTAGGGAGGGAGAGATGGAATCACCCCAATGTCTCATCCACGTCGTGATGCGTCTCACAAATCTACACAGCGATTCATCTCCTGCAACAAAACAAAGAAAACACAGGTGTGGAGTCATCATCATCACCACAGGTAAGTGGCTGCGTATGGTGCGACAGGTTCATCAATCCTAACTATTTCCTAAATGACTTTAACAACTTTACACTACCCGGGGTCTTTCTCCGGCCAAACCATTGGCCCTCTTACACTATGGGTTCTAAAAACCAATTCCCATTGGCCAAACTGTGGTGCTCTTCAATTTGGGGTCTCACTCCCCCGATTCATCTCCCGGTGCCCTCGCACAATTTCTGGGCTGTGGCGTGTACCTCTCCCAGTGGGTCTACCCACCTGCACACCTCCACCACTGCAGTTGCCTCCGAGCTTACCTGCTCCTTGCCCTAACCTAACTACCTGGGGAAGGCCCTCTGGCACTCTCCCCACTCGGTGCCCTCTCTGGCACTGGGCTACCCGGGTCCGTCCTCCGGATCCTCGGGCCCCATCCACAACTCTACCGGCTCCCAGAGCCCACCTGCGGCCTCACCTGGCCGACATCCTCACAGTGGTGGAGTGCCCAACCAACTACACACACTAACAGGCTACACGCCCAGCCATTTCCACAACACTAATGCACCCATCCACAACACCATTCTGCAACCGCACCACAGATGCCAATATCCAACCACAATTTACCTGCACCCTCTACCTAACACTTACACTACCCGCCCCGGGTACTCGTGAAAGGGGTCCACTCTTCCCCCATCCACACCTTCGCACCATGCACACCACTCCGTACCACTTACTCCAACTCTCTCCACACACCTGTACTTGCACACCTGTGCTCTCACACCTGGTGCCACCTGCACCCTTCTCTCCCCAAGCGCATTCGCGCTGATCCACAACACTCATTACTCACACACTGCTCCACACACCTGTCCAGTTGCACACCTGTGCAATCACACCTGTTCAATTCTCACAAACACGGCATCATCTCAGCTAACTACTCCCTTCTGAAACTTGCGCTTCCCAGTCGTCCCTTTAAACTATTGCGCTCCCTCGTCATTATCATCCACACTAATCTACCTGCGTCCCTACTACAGGTATCAGTCACTAACTAAACTTAACGTTACCTAATGTCAATCTCTTCTAGATCCCTACAATATAACCTAACCCACCCGGGCTAGTTTTCACTGCCATACACCCCATAAACTATAGCTCCTTTGCCCCACTTTCTGTGAGGGATGGTGGATTTGCCATCCCACCACATCGGGGGTCTCTCACTACCAATTTCGCTCGTCCAAATCCAACAATTCAAAAATTTTCTATTTACTGCCAATTCTATTCACTTTTCTAAATTTTGTATCAAATCACTACTATCACTATCACCATTACCCGTCTACTTATTACATCCTCTCGGTGCGCCAATTCACATCTACAGCCCGGCTTCGTACAGCCGAGCAATGAATGCGGGTCGTTTTGTGCCAGCGGCTGGATACGTCCCGCATTCGGGGCAGGGACGGGGGCTTACCCGGGCCGAGATCCCACGCACCACTTCGGCGTGGAGCCATCCAATGTCCCGATCTCGACCTGCCGGCACGTCTCAATAGAAAGTGGTCGCCATGACGACCCTTCCTATCGAGCTGCCCGCTCCGCCTAGTGGAGCCCGGACGCGGCCGTTCCACGCGAGGCCCAGCGTGGATCGCGCACGGCGGTTCTTTCGAAACCGCCGTGGTTCGGATCCCCGCTGGTTCTCGCGGCACGCGAAGCCCGGCACGCACCGAGGGCCTGATTCGGCTATAAGTCGTTCTAAACTCTACCCCGTCTAACGTCGATGCTTCACCTGGATTCTTACACCCCGCAGCCCGTTCCTTGCTCACACATCCAGCCGTGCCCATGCTCCTCGTACCTTTCCTTACACACCCAGGTACACCCATTCCACTCACAGCCTTGGTCACACACCTGACCACCGAACACTTTGGCACACATTCGTTGCTCGCACACCTCACCAATACACCGCTTCGCGCCCCCTCCTCGGTCACCTCCTCTGTGACAATCACAGGTGTGCCCTCATTCGCACACCCAACCACGTGCCTCACCACCAACTCCAGCGTGCATTCCCACTCACGCTCTACCATTCCAGGTGTGCATCCTTCCATCCCAGGTGTACATCCTCGCTCACCTGTCACAACTAACTCACTCTCCTTGTCACTCTCAATACTCTCACCACCACTCTTGACAACGCACTCACCCTTACTCTTGACAGCGCACTCTTTCCTCGTGCACCTGTCCGTCACACACCTTTCTCGCGCACACTCTCCCGTTACACCCTCTGTAACACTCACCACAGGTGGACACTCTTCCTTACTTCTGACAGCGCACTCTTTCCTCATGCACCTGTCCGTCACACACCTTTCTCGCGCACACTCTCCCGTTACACCCTCTGTAACACTCACCACAGGTGGACACTCTTCCTTACTTCTGACAGCGCACTCTTTCCTCATGCACCTGTCCGTCACACACCTTTCTCGCGCACACTCTCCCGTCACACCCTCTGTAACACTCACCACACCACGCTTCCATGTGCTCCCTCGCACACGCGCTACGACCGACTCACTCTCGCCAGCACCCTCACTCCTTGGCACGCACTTTTTCCTCACACACCCCAGAGTCGGACTTCCTCGCACACCTCCTTTTTCGCACACCAGACCTGTCGCACACTTCACCAGTGGCCTCTCACGAACATCCGGGTCTATCTCGACCCCCAAGCTTATTAAATCACCTGGCGCATCATACGCACGACCATATTGGTCACCACTTACACCAGGTCTTCTTCCTCTTCGCTTCTCCTCCATCACCTGCGAATCCCTCATCCGGTTAATGAGCACATCACGATCCAAACACAGACTTTGGACCAATTCTTTCATCTCCTCTTTTATCTCTTTGTTATCCCCTCTCCGTCGCTTCTTAATTTCGCTCACCCCCTCTTCCACTTCTTTCTGTGTCGCTTTCAACCCTCCTAATACCGCAGTGTTCCTTTGAACCTGCTCCACTAACTCCGTCTGTCCCACCGTCAGCTGCTCCACCTCCTGCGTCAGGTCCTCTATGCCCCCTTGTAACTTTACAGTCCCCTTTCTCACCTCCTTCTCCATGTGCTCCTCACAGTGCCTCACCTCCTCGCGCACTCCTCCGACCTCCTCACTCACACCTCTTCTAATCTCCTCTCCCTCTACCCCATTTTTCACTCCCTCTATCTGATTCTCCTGGGCAGCCATTCTATTTTCTACCCCCGTTAACCCATTTTTTACCTCCTTTATCCCGTTGTCTAACCCCTCTCCGGTACCCCTCGCTTCGTCCCTCATTACCCCCATCTGGTTTCCCATTACCCCCAATCGCTCACTCCGAGCCCTCGCTTCGTCCCTCATTACCCCCATTTGGCCCTCCAATCGCTCACCCAATCGCTCAATTTGGCTCCCCATACTCATCTGTACAGCTGCCTGTAGCTGCGCAATGAGGGCCTGTATGTCAATCGGCTGCATGTTAAAGCCCGTTGATACAGCGGGCTCGGCTACCGCGCGCTCTTGCGAGGCGCCATTTTGCGTGCCTGCTCTCCTCGCTGTTTCGCTCTCCTCATGTCCCTCAATTTGGTCCTGGACCGACCCTGCTTCACTCTCCCCTACCGGACCCCAGCCGTCTTGATCCGCCATAGCGCGACTTGCAAAATTCGAGTTTCGTAAAACAAATCCAAATTTTTTTTTTTTTTTCGTTATAATTTCGGCGAGCGCAGTAACCGCGCTCCGGATCGATTTCGTCGAGCGCAGTACGCGCTCCGAATCGATTTTCCCTCCCAAAATTTGGGCCTAACTAATTTAGTCCCGGGTCCGAATCTCACTCCTCGACACCAATTGTTACTCTAATAGTACAATTGGTGTTCCAAAATTTGGGCTAAATAAATTTAGTCCCAGGTTCGAATCCAACTCCTGACAACCAATTGTTACAGACACGACTTTGATGTTAAAGTGGGCCGAGCGGAATGGCCGTCGTGTCCGCACAAATTACCCGACTATACTCGACGTTGACGAAGTCGCGTTACGCTGGCTCAATAAGAAAAAGAAGACACCCGGCTGGGTTATAAAATGACGACACCAGGGATACGGTTCTCAAGGCCTCCGGAGGAGATTATATTCGTTACGGAAGGTCAGATTACAGGGACGAGAGGTACAACATAGAAAGACAAGCACTTAGACACAATCTTATATTATTCCCAACAGACGACAGATAAACGGGACAAAGCTGACTCACACGGGGATTGATGGCTAGGAAAGGCAAGGTAGCGATGGCTCCAGGTGCACCTGGGCTCGGGGCAGGATCAACACGGTTCGGTCCAGAGATGCGGGGAGGTCTCGTCGCAGCGCTCAGAGGTGACGTTCTTTCTCAGGCGGGTCTTTCTCAGGCCTCTCCAAACTCAGGCGCATCTGTTTCAGCGCTCGCAGGTCCTTCTTTCTCCAGCTGGGGGCGCATCTCACGTCACGTCCGCTACGTGGCCGCGTATATCCGGCGGGGGGTGACACGCCCTCGGCTCGCTAGCGCCGCCCCAGATGGAATCGGTCCGCCCTTCTGATTGGGTGCGGGGGGTTACCAGGCTCCGCCCTTGAGGAGGAGCTGACAGCCAGCCCCTCCGTGGTAACCCCATGGAGCGCGTGGTCAATGGCGCTAATCGAGCCGGTGTGAGGACGCATCCTCCCCCGCGCCGCCGCCATCTCCTCTGTTGTTGTTGTAATTGTTGGGGAAGAAGATGGAAGGAGGTATGGGAAAGGTCCTAAACTCACTACTGATGCCATATAATCACATTCTGGTGCAACGAAGAGTCATAATTAATGGAGACGAGGCCTTAACTGACATAGATTAAGAATAACTAGGAAGATGTCCGAAAGTGGTCTACGTGTGGTGCGGTGGACCTGGGCACGACATTTAATGGGGGAATAAGGGGAAGGTCGGCTCTACTGAGTGTTATTTACATGCAATGGGACTAGGGAATGGGGGATTGGGGAAAGTTGGGGAGTATTGGAGAAATAGGGGAATATTTACAAGCGGATATGGAGGCCAAATTCCATATTCGCAACAATATATATATATATGTATATATATATGTATATATATATATATATATATATATATATATATTGTTGCGGATATGAGGCCTGTATTTTCTTTGATTGTGTTGTATTGTGGTAAATTGGTGATGATTATTGTTTATTCTGCACCCCCTGCCTCCGGAGCTGTGTAAAGGTGAAAGGGCATCCCATAATTAGTCCACAAGCATACACGTCAGCCAATAATAGAATACCCCTGTTTGATAGTTATATCTTATTCTGTGTTTTAGAGTAAGGCTGTGTCTCCCATTAATTGAAGTACTCCATTGCACCAGTGAAAGAGAATAGATCCCCTTTCATTCCCATCCCCAAAATCTCCATTTCCAATTACATCCCCTTTCGTCATTGCCGAGCCTCGATTGCCAATTACCTCCCCTCCAAAACCACCATTGAACAGTAACAATCGGGTCGGGGAAGAGGGGCGTGCCCGCCCGTCGTCATCAAGGGCGGAGCCAGAGGGTCGCATGACCAACCAGGGCCGAGGTGAGCACACCGATGGGCGTGTCCTGAAAGGCCGGCGGCTTGATCGCCGGAGGCGCTATAAAGGCGCGCGCGCAAGTGGTGAGTTAGTTGAGAGTCAGTCAGTGGAGTCAGTCAGTGGAGTCGGTGGTCAGTTGGTTGCGTTGGTCGCGGTGAGGAGTCAGTGGTGGTGGTCAGTGGTTGCGTTGGTTGCGGTGAGGAGTCGGTGGTAAAGAGTGAGTGGACCAAGAAAGAGTTGAGGGTTGGACCAGACGGACCAGACGAGTCCTGGCAAAGCACGCGACGTCCACAGCAGCCACAACAGCAGTTTGGGGCCTGAACGGCGGTTTTGAGCAGGGCCGCAAAGGAACGGCGGCTGCTAAACGCGCCGATCGTGCTGCAGAGCCCCCTTGGACCTTCCTCTCCCTCCAGCCATCCACCTCCTGCCTTTCCACCCTTCTTGTGTACGTGAGTTTGTTTTGTTTGTTCTGTCCCTGGGTTAATTAAGTCTGTATAAGCTAGTATTTGCACTGTGTCACCTGCGTCTTATGTGTTGTAAATAAACTTGATTGCTCCTTTTTGCTTGTGTGTGTACAATAAATCCAATTACTCTTCTGTCCGTCTTCTCGTCTTATTCCTTTTCCTCTTTGCATTTCGTCGTTTTAGTCTTTTCCCAGATTGGGCAGCTGCGGTGCGATACGGCCAAAGTTCTGGGTGAATCGGGTGAGTCGGGGATCCTGTAACGGTCGCGGTTGGACCATCCGCTCGGCCCATCATACCATCTAAACCGCGATCAGTAACAATATATATATATATATATATATATATATGTATATATATATATATATATATATATATATATATATATATATATATATATATTATATATATATATATATATATGTGTATATGTGTATATATATATATATATATATATATATATATATATATATATATAGATATAGATAGATAGATATATATATATATATATATATATATATATATATATTATATATATATATATATATATATATATATATATATATATATATATATATATGTGTATATGTGTATATATATATATATATATATATATATATATATATATATATATATATATAAATATGATTAATAAATTATCTGAGACTTGAAACATCCTGAGCATCAAAGATTTATTATTCTGTTTTGGACTTTGAACTAGCACACATGACAGAGGTATTTTGGATTTAATATTGTTATGTCTGTGGGATAGGCAGTGATATGTAGAGTCAGGTAGATTTGTATAGGTAGTTGCTCCGGATGTCGGGTAAGAACCATCACCATGTAATAAGTTTTGTTTAGCCGGATAAGTGTATATCTGTCCCCGTCATGAGGGGGTGGGGCATGTTAACTAGCTTAGGGCATAAGGATAAATTATCCCTTGTATGTCTTACCCTATGTGATTTATCCTTTATCTCTTTTGGCACCGCACCATAGAAACTAGTGAGGAAATGCCCATTAATTTTTTATTTTTTATTTTTTATTTTTTTTGTATACTGAATCGAGGCTCGTGAAAGAGCTAACATTTACTTCACAAACAAATCGACCAGACAAACAAAATACACAAAAAGAGGGAGCGGAAGACAAGATGGGAAGAAAAGGGGAAGCACACAAACACAACATCCGAGAGCAGGGAGATGTGTGGAAGGGAGAGGGCCCGGGGGGAGGAGGCATGGGAAGGGGGGGGGGGAGGGAGAAGTATAAAGCACAAGGACACCAAGGACTTCCAGGACAGAAGTTGGTATTTCAAAAAGGGGAATTGGGGTGAAATTAGCAGGGGTAGAAAAGATCACGGTTTTGGATGGGGGAAGATAAGAGATGGTGGTGAACAGCTGTTTTAAAGACTTGGAGGGTGGAGTGGGATTGAAGAGAGTGAGGGAGTTTGTTCCAGAGGTGGGAGAAAAGTGGAATGAAGGAGTGAAGGTGAGCAGAGAGTCTTGATTTTGGCAGTTTAACCAAAAGAGGGTTGCAGGCAGATCTTGTGCGACCTGTAGGAATATTTGCGGGACAGAGCCCAGAGAGAGCTGGGGGGGCAAGGCCAGAGAGGAGTCGGTAGAAGATGGAAAGACCACCAACATGCCTGCGGTGAGTGAGTGAGAGGCCCTTGGAGTTAGCTTCATCGCGGGAGATTCCAATGATTCTGAATGCTTTGGTTTCAACAGCGCGAAGGCGAGCTAGGTGTGAGGCAGGAGCACCAGCCCAGAGGGGAGAGCAGTATTCCATTGAGCTGCGGATGAAAGCCTTGTATGTGGTGAGGAGCTCAGGTGTGCCAAGGAAGGACTTCGCACGATGGAGGATGCCTAGTCGGCGACTGGCTTTGGAGGCCAGATTTGAAATGTGGTTTTTCCAGGAAAGATCATGGCAGATAGTGAGACCCAAAAGCTTGAGTGACAGAACTTCTTGGAGAGGATTATTCAGAAAGTGGATGGGAGGGTTGTCCAGTCGGTCTTTTCGGAGAGACATCGTAAGAGTGTGAGATTTGTCAGGATTGAAAGACATGTTCCACTTGTTTGCCCAGTCTGTGATTTTGTCAAGGTCTGCAGAGAGTGAGGAGGCTGCAGACTGCCGATCTGAGGGATGAAGAATGGAGCGACAGAGAGTAGAGTCGTCAGCAAAGAGATAGAGAGGATTTTCAAGAGAGTCAGAGAGATCATTGATGAAGACCAGAAAAAGCACAGGGCCCAGAACACTGCCTTGGGGAACTCCAGCCTGAACAGGAAGAGGAGATGAGAGAAACCCATTCAGGGCCACACGTTGACTACGACTAGAGAGGAAGTCCGCCAGCCATGCGTGGAGATTTCCATGGATACCAAAAGAGGAGAGTTTGGTGAGCAGAGCGGGGTGCCAGACTGTATCGAAGGCACGTGATATGTCAAGGGAGACTGCTCTAATTTCCTGTTTGGCATTGAGGACCTCCATCCATTGTTGAGAAAGCAGAAGCAGCATGTCCAGAGTGGAGTGTCCAGGTCTGAAACCAAATTGATGATCAGAGATCAAGCCATTGGAGAAGAGGAAAGATTTCATATCTGAAGCAATGATGGATTCCATGACCTTGCTGATAATTGGGAGAAGGCCACAATTAAACCACACATAACAATAAAACCAACCGGAAGCCAGGCATCTGGCACTGGGGCTGACAATCCCGCCTGGCAGACACACATTGGTCGGGCAGGCCGAGAGCCACGCCCAGAAGGACGGTGATTGGGCGGGAGTTGACCAACAGGAAGGCCGGGGTAAGAAAGGACTCGCTGATTGGCCAGGGCGGAGCAAGAAGGCACTCATCAATTGGTGATAGAAGGGCGAGCAAGAAGCGGCGCGCTGACTGGTGGAGAGCTTGGCAGGCAGTGGTGGCCTGTGGGCTGATTGGTGGAAAAGTGCTGATGCTGATGACGTCACGACTTGATGTTAAAAACTCGAGACCGACATTTTCTTCTCTCTCTCTCTCTCTCTCTCTCTCTCTCTCTCTCTCTCTCTCTCTCTCTCTCTCTCTCTCTATCTTTCTCTCTCTGTCTCTGTCTCTGTCTCTGTCTCTCTCTCTCTCTCTCTCTCTCTCTCTCTCTCTCTCTCTCTCTCTCTCTCTCTCTCTCTCTCTACAGTTGTGCATGGACGAAGGGCTTCAGGAAGCGATTGGACTGACCGTATTCGGAGACGCCACCGGGAACTGTGGTTCTCCGTGCAGAGGATGGGTGGACGAAGCCAGGCACGGCTGGAGGAGCACCCTGCACGCGGCCCATTTGCCTCGCGTGGGAGGCCTTCATTGAGGCATAGTGAGGCCTGTTTCACGCCAATGTGCACGCAACGTTGCCAGCGCCCCGGACGATTTTGACGACCTTGTCGAGGCTTCACCAGTGATCGGAGCTACGTTACACGCCACACAATTATTTTCAGTTACCCTTTCTTTTCATCTGTGTTCTAAGTCTGGTGAGGGAGTGCTCAATTTAGGAACTTAGTTTTACCATCGCGCTTTTCTTTGTCCCGGCATTCCGTTTTAATAAACCTATATATTTTTGTACATTTTAAATTCCGTTCTTTGTTTGAGTTTATTTTCCGCAGGTTTGAGGACTGTGGCGGGGCCACAGGTAAGCTATTCAGTTTCCTCTTCTTTTTTCTTCCTCCCGCGCATATATAGCAAAATCCGCATTTGATCGTCTCCTCCGAGTTAAAGCTTGCTATTGGCCATCCGTGACTCTCCTGGTGTTAACTGGGAGGGAATCACACGACAATATAAGTCCAGAATATTATTGGTTAAAGTAAGGAATAACCCCAAGGTTGTCCCAATAAGCTTTTATCAAAGGTTCTTTGAAATTGGCAAATAAGAAATATAATTCAGACATTCTGAAAATGTTAATACCAGGAAAGACACATATTAATTATAGAGGGGCCAATTCACCAATCATTACAGGTTTGGGCAAATCAGAGCAGTCAATGGTAAGGCAACTCAGGATTTGATATTTTATTGTCATGCTTCTGAGCTTGGTGACCATGGCAAAAGTAGTCAAGGTTACTGAGAAACGCCCACACTTCACAGGGATCCTCAGAACACGCCCACACTTCACATGGATCCTCAGACCATGCCCACACTTCACAGGGATCCTCAGACCACCCCCACACTTCACAGGGATCCTCAGACCACGCCCACACTTCACAGAGAGCCTCAGGCCACACCCACAATTGAATGCAATCAAAATAGTCGTGAAAACTATCACATAGGAGGTCATCTAGTTATTACATATTCAATTAGAAAGGCACATTTTCATATTAATAATTATATATCCAATTATCCATCCTTGTTTAGTCTAAAATTAAATCATCCGCATCTATTAGACAATATTGTTCCTTTGCATAACCTTCTAAACACAATACATCGTTTTAGCACTTTTTTCAGGTTTAGTTCTCTAACTCTGTTTGCAAGATATTCTTGTTTGCGATGAACTCCACGTAACTGATTCGTGAAATTCCAGTCGTCACAGTCAGATTGTTCAATATCCTTGATTGGTATTCATTTCAAAGTGCATTGATAAATCCTATCCTAATGTACTTGCTATTTAATGGACATTAAAGTCTCTCAATGACATATTGTACTACTTGTAATGTTATTGCACACTATATATACAGCTTTATGTGCCTGTGTACACTGTGCAGCCTTTCTGCACCTTTATGTTGTGCAACAAAAAGTTATGAATGTGCAGTAGGAGCTGTGCAATTTTTGGAAGTTGCAACAAACTTAAAGAACACTGCTTTATTTTTGGACAGCTTCCCTAACCCACTCACATAGCCGAAGCACCCAGTGAGCTGATTCACCATCACGTGTGTGATGAAATCATGTGACACTGCTAAAAAAAAAAAAAGGTTGTATGGCAAATAAAAAATAAGCAGACAAACATGACTTTTCTGCATTAAAAACATTCTTACCTGAAGCTGATAGGTTTGCTTGTGCACGTTCAGTTACCGTTTCTCCCAATCGAAGTCAGCTGCATTTTCCTTGCCTTTTATTCAAACGTTGGACAGTCCTCCCTCCCACACCCCTTGCCTTTCACCACCTCCACCAATCAGCATGCTCTCCGAATTCTGGGACAGTTGAGCCCACCCAGCAATAGAGTGAAACAAATCGACGTTTAATTGTTTCACCATGCACATTGCACAGGCTCAAGAGTTTTAAAGAAATGATTCGCAGTTTGTCAATCGTGGAGCTCCTTCGGGTGTTCAGAAAGTTCTACAAACAACATACTCGCAAAAGTTCAAGACAGCCCAAACTAAATATATACTGAGGTGTTTACTTAAATGAAAAATAGATGATGTCGTTTGTTGTTGTGAGTATCATATATACAGACTTGGCATTTAATATGGAATATTTTTTTTGTGGGGGTGAACTTACTTTTCAAGATGACTTAGAACCAAAAGTTCATTGGAATTATGTTGAAATTATTCTAGATTTTGTTAATGTCACCTTTAAAAGAAACAAAAACCACATTTGACATTTCGAAGCAAGTAAATTGATCCTTGAAAGTGATGTAAACTGATATGGAACTCAATTCACGGACAGTACTGTGTTAAACCTCTGTGCGTTTTCCAGAAGTATCTCTTTATTTTGCACATTAGCCAAAAAATTTTTTTAACAAAAACAAAAGTTAAATTACGACTGGGATTACGGACAGTAAAATTACAGTTCAGTACTTCGTGTAACCCCCACGAGCATGCAGGAGAGCACGTACACATTGAGGCATGCTGTTCACGAGATTTGCCAAGGTTTGGACAGGAATCGCTTGCCATGCAGTTACAATAGCCTGCTGCATTTCACGCAGAGAGGCAGGCTGCTGGTCCAAGTTGTCGATTTGACGCGTTAATTCTGCCCACAAGTTCTCTTTCGGATTCATATCCGGGGGCATGGCAGGCCACTCCATATGCTCTACACCATGGTCAGCAAGAAAGTGTTGGATCATGCGAGCATGATGAGGCCGTGCATTGTCATCTTGGAAGACAAAGTTTCCTCGATAGGCTGCACGAACAAATGGAAGCAATGTTTCTTTCAGAATGGCCCTGTGCTTGAACTGGTTCAGGTTTCCATTCAGAACAACCAGGTCAGTTTTTCCCCCTGCATGAAAAGCAGCCGAAACGGTCACCCCACCACCTCCAGCATGGACTCTTGGCACTATACAATCTTCGTTGTATGCTTCATGCACTTGTCTGCACACTCGGACGCGGTCATATTGACGATAGACCAGAAACCTAGACTTGTCACTGAAGATCACGTGATTGCAGTGTCCTGGCTGCCATTGACGGTGCTCTCTGGCCCACTGCAATCGACGCTGGCGGTGTTGTCTGGTCAGACGTGGCTTTCTCAGGGGACGCCTGGCACGATAGCCTGCTTGAACCAGTCGTTGGTTGACTAGCCTTCTGGATACAGGCACATTTGTCAGTTGCTGCCACTCAGCCCGAAGCCGATTAGCTGACTTGGTACGGCCATTGCGGACTAACTGGTGCAGCTGGCGATCATCTCTCCTTGTGGTTCTGCAGGGACGTCCTGACCTCGGTATTGGAGTAGGGACACCCCTCTGAGCATTTCGTTTCAGGATCTTTGACACCTGACCTTGAGTGATGCCATACTGCCGAGCAATGGCACGCTGTTTCATGCCGGAATTTCGTAAAGCCACCACTAAATGACAAACAGCATTGTCGAGTTGACGGACCATCTCCAGGGGAAGTGGCAATAACTTTTGTAGACGTGCAGCAGTTGTTTTCCACTAATACAGAACGCAACAACCCTTATATACCTGATTGTGAAGCCAATCATCAAATGTACCTGTCCGTACATTTTGTCACGCCACATGTGATATAATCCTGTTATTGACTTCTTGCTGGGACAGACAATCAGTGACATGGTTCTTTTAACAAAGAAATCACCGAAGCGTAAAAGAAACTCACCAGATTGATATACCAAGTTCAGAAAGTAAACCCAAGTCAAGAAGAAAAAAAAATTCCATATTAAATGCCAAGTCTGTACTTCTATATTTAAAAAAATAGACGAGATGTTAACGTATGCCTGCCTCATCCATAATGACCCTCTGGTACATAAGCTAAAGAGCTGCTTCATCAATGGAGACACTCCAACAAGACTATAGATTGGCTAATATTATTTTTTGGTGGCCCATTGTTTTCCACATTATGAAAATCTCTAAAGTAATTTATTTTTTTCTGTTGAGATCTTGATATGATTCGATTATGTATATGTTCATGGTATGTGCGTGCATGCATGCGAATCATGCATATTTATGTATATATATATATATATATATATATATATATATATATATATATATATATATGATCAAGGCACCTCCTAGCTTTAATGGTGAGCACCAGCCACGAATTATGTCTCACACGGTAAATACCGCATAACCCGCAAGGAACCAACAGCCTGTCTGCCACACAGACCATCGTTCCCACCAGTGCAAACCAAAACCAGGGGGTGCGGTGCGATCGGCGGGGATAATAATCAACGAACATAACAGCGTGACGAGCGCTGTCCCGATCTCCTGTGGACCGAAGTCCTAGACCAAAGCATCTGTCTGTGTGGCAGACAGGCTGTTGGTTCTTTGCGGGTTATGCGGTATTTACCGTGTGAGACATAATTCGTGGCTGGTGCTCACCATTAAAGCTAGGGGGTGCCTTGATCATCTTAATAGACGATTTTGGTCCTCATTGGTTAGATTTTTTGCAGTATGCCGTCCTGACGAGGGTCAATAATCCCGAAACCTGGATTGGTGGCTCTGCTTGATGTTTAGCCAATGGGGACCAATGAATAAATCTCTGTCTGTTGACAGAGTGGCCGGGCTGAGGCCTCCAGAAGACCCTTTGGGTCGGAGGTGACGCTTTGGTCTAGGACTTCGGTCCACAGGAGATCGGGACAGCGCTCGTCACGCTGTTATGTTCGTTGATTATATATATATATATATATATATATATATATATATATATATATATATATATATATATATATATAAATATATATATATATATATATATATATATACACACATATTGTCGTGTCCCCGGGGTTAAGACCCAAAGAGGACGAATGGCTGAAACGAGCTTTAACTCCGAAGCGTATACCCAACTTGGCGGTAGTGACACACGCAGGATGGTTCGAGGTCTTACCTGATCAGGAACACACGCAGGGGTTATCCGATCCACACAGACACAGAGGCGGGACAGCAAAATCCACAATACAAGGAAAGTAAGATTCGACAAATAATGATTTAATGAAAAAAAATGCAAGTAACAATGAAAGTTGAGGTAAACTAAAATTCCTAAATGAGGGACCCTCCACTCTGACTCGTATACAAACAAAAGGAAAACGAAAGTAAAATTACAATACCTTTTATAATCGGCTGAACTCAGTTTTGCATCCCCAAATGGCTGGGAAGACTGCTGGTCGTCGCCTCAAACCACCGCGTGGGAAACGCACAAAATGGCATGGAATCGCACCTGCAGCCAGCCGCCGGCATGAGACAAGCAGGCATGATCCCTCTTTGTTTCACTCGCGACCCCCTCCTTCTCCGCAGAACACCACCGTCAACCAACACCTCCTCCTTCCACGTTGCAAAAAGTCCCAAAGCCCCGACACGTCTCCTCACCAGCACACCCGAAACCAGAGCGACGAGAACCAGAATGAGAGAGAGAGAAAGATGGCAAGACATGTCTTTTTGCCTTCTCCCGAATGTTCCACGATATATATATATATATATATATATGTATATATATATATATATATATATTGTTACGGTTCTCTACGCCGCACTTAATCCCCTTATCAAGGGGGCAATAATCCCCTTGTCTTGCTGGGCTTGGCGGAACCGAGACTTGAGACGTCCCTCTCGGACACACGCGGAGTAGGGTTTCGGGACCACTTCTCACTCGTACCTAATTCCCCGCGCTGCTCTGGGAGTGAGGAAACAAGCCTCGCACGAACCACATGTGGTTTGAGTACGCCGAGCGCATATATATATATATATATATATATATATATATATATATATATATATATATATATATATATATATATTTGTGGTTTTTAGAACCCTCCACTTTGTAAATATTGTAGTATCCATTATAAATAATCCCCTGTAAATATTCCCTTTTTTTTTGGTGTAAAGATCAAAGGTCGCACCCGAGTGAGGTCATATTGCAACATGTAGGACACCATAGGCTTCTTCTTTAGTTATCTCATTAGTATGTGTTCTAGTTAAGGATCTCTTTCTACTAGTTGAATCTGCATTGCATTAATCAAATAACGTAGGCCCCTTCAATTACCCCAATCTCTCTCTCTCCAAAGTGCCAGTAGCACCTACAGACGGGGCTTGTCCTTCCCAATGCTCTCACATAATCTTATTAGCAGCGGTCGCTGCATTGTGCCATCGTCGCTGCCTTAGCGCTCGCTCCAAACGCCATTGAACATGCGGTTGGCTCGAGGAAAGAAGGGGCGGAGCCACGGGAAGAGGTGTGGCCTCGCCCACGAGCCGTCGAGGGTGGAGCCAGTGAGCCCTCGCTGACCAACCAGGGCTGAGGTGAGCTCGTTAGTGGGCGTAGCCCTATGAAGGCGGCTTGATTTCGACGCGCGATGATATAAGCGCGAGCGCGAAGCCCTTTGACGGACTGCGCCGGGGGATGCTGCTTGTGAACGAACTGCGCGGGGAGCGCTCGATTGCTTGTCACGTTGTTTGTGCGACCTGCGCAAGGGTACCGTCTGAGATGAACGCTGGGCGAGAGAGAGTTGGCACGTACGCGCATCCCAGTCCCTCGCATAATTATAAGGTCCGGTCGCACTCCAACGACACGCGAAGCTGCCTGCCATTCTTTGCGGCGGATCTGGAGCCTGGACCGGTCCCCATCGCCTGGACCTTTCATCCCTGCTATTCCCCATTCGTGTAAGTGTGTTTGTACCATCCTGGGCGTGTGATAATATAAGACTGTTTAAGGCTGCCCTGTGTCACTGCTTCTTCTTCTTCTTGTATATTCCCTTCTTTCATTTCCTCTTCGGGTTTCTTGTACATAATTAATAAATTATATTTGTTCTTCCTTTACTTTGGTTCCTCTCATCCGGTCGCTTTAGTGATTTCTCCATTGATATACGTGGCACGATTTGGCCAACGCTCGGAATCGGGTTAGTCTTTTGTTAACGGCCCGAGTCGCAGCTCATTTCGCTCGGCGTATCCAGTAACGCTGCGGCTCGGGTGGAAATTATCTCCTCGCTCACGGCCGGTCTTAGTACGCAGGTATTTGGGACTTCATTGACTAATGACCCTGGCTACTACCGACCGGGAGTGACGTCATAATTTCTATGACCGGAGACGGCCAGCTTAATAGACGAGGGGATTAACCCCCCCCCCCCCCCCCCTCGGTAAAGGGAGCGCCGTAATCCGAGATCCGCAACAATTGGTGTCAGGAGTGGGATTGAAGCCTGAACCAAATTTTTAATCCACCTTGAAAAATTTGGTCCAAAAAATTACGAGCGGCCAAAATTATTTTTTACTTCCAAATTAAAATCGTGCCATGGATAGTCAAGGCAGTCGGATGCCGGTGGGGGAGATAGAAGAGGGGGTAGAGTCGACCCAGGACCCCAGGGAGGAGATGGGAGCGATAGAGGAGGAGGTTGAAGAAGGTGCGGTAGAGGGGGTTGCAGGCGCGCAAAATGGCGGCACCTTGCACGTGGTTGCGGCAGTACAAAATGGCGGCACCTCGCACGTGGTTGCGACAGTACAAAATGGTGGCGCCTCGCACATGGCGGCAGGGGCCGCGCCCACTGCGCTAATGGGGGTGGGCGAAATGAAAGCCCTCATGGCGCAATTTATGGCGCAAATACAGGCGTCCATCAAGCTGCAGAGGGACGAAGCAAGGGGTACCAGTGAGCAATTGGGAAGCCAAATTGGGAAGTTAGACAGCAAATTTGGGGGATTAGAAAACCAAATTGGGGGATTGAGAGACGGGTTAAGTAATATGGAAAATCAAATTGGGGAATTTGAGAAATGAGATGGGAAGCCAAATTGGTGAATTAAGAAATGGGATGGGAAGTCAAATTGTGGAATTGGGAAGCCAAATTGGGGAAATGAAGGACGGGTTAACGGGATTGGAAAATAGGATGGCCACCCAGGAGAACCAAATGGAAGAGGTGAAGAATGGGTTAGCGGGGTTAGAAAACAATATGGAAGGCAAATTGAGGAAAATAGGGGAGCAATCCGCCTGGGAAATCAAACAAATGGGGGCGCAGATAGAGGAGGTAAAAATCGGGCTACAAACCAAATTGGACACCCACAAGGGGGAGCTGAACAGATGAGGGCGGCATCCACCAAGGACATAGGAGAGATGGGGAGGAAATAAGGCGAGGTGTGAGCGAAGAGGTCGCGGGGGTACGCGATGAGGTGAAGCAGTGTAAGGAGCGCATGGAGAGAGAGGTGAGAAAGAGTACGGCGAGGTTACAAGGGGGTATAGAGGAGTTGACGCTAGGAGTAGGGCAGCTGACAGTGGGACAAAAGGAGTTAGGGGAGCAAGTGGAAAAGAACACAGCCGTGATAGGGGGGCTGAAAGCAACACAGAAAGAGATTAAAAAGGAACTATTAGCGATGAAGAAAGAGTGGAGATGGTGCACGAGGGGCTGACAAAGAGGTTGGAGGAGGTGGTAGAGACGATGGAGACGAAAGAACGAGAAGTGAGGAAGCACATAGAGACGACCAAGGTAGCATTAGAGGAAGAAATTGTGGGGGCGCACCGGGAGATAGAAGAGGTGAAGCAGAAGTTATAGGAAGTGGAAGAGGGGGTAAGTGAAATTAAGAAGAGACGGAGGGAGACTAAGAAAGAAATAAAGGAGGAGGTGATGGAATTGTTGCAAGGTCTGTGCTCAAATCGTGATGATGTACTTGCTAACCAGATAAAGAGTTTGCAGGTGGCGGAGGAGGAGCAAAGAGGAAGAGGCGCCGAGGTGACTGGCGATATGTTCGGTAATTCATATGGTGTGGGGGGAGGTTCAGTGAGCTTGGGGGTCGGTATGGACCCGGGCGTTCGTGAGAGGCCAATGGTGAGGTGTGCGACTGGTCCGGAGTGCGTGGGAAGAGGATGTGTGCAAGGATGTCCGGTTATGGGGAGTGTGAGGGGTATTGGTGAGCAAGGGTGTGCGAGTATGGAGTGTGTAGCCCGAAGGGGGTACTGACCTGGAGGGCATGGTCTGGAGGCTGGTGAACCAGCATCTGGCGGGACCTGGACAATGGCAGGCGGCCCCGGAGGTGGCCCATGGTGGGCCACGATCAAATGCCCCAATTCTGACATTCAGGGGGGGCAATTTGGAATTCTGGAGGCAAGCACCTTACCAGGTGAGGTGCTATAATTGTTGCCGGCTGGGTCACCGTGCGTGGGAGTGTCGAGCTCCACGCCGGGACGCGCCCCGGCAGCCGAGACCAACAACTCCGCCCCGTACGGGTCGGGTTAGCCGACCCCAGACACCTCCCCGCCAGGGCCCGGGAAACTAGAAGGTGCCGAGCATACAGGGCCGTGTTCGGTAGTCGGGGATGGTGAAGCGCCCTCATTGACGCGACAGGTCATTCATTGTGGCCAAATTGGTACAGGTAGCGTGACGATTCGGTGCAAAATTGCCGGCGTGGGGATAGACGCCGTAGTGGACACAGGAGCTAGCGCCACGATCATCAGCCCTGTGATCCTCAATTCGAATGCAGACGGCTGGGATAAAATCCAGCGTCTGGAAAATTATAGTTTGCAGCTGGATACCGGGGTAACGGCCCCCATCATAGGGCGTGGTTTTGTAACCCTCAAGTTGGGGTCGGTAAAGAGAGAGATAGAAGTTTGGGTGGCGGAGGTGTGCGACCCATGCTTAATAGGGTTGGATTTATTGACTGCCAGCGGTTGTAAAATCGATTTGTGCCGGGGGACCCTGCAAGTGGGAGTAGATGAGCTACCATTGGAGGGGGTGAGCACGGCCGAGAGGACGGAGCTGGAGGCTTCTGAGGCCGTGACCATCCCTCCGAGGGCCGAGGCCATAGTGCCGGCCCGATGGTCAGCTCGCCCAACATGGCAGGAGTCCTGCAGCCTGGTCGAACCGTTGGCAGCGCAGTCCATACCGGGTTTAATCGTGGGCCGCACCCTCGTAAAAGCGGACGGGCCGGTGGTGGCCGTCTGAGTAATTAATATTAGTACAGAACCATGCACTATAGTACGGGGCACGAAGGTAGCTGGCTGCACCCCAGTTAAGGAAGTCACGTCAGTGAGGGGTGAGAACGTCCAGCCAAGCTGGCCCCAGGGGGAGCCTTCAATAAATAGTAGGAATTGGCCCGATCCCATTTGCGAGATGGTAAATCGAAGTAGCGTAGAGTTGGGAGGTACCCAGAAGGAGGCCTTACACAAATTAATTGGATCCCATTTGGATATCTTCTCCTTGTCCGCCGAGGATATTGGACGTACGGGCCTGGTGAAACATCAGATCCACACCGGTGAGGCCCGGCCTATTCGTCAGCCCACCCGACGGCTCCCTTGGAGCAAGAGGGAGGAAGCTGACGAGCAGGTAGAAAAAATGCTCGATGCAGGTATCATCGAGCCCTCGGGAAGTCCTTGGATGTCACCTGTTGTGCTGGTCAAAAAGAAGCATGGGACCACTTTCTGCGTGGACTATCGCCAGCTAAACAACGTGACACTCAAAGACTCATATCCCCTGCCAAGAATTGACGATACCCTCGATGCCGTTGCGGCCTCAAATTGGTTTTCAACTTTAGACCTCAAGAGTGGGTATTGGCAGGTGGAGATGGATAGGGCAGGGAAGGAGAAAACGGCATTTTCCACAGGTGAGGGGCTGTATCAGTTCACTGCCATGCCGTTTGGTTTGTGTAACGCCCCCGCCACCTTTGTGAGGCTAATGGAGCATGTACTAGGCGGCATGCCATGGCCATCATGCCTGGTGTACCTGGATGACGTCCTAGTACATGCATAGACATTCCCCAAGGCAATAGCTCATTTGGACCAGGTGTTTGGGTGCCTCAGACAGGCAGGGCTGAAATTGAGTCCGAGTAAATGCACTTTGTTTGCTAGAGAGGTGGCCTATCTAGGTCATGTTATCGGTCGCGAGGGGGTAAAAACAGACCCAGGCAAAATTACAGCGGTAGAGGAGTGGCCCGCACCACGTACCATCAAGGAGATGCGGGGATTTTTGGGACTCTGCTCCTACTACCGGCGCTTTGTGGCGAAATTTGCAGAGTTGGCCCGGCCCCTTCACCGGCTTACGGAGAAGGGACGAGATTTAATTGGATAAGGGAGTGCCAAGAGGCCTTCCTCGCATTGAAGGGGTGTTTGACATCCGCACCCATTCTAGCATACCCCACTAGTGACGGGACATTTACCCTGGTCACAGATGCAAGCCAGGAAGGATTGGGCGCAGTTTTTTCTCAGACACAGGAGGGCGTGGAGAGAGTGATCGCTTATTATAGTCGGGCCTTGAGTAGGCCCGAATGAAATTATTGCGTCACTCACAAGGAACTATTGGCTATGCTAGCTGCCATAAACCATTTCCACCCATACTTGTACGGGTGGAAATTTTTGGTTCGAACTGGCCATTCCTCCTTGCAATGGCTCCTTCGGTTCAAGGAACCGGAGTGCCAAATTGCAAGGTGGTTGGAAAAGTTGCAGCAGTACGATTTTGATGTGACCCATAGGGCCGGGAAGGCCCATGGGAATGCCGATGCACTCTCTCGGCGTCCTTGTCTGGGGGAAAACTGTAAATTTTGTGCGAGACACGAGGAGAGGGAGCAATTGGGCGATTCTGCCCCTATTCTCGTCATCCGTGCAACCCGGGTGAGAGGGCCAATCTTGCCACTAACCGCAGATGAAGAATTTGGAACTTTGGCATGGAGCACGGCCCAGCGGGAGGATCCCGTCCTGGGACCGGTGTACGAATGGGTCAGATTGGGACAAAGACCTAATGTGGAAGAGGTCATCCCCCTCGGGGCGCCAACAAAGGCATATTGGGCTCAGTGGCAGACCCTGGAATTGAAAGACAACATCTTGTATCGCAAGTGGGTGGAGGTTCCCTCTGAGAGAACTTCCTGGCTGGTGATAGTTCTAAATAAATTCAAGAACATCATATTACAACAGGTGCATGGTACCCGCTCCGGCGGCCATTTTGGCAGGACAAAGACAACATCTCGGGTCCGCCGGAGGTTCTATTGGGTTAATATGGGGCGTGATATCCAGGACTGGTGTCGGAGATGCGACGCCTGTACTGCTAAAAAGGGACCAGCACGGAGTATGAGGGCCCCCCTTCAATTACACCAGGTGGGGGCCCCCCTTGAGCGGATGGCTATGGATATTCTAGGACCGCTACCCCGCACCCGCCAAGGTAACAAATACATCCTCGTTGTAATGGACTATTTCAACCAAGTGGCCGGAGGCCTATGCCCTCCCCAACCAAGAAGCAGGGGTGATAGCGCAGGCCTTCGTGGAAGGATTTGTATGTCGGCATGGGATTCCACAGGAGCTGCACACCGATCAGCGTCGAAATTTAGAGAGTCAATTACTAAAAGATGTGTGCAGACTCCTGTCAATTCGGAAGACACGGACAACGCCCTTGCGGCCACAATCTGACGGGATGGTGGAACGGTTCAATCGAACATTGGTCCAACAACTGGCATTGTTCACCACCACCCATCAGGATGACTGGGATGAGCATCTCCCGTATTTGTTAATGGCCTACCGAACTAGCCAGCACGGGGCCACCGCATGCAGTCCAGCGTTGCTTATGTATGGGCGGGAGTTGCGGGCTCCCGCCGACTTGCTATGCAGTCCCATGCCAGACACCACTGATACACCGCCGAGGGAGGGTTACGCACGTCACCTGGAGGAAGGCATGGAGAGGGTCCATGCCTTCGCCCGCCGCCAACTCCATTTGGCGGGGGCCAAGGTGAAGTGCAGGTATGACCACTGGAGCCAGGGGAGTCAGTACGCTCCGGGGATGAAGATTTGGTTCTTCAATCCCCGGAGGCGGAAGGGTAGGTGCCCAAAACTCACCTCTCCCTGGCAAGGCCCGGGGGTCGTCTTGTTGCAAGTCTGTGACGTGGTCGTTAAGATCAAAATGGGGCCACGAGCCCTCCCTTGGATCGTCCATGCCAACCGGATAAGACCCTACACCGGCGAGCAGGCGCCCTTGTGGATTGCCTCGGCTTTAGATGCCGTGGCAGGACCCAGTACCTCTTGTGAGGGGCTCATTGTGCCAGAGGACTGGGGGTGATAGTGAGGGATGCCTGATGTAGAGGGATGGTAAATTTACCATCCCTCACTTGGGGGCAAAGGAGCTATAGTTTTATGGGGTATGGTGGTTAAAACCTAGCCAGAGATGGCTTGGATAATGTGTGGGGGTATATAAAGATGACAATAGGTAACTGTAGAGTTAAGTAGCGACATCATACCTGTAGTAGGGGACGTAGGTAGATTAGTTTGGATGATAACGACGTGGGATGTACAATAGTATAAGGGAAGACGGGAAGCACTAAGTTAGAGGGAAAACTAGGTAGATCAGATGATGCAGTGTGTGTGTAGCAAGTGATTGAGCGGAGTATTGTGAAAGGTGTGATTGTGCATTGAGTTGAGTGTATTGTATTGAGTGAATAGTCCTGGAGGGAAGGAGGGTGCAAGTGCCACCAGGTGTGCAGGTGCCACCAGGTGTGCAAGTGCCACCAGGTGTGTGGGCACAAGGTGTGCAAGTGGAATGCAGGTGGCAAGTGAGAAAGGAGCATGGAATAAATGGTCTGGAAGAATGGTTAAATGGAATAAATGGTATGGAATAAATGGAGTATGGAATGGATGGTGTGGAGTGAGTAGTGTGGAATACGTGGAGTGGAGTGGTTGGTGCGGAAAGAGTGAATGGGGAAGGATGGACCCCTTCACGAATACCCGGGGAGGGTAGTTTAAAAGTAGGTAGAGGGAGTAGGTAAATTGTGGTTGGATATTGGCATCTGTGGTGCGAGAGTAGCAGAGTACTGCTTGGATGGGTGCATTAGTGGAACGAGATTGGCTGGGCGTGTGGCCTGTTAGCGTGTGTGATTAAATGGGCACTCCGCCACTGTTAGTCTGTCGGCCAGGTGAGGCCGCAGGTAGGCTCTGGGAGCCATTAGTAGTTCAATGGGGCCCGAGGATCCAGAGGACGGAACCGGGTAGCCCGACGCCAGAGAGGGCGGTAGGGGGTGAGAGCGCCAGAGGGCCTTCCCCAGGTAGATTAGGGTAAGGAGCAGGTAAGCTCGGGAGACAACTACAGTGGCGGATGTGTGCAGGTGAGCGGACCTGCTGGGAGCACCACATGACCCAGCCCGGAAATTGTGCGAGGGCACCGGGAGTAGAATCGGGGGAGTGAGACCCCAAATTGGTGAGCACCACAGTTTGCTCAATTGGAATTGGTTTTTAGGACCACATATTGTAAAATGCCCAATGGTTTGGCAGGGAAAGACCCCGGGTAGAGTAAAAGTGTTAAAGTCATTTAGAAGGTAGTTCGGATTGAAAGTCTCTTCGCACCATCCGCATCCACTCACCAAGGTGACAGGACTCCACACCACCGGTTTGTGCAAATGTCTGGTATGTAAGATGCATCATGACGTGGGGGTGACATTGTGCTTGTTATCCATCTCTTCCTCCTTAGGAGGCATTGATGATAAATTGATTGATGGAAAATTTGGTAGAGGGATTGTCGACGAATTTGGAATTAGGGGAGATATGAGGAAGACAGGACGTTAGCGACAGATTTGTAAATTGTGTAAATACGGGGTAAGGGCAAGGGTAGATTAGGTGATGGGGGACGGGGGGGGGGGTGGGGGAACATACGGTAGGGACGAGCTTTCTCGGCTCGCTCTCCTGCGCAACTCACCTCTGCATTTCCTTGTGTTGATGTGTACCCTTGCGATGTTGCCCCGCTGCTTGCTTGTCCTCCCTCCCCCACTCATGGATTTGTTTCTTTCGGGCCCGGGGGGGAGTGCGCAGGTGCCCGCAGTTGTGTGCCCGCACCTTCGCTGCTGCCTGCCTGGACCGGTACCACACTTATGGACCGCACGTTGTTGTGGCCGAGCACCACCATATGGACCACAGGTCTGTGGCCGGGCACCACATTTGTGGACCCCACGTTTTGGGGCCTGGCACCTCTGCTGGGGACCAGCCATTGTGGCTAGGGAGATCTTGCTTGCGGACCACGGTAAAGGTGGCACTTAAGCCATGCAGGTGGACCACCCTTAGTTGGCCCCTGCTGGCCATAATTAAAAAGTGGACGTGTTTTGTGCCCTTTTTGTTTATGATTAAATAGGCCGCAAGCAAAGAAGTCGTCCAGAACCATCGGCCCAGCAGAGAAGACGTCGCTAGGCATCATTATTCTTGAAATGTATGACTGTGCACCGGGATGGTGCTTTTTGTGCATGTTGGTGCTTTTGGTGCTTTTCGTGCATTTTGGTGCTTTGGTGCTTATTGGTGCTGGTGGTATCGGTGCAGTGCAGTGCATGCCTTTCCTCTTTTCAAAACATCTTCTTTTGTTTCCCAAAAGACAGGTCCTGGGTTCGCGTTTGTAAATACCAAATAGTGTCTTTGTAAATAATGCTCCCCACCATCAATGTTTAGTTTTGAAATTAATTCCGTGATTCGGTTATCCTGTGGGCGTGATTCAGTTGGATAGAATGCAACTCAGCAGGCGGGACATACTTAGTTGTTTTTAAAATGTCGCACTCAGGGTGAAGTTAATAGTAGAGGGTTACCACACCTGAGTGTCACACTAAGTTAAAGTACTGTCGGGCTGGGACGGCCCTGGAGGTAATGAGGGTGCAGTGTTGTGGTTTTTAGAACCCTCCACTTTGTAAATATTGTAATATCCCTTATAAATAATCCCCTGTAAATATTCCCATTTTTTTTGGTGTAAAGATCAAAGGTCGCACCCTAGTTAGGTCATATTGCAACACGTAGGACACCATAGGCTTCTTCTTTAGTTATCTCATTAGTATGTGTTCTAGTTAAGGATCTGTTTCCAATAGTTGAATCTGCGTTGCATTAATCAAATAACCTAGGCCCCTTCAATTACCCCCAATCTCTCTCTCTCCAAAGTGCCAGTAGCACCTACAGACGGGGCTTGTCCTTCCCAATGCTCTCACATAATCTTATTAGCAGCGTTCGCTGCATTGTGCCGTCGTCGCTGCCTTAGCGCTCGCTCCAAATGCCATTGAACATGCGGTCGGCTCGAGGAAAGAAGGAGCGGAGCCACGGGAAGAGGTGTGGCCTCGCCCACGAGCCATCGAGGGTGGAGCCAGTTAGCCCTCGCTGACCAACCATGGCTGAGGTGAGCTCATTAGTGGGCGTAGCCCTATGAAGGCGGCTTGATTTCGACGCGCGATGATATAAGCGCGAGCGCCAAGCCCTTTGACGGACTGCACCGGGGGATGCTGATTGTGAACGAACTGCGCAGGGAGCGCTCGATTGCTTGTCACGTTGTTTGAGCGACCTGCGCGAGGATACCCTCTGAGACGAATGCTGGGCGAGAGAGAGTTGGCACGAAGATTACGTACGCGGCACCCCAGTCCCTCGCATTATTATAAGGTCCAGTCGCGCGCCAACGACACGCGAAGCTGCCTGCCATTCTTCGCGGCGGATCCTGAGCCTGGACCGGACCCCATCGCCTGGACCTTTCATCCCTGCTATTCCCCATTTGTGTAAATGTGTTTGTACTGTCCTAGGCGTGTGATACTATAAGACTGTTTAAGGCTGCCCTGTGTCACTGCTTCTTCTTCTTCTTCTTGTATATTCCCTTCTTTCATTTCATCTTCGGGTTTCTTGTACATAATTAATAAATTATATTTGTTCTTCGTTTACTTAGGTTCCTCTCATCTGGTCACTTTAGTGATTTCTCCATTGATATACGTTGCACGATTTGGCCAACGCTTGGAATCGGGTTAGTCTTTTCTTAACGGCCCGAGTCGCAGCTCGCTTCGCTCGGCGTATCCATTAACGCTGCGGCTCGGGTGGAAATTATCTCCTCGATCACGGCCGGTCTTAGTACGCAGGTATTTGGGACTTCATTGACTAATGACCCTGGCTACTACCGACCGGGAGTTACGTTATAACTTCTAGGACCAGAGATGGCCAGCTTAATAGACGAGGGGAATAACTCCCCCCCCCCCCCCCCCCTCTCAGTAAGGGGAGCGCCATAATCCGAGATCCGCAACAATATATATATATATATATATAGATATATATATAGATATAGATATATATATATATATATATATACAGTATATATATATATATATATATATACAGTCACGTGAAAAAGTAAGTACACCCCATGTAAAGTTTTGACTTTTTCAACATATTTCAACATACAGCTATTTGATCTTCATTTCAACAATATTGATAGATAAAGGTGATATTGTGGCGGACACGAAAGCCCACTGGCGTGGTGACATCATTCCGCGCACCAAGTGGGCGGCGGCCATGCCCGAGGGGTAGGCGTGGCCTCAGGATATACACCGGGCACGCAGTCCGGAGCGCGCCAGTGCTACAGTGACCTCCTGTGAATAAAGACTCTTTTGTTTAACCGCGTTGTCCGCTTCCTCCTTGGTAGCAAGTAAGCGCGCGTAGCACCGCACTTTAATTGGTGACCTCCGACGTTCTGGTCAGCCGTCGCTGACCACCCGACATGGCAACCAACGCGGTAGCAATGAAGCTCCCCGAGTTCTGGGAAGATCAGGCGGAGATCTGGTTCCTGCAGGCCGAAGCCCAGTTCAGGCTCCGACGCATCACGGCGGACGAGACACGCTACTGCCATGTGGTCGCCTCCCTCGGGGCCGGCGCGGCCGCCCGCGTCGTGTCGGTCCTGAGGAACCCACCGGTCCACGACAAGTACGAGGCGATCAAGCGCCTCCTCCTCGCCACGTTCGGCCTCACAGTGGACGCATGGGCCGATCGCCTCTTGGACCTCCCCGAGCTCGGTGACACGCGACCGTCGGTCCGAATGGACCATATGCTGTCGCTCATGGGCGACGAAACCCCGAACGCTCTATTCCGGGCGTTATTTCGATGCCAGCTGCCAGCACGAGACCGCCTCGCGTTGGCCGGTTCCGCGACTACGGAACCCCATGCATTCGCGGCCGAGGTCGACAAGTTCTACGCGGCTTTGGACACGCAGGCGAGTTTCGGTGCGGCCGTAGCGGCTCCCGAGCCCGAACCTCCTGCGGGTGCCCACCCTTGCTCCGAGGGGCGCCTCGTGGCGGCCGCCACGCCCCGCCCACCACCACCGCGGAAACCGTGGCCTCCGGCTTCGCCGCAAACCTGGTGCCATTTCCACGCTAGGTTCGGCCACGAGGCTCGGAAATGTCGTCCGCTGTGCTCATTCGGCAGGTCGGGAATCGCCCGGGCCGGCCCTCGGTAGTGGCACTGAGCGCCGGCCGATCAAACAGCCTCCTGTACATAACGGACACCTTGTCCGGGCGCCGTTACCTGTGTGACATGGGAGCGCAGGTGAGTGTCGTTCCTGCCGGTATGTCCGACAAGCAAACCGCGGGCCGAGGTCCCGCGCTGCTTGCGGCCAATGGTACGTCTATATGCACGTACGGAAAACGCTGCCTTTCTCTGCGGTTTGGAGGGCAGGTTTTCCGTTGGTCGTTCGTTACGGCCGACTTGCCCATGGCATTGCTCGGCGCGGACTTCTTATGTGCTAATGGATTACTGGTGGATGTAAAGCGCAGAAGGCTTGTCCAGGCTGAGACGTTCAGCTCGTTCGCGTGCGCGCTGCCCGCCTCGTTGAGCAGCTCACAGAGCAGCTCACCGAGCGGCTCGCCGAGCGGCTTGCTGAGCGGTTCCATTCCGGCCAGGTTCATCTGTACGCTTCCGGCAGCGGACGAATTCGCCCGCCTCCTCGCGGGTTTCCCGGCCCTCACGCGGCCCACTTTCTCGGTGGGGGCCGTCAAACACGGGGTGGAACACCACATTCCTAACACCGGGCCACCGGTCTACGCCCGGGCACGCCGCCTCGAGCCGGCGAAGCTCGCCGTAGCTAAAGCGGAGTTTGTTACGCTGGAGCGGCTCGGCATCGTGCGGCACTCCGAGAGCGCGTGGGCGTCCCCGCTCCACATCGTGCCCATGCCCGGCGGGGGATGGCGACCGTGCGGGGACTACCGGCACCTCAACGACGCCACCACCCCCGACCGCTACCCCGTCCCCCACATCCAGGACTTCTCCGCCCGGTTGGCGGGGATGTCCTTCTTTTCAAAGGTGGACCTCGTACGCGGCTACCATCAGGTCCCTTTCAGGCCGGAGGACATCCCGAAGACGGCTGTCATCACGCCATTCGGGCTTTTCGAATTTCTTCGGATGCCCTTCGGTTTGAAAAATGCGGCTCAGGCGTTCCAGCTCCTCATGGACAGCGTCTTGCACGGCTTGGATTTTTTGTACGTCTACCTGGACGACATCCTCGTCGCCAGCGCGTCCCGCGAAGAGCACCTTCATCACCTCCGCACACTCTTCGAACGCCTGGGCCAGCATGGCCTCATCGTGAACCCCGCCAAGTGCCGGTTCGGCGTCACCAGCATCGACTTTTTGGGGCACCACGTCAACAGGCACGGGGCCGTCCCCCTACCGGCCAAGGTGGAGGCGGGGAAGGGGTTTCCGCGCCCCCGCACGATCAAGGGGCTCCAGGAGTTCCTGGGCATGGTAAACTTTTACCATCGGTTCCTGCCCCGCATCGCCCAGCTCCTGCGCCCCTTACACGAGGCCCTTAGAGGGAAGCCGGGCAAAGGTGACGTTACCTGGACCGAGCAGATGGACGCGGCGTTCTTGGGCGCCAGGCTCGCCTTGGCCAACGCCACCATGCTCACGCACCCGGCGCCCGATGCACCGATCGCCCTCACCTCCGACGCCTCGGACTACACGGTGGGCGCGGTGTACGAGCAATGGGTGCGTGGTGCCTGGCAACCGCTGGTGTTCTTCAGCCGGCAGCTTCGCCTGCCTGAACGCCGTTACAGTACCTTCGACCGTGAGTTTCTTGGGCTTCACCTGGCGGTCAGGCACTTCCGCCATCTGCTCGTGGGCCGTGCGTTCACGGCCTTCGTCGACCACAAGCCGCTGCTTTTCGCGATGGGCAAGGTCGCCGAGCCGTGGTCGGCCCGCAACAGCGTCACCTCGCGGCCGTGTCCGAGTACACGACAGACATCCGGCACGTCGCGGGAAAGGACAACCCTGTGGCCGATTGCCTTTCCCGGGCCGTCGCCCACGCAGTCCACCTTGGCATCGACTATGCCCATCGACTATGCCCTATGCCCTGCGGACCGCCGTCACGGGCCTCCGCGTCACGGGCCACGGGCGGGCGGACCGCCTTCGACGGCGCGGGCACGGCCCTCGTTTGCGACGTCTCCTTCGGGCGGCCTCGCCCCATCGTGCCCGCAGGCTGGCAGCGCCAGGTTTTTGACGCCATCCACGGCCTGTCCCACCCGGGCACGAAGGCCTCCCAGAGGTTGGTTGCTGACAAGTTTGTCTGGCATGGCTTCCGGAAGGCCGTCCGCGGCTGGACCTGGACGTGCCTCGCGTGCCAGCGCACGAAGGTGCACTGGCATACCCAGGCCCCATTGGCCCCGTTTACGGTGCCGGCACGTAGGTTCGACCACGTGCACGTGGACCTGGTGGGACCTCTGCCCCCCTCGCGGGGTTTCACCCATGTCCTTACCATGGTGGACCGCGCCACCCGGTGGCCGGAGGCCGTGCTTTTGGCGGCGACGACGGCGGCAGACGTCGCGCAGGCGTTCATCGCCACCTGGGTCGCCCGGTTCGGCGCCCCCTCGGACATCTCGTCCGACCGCGGCCCCCAGTTCACCTCGGAGCTCTGGGCCGCGGTCGTGCGGGGGCTCAGGGTCCAGCTGCACCGAAACACGGCCTACCACCCCCAGGCCAATGGCCTGTGCGAGCGGTTCCACCGCTCATTGAAGGCCGCGCTCCGGGCCACCCTCCGCGACGGCGGCTGGGTCGACAGGCTCCCCTGGGTCCTGCTGGGCCTCCGGACGGTGCCCAATGAGGACATGCGCGCATCCGCGGCGGAGTTGGTCTTTGGACAACCGCTGCGGGTGCCGGGCGAGTTCCTCCCCGACCCCACGGTACCTTGGTCCGCGGCGCAGGAGCGCTCCGCGCTGCAGGAGACCGCCCGGAGGTTCGCGCCGGTGCCGACGGCGCACCACGGGCACCCACCCACGCACGTCGCCCCGGAGCTTCGCACCGCAGAGTATGTCTTCGTCCGGCACGACGCCCACCGGACACCACTGCGGCCCCCGTACGACGGGCCTTTCCGCGTGCTGGAGACTGGGGTGAAATACTTCGCCTTGGATATCGGCGGTACTCCCGACCGCGTCTCGGTGGATCGACTCAAGCCGGCCCACCTCGACGTGGACCACCCACCGCCGGTGGCTCGGCCCCCGCGTCAGGGCCGCCCCCCGGCGGGCGGACCCCCGGCACCGCCCAGCACCGCCGGCACGCCGCCCCCCGGTCCGGCACCCATCCCGGGTACAGCCAGGGGCATCCCAGCTGGCATCCCTGCACCCCGGACGCCGCCGGTCGCCAGAGGGCGCTTCGGCCGGGTCATATGTTTGCCCCGCAAACTGGCCCTCCAGGTGCGCGGGAATTCTGGGGGGCGGCGCGTGTGGCGGACACGAAAGCCCACTGGCGTGGTGACATCATTCCGCGCACCAAGTGGGCGGCGGCCATGCCCCAGGGGTAGGCGTGGCCTCAGGATATACACCGGATGCGCAGCACGGAGCGCGCCAGTGCTACAGTGACCTCCTGTGAATAAAGACTCTTTTGTTTAACCACGTTGTCCGCTTCCTCCTTGGGAGCAAGTAAGCGCGCGTAGCACCGTGCTTTAATATAATATAACAAATATCATGAAACATTTACATTTTATAGTCCATTGTATAATTTAAATAAACATAAATGCAAATTTCGCATGTGGAAAAAGTAAGTACACCCTTTGCTCTAATAGGTGGTATTGCCCACTTTGGCAGAAACAACCTCAAGTAGGCATTTCTTATAACTGTCGACCAGTCTCTGCCATTGACTGGGAGAAATTTTTGCCCACTCCTCCATGCAGAATTATTTCAGCTGTGCGAAGTTTGAGGGGTTTCTTGCATGCACAGCTCATTTTGGAATTTAGATCTGGGCTTTGACTTGGCCATTCCAGAACCCTCCATTTCTTTCTTTTCAACCATTCCTTTGTGGATTTACTGGTATGTTTAGGGTCATTGTCATGTTGCAAGGTCCACCTTCGGTTGAGCTTAAACTTTCCGACAGATGGCCTCACATTATCCTCAAGCACGCTCTGGTACAATGAAGAATTCATAGTGGATCCTATGATGGTGAACTGCCCAGGCCCTGATGCAGCAAAGCTGCCCCAAACGATAATATTTCCACCACCATGCTTTACAGTTGCTATCAGGTTATTGTGGTTAAATGCTGTCTTTGGTTTTCGCCAAACATGTCTTCTGGTACTGTGACCAAATAGCTCTACCTTTGACTCATCTGTCCAGAGCACATTGTTCCAGAAGTGCTGGTCTTTGCCTCGGTGTTCATTGGCAAACTTTAGTCTAGCCCTGATGTTCTTTCTGGACAGCAAAGGTTTCCTCCTGGCACACCTCACATGTCGATCAAATTTGTGCAGCCTCTGCCTTATGGAAGACTCGTGCACTTTGACATCAACAGTGGCAAGAGCTACCTGTAGGTCCCGTGATGACACTCTGGCGTTCTTGGAGACGTCTTTCAGCATCTTGCGGTCTGCTCTCGGGCTGAACTTGCTGGGGCGGCCTGGCCTGAACAAGTTGGCAGTTGTTTGGAATCTTCTCCACTTGTAGATGATCTTCCGGACAGTCGAATGATTGATTTCAAATTGTTTGGAGATCTTTTTAAATCCCTTCCCAGACTCGTAGGCATCTATAACCTTCTTTCTGAAGGCCTCAGAGAGCTCTTTTAATCTAGGCATGGTGACGCCGCACACTTCAACAACAAAGAGCAAACCAAACTAAATGTCTGAGGTTTAAATAAGACAGGTTCCTCCAAGATCCTCTCCAACGATGTTCTAATCATTTGCACCTGAGCTGGTGCACCTGATTCTAATTTTAGGTATTTGAAGTAGTGATAAATGTAGGGGTGTACTTACTTTTTCCACATGCGAAATTTGCATTTATGTTTTTTAAAATTATACAATGGACTACAAAATGTAAATGTTTCATGATATTTGTTATATTATATCACCTTTGTCTATCAATATTGTTGAAATGAAGATCAAGTAGCTGTATGTTGAAATATGTTGAAAAAGTCAAAACTTTACATGGGGTGTACTTACTTTTTCACGTGACTGTACATATATATATAGACAGGGTGAATCAAAAGTAGCGCCCGCGCCCGATTTCTGTTTTTTCGGCTGTCAGATTCTTTCTGGGATGTCATGTTGTTAATAATTGTCTTGCAGATTATTAATTTTCTTAATTTATTTATTTTTGTTTTGCAGGTTATTGCTGGGAGTTTGGAAAATTACTGAATTTGCACCAAATTGAACCATGAATTACCTTTCAATGAATCAACACATTGCGGCCGTGAAACATTACTACAAATGTAATGAACAACCAACGATGGCGGCACGCCGTTTGGCACAGGAATTCGATATTAACCCACCCCAGGGAAGAAACATACGATTGATTGTCGAGAAATTTGAAGCAACAGGGTCGGTAGCCACTGCAAAGAAGTCCGGTCATCCGAAAACGGCAACGAATGTAGCTAAGGCTGAAGAAGCCATCAGGAGACTGGAACAACATCCGCAAAAGTCAACTCGCCGTTTATCTGCAGAGTTGGAAATGAGCCAATCAAGTGTTATCCGTATCCTTCTCCAGAAAAACTGGAAACCTTACATTCCACGCTTACTGCATGCCCTTCATGATGGAGATGACGACCGGCGTCTTCAATTTTGCGAAGATTTCTTAGCTAAACTTGACGAAGAGGACACAATGCTAGACAACATCTGGTGGTCAGATGAGTCATGTTTTAAGCTTAACGGCACAATTAACAGACACAATTGTGTCGACTGGGCTGCGGAGAACCCAAGAGTGGCAGTTGAGAAGGTGGTAAATTTACCTGGCGTGACAGTTTGGGCAGCCATATCTCCATTAAGGATAATTGGACCCTTTTTCTTTGAGGGATCTGTCACTGCAGAAATTTACCTGGATATGCTGCAAACCTTCTTTTGGCCCAGGGTACAAGATCAGGACTGTTATTTCCAGCAAGATGGAGCTCCACCTCATTATGGACGTCATGTTCATCAGTGGCTTGATGAAAACTTTCCCGGAAAGTGTATCGGCCGCCGCGGTCCGATCGAGTGGCCGGCACGTTCCCCAGACCTTACACCTCCAGATTTATTTCTTTGGGGGCTCATGAAAGACCTTATTTATCGTGAAAAGCCTCGTACCATTCAGAAGAGAGAAGGGAGAGAAGACAGACAGACAGACAGACAGAAGAGAAGACATGCGAGAAGACAAAAGAGACAGAAGAGAGAAGGGTATGGTGTAGAAAGGGAGAAGGGTATGGTGTAGAAAGAGAGAAGGGTATGGTATAGAAAGAGAGAAGGGTATGGTATAGAAAGAGAGAAGGGTATGGTATAGAAAGAGAGAAGGGTATGGTATAGAAAGAGAGAAGGGTATGGTATAGAAAGAGAGAAGGGTATGGTATATAAAGAGAGAAGGGTATGTTATAGAAAGAGAGACGGGTATGGTGTAGAAAGAGAGAAGGGTATGGTATAGAAAGAGAGAAGGGTATGGTATAGAAAGAGAGAAGGGTATGGTATAGAAAGAGAGAAGGGTATGGTATAGAAAGAGAGAAGGGTATGGTATAGCAAGAGAGAAGGGTATAGTACAGCAAGAGAGAAGGGTATGGTGTAGAAAGAGAGAAGGGTATGTTATAGAAAGAGAGAAGGGTATGGTATAGCAAGAGAGAAGGGTATAGTACAGCAAGAGAGAAGGGTATGGTGTAGAAAGAGAGAAGGGCATGGTATAGAAAGAGAGAAGGGTATGGTATAGCAAGAGAGAAGGGTATGGTATAGAAAGAGAGAAGGGCATGGTATAGAAAGAGAGAAGGGTATGGTATAGCAAGAGAGAAGGGTATGGTATAGAAAGAGAGAAGGGTATGGTATAGAAAGAGAGAAGGGTATGGTATAGCAAGAGAGAAAGGCATGGTATAGCAAGAGAGAAGGGTATGGTATAAGTATTAGGAGCGACAGAATATCAAGCTGCTCAAATAGTCCACTTTTTTATACTCCCCGTATATTGACTTTATTCCAAGTGTTCGGCAGGTCTCATGTCATATCCAACTTGCTCCTGCAATCATCTTCCTTTCATGTTCTTATCTTTTAAGAGGATTTATTGATCCTTCTAATCTAGGTGCTTGGGATCACTCCAGCATTTCCTTTATCCCATGATGAATTCATGCTACGTGACCAGTCCATTGGATTTTCGATTCTCTTTTTTCAAAGATGTCACACGGCCTCGTCCAATCGATTCATTTATTTTCCTTTCTCTTCTTGTTATTCTGAGGAAACACATTTCATATTTCTTTGAATCGTCTGTAGCTTCCTTCTCATGTTTGCATTTATCTTCAAGGTTTCACATCCATATTTGTTGTTCTCTTTATTTGAGACATCTGCTTCTCAGTTGGTGGTATTAATTCACCCAAATACACATAACTGTTTACATCTTCTAATTTGATGCCGTTTACTTCAATTGGCTTGGGGGAAATGTATTTGCTGAACATCTGTTTTGTTTCATTTATATTCATTTTCAGACCCATTTTGACGCCTGTCGGAGGCGATGCGTTTCCTGAATTGGTGATTGTAATTCCTCTGGATTTTGTGAAAATGTCGTGATATGGTCTGCACAATCTAGGTAATTTGTGTCGGCTCTATTAATCTGCAGACATCCGTCTTCCCAATCCTGCGTCTTGGCAATTTCATCGCACATTTTCGTGAAGATCTTCGGTGATATCTTGTCTCCTTAGAGAACACCCTTCTCGATGCAGATGGTGTTTTTCTCTGTCCTTTTGGTGTTATTGTTGATGTGGCCTTTGGGTAAATGATACTGATTTATCAAAGCCTTGGTTCCTTAATACAAATTTTGTTTACACAGAATAAATTATTTTCACATAAGCGATGAATCCGAGGCGTAGCAGCATCTCGTGTTTATTTCAAATTTTAATTACTTGTCTTAGTACTTGTAGATGGCCCATGATATTCAATCTACACCCAAATCCTGCTTGCTCTTTTGGCTGGAAAAAGTCTAGTTTCCTTCTTGCTCATTTGTGAGTTTGTGGACATGAGTATACCTTGGCGTATACTTCCGTGAGCGTACTTCGGTATTTCTTTTGTGGATTACAGACAGTTTTTTATTTTTATTTTTTGTATACTGAATCGAGGCTCGTGAAAGAGCTAACATTTATTTCACAAACAAATCAACCAGACAAACAAAATATATAAAAAGAGGGAGCGGAAGACAAGATGGGGAGAGAAGGGGAAGCACACAAACACAACATTTGAGAGCAGGGAGAAGTGCGGGAGGGAGAGGGCTTGGGGAGAAGAGTTACTAGTGTTCTAGTGTTACTAGTTCTAGTGTTACTAAAGGTTACTAGTGTTACTAGCAGTTAGCTAATTTGTCTGATTTCTGGGGTTTTCTTGATCTCCTTTCTTCCGCACAAGTACTATAACCATTTCAATAACACTGTGTATCGTCACTTGTTTATACCATTGAAAAAAAATTCCAACACATCATGTAACAAATCAAAAAGCACTATCTTACTATAATTCACCAAATGTCCGTCCGTCTGTCTGTCCGTACGTCTGTCTGTCTGTCCGTCCGTCTGTCCGTCCGTCCGTTCCCAGGTACCGCAAAAACGGCTGAACCAATCGCAACGAAATTTTGGGTGGGTAATTCTGGGACCCCATGGAGTAAAATAGGCTATATTGTTTTCCAAATTTCATCTTTGGTCTCCAGCATTTTCAGGTTTGGACTCCCGCCTAACGTTATTGTCCCAGGTACCGCACAAACGGCTGAACCGATCGCAACGAAATTTTGGGTGGGTAATCCTGGGACTCCTTGGAGTAAAATAGGCTATATTGTTTTTCCAATTTCAGCTTTGGTCTCCAGCATTTTCAGGTTTTGACTCCCACCTAACGTTATTGTCCCGGGTACCGCACAAATGGCTGCACCGATCGCAACGATACACCTCCATGCCTGTGGGATTCCCACGGGTGACCCCACTAGTTTGTTTAATTCAGAAAAGCTCTTATTATATTTTGCACAAAAGTTTATTTAACACTTCTTGTAAGCCCAATGGGTTAATTGGTGCCCAGCATCACATCTATCTCAGGTGTGATGAGATGCGCACAGGTCTGTTGCTGTGTCGTTTCCTTTGGTCTCACTCCCTCTGCTCTCTCAGTCTGACCCTCCGAAAATATTCCAGGATGCTCCTGCTTCAACTTCCAAAATACAGGCTGACGGCACACCTCAACTCTCGGTCCTCACTTCTCCCATCCATGCAACTCGCTTCCTTGAGGCCATTCAATCCCAGACTTCCTTCCAGCGCCTCAAGCATGCAGTGCACCACCATCTCATGTTATCCCCCATCCTTACCCACAATATTTTCTCCCTCCATTAACCCGGGATATCCTAATGCAACCCTCTTGCTTACAGCTTAGTGTTTTCTCCCCTCTGCCCTGTCCTCCTCTCCTGTTCCTTCACCTCCTTGCTTTTTTGTCCAACCGTTGCCCACTACCCCACTATCATTGCCTTTTTGCTCCATCACATTGCTCTTCCATGAGCCTCGACCTTGTAAGAAAAAAAGAAACCACCGTCCCCTTTGCACACCAGTTGCATGGCTTTTTGGACCATGTTTGTCGAAATAAGAAGCTACTTGACTTCTTATACATGTTGTGATAGACAGATGCCAATTGTGGAGTGAGTTCAAATGTAATTGAAACTTTTTCACTTTTCATTCATCGACTCCTTCATGTTTGAGATACCATCGCCTTGTATATCTGTTTCCACGTTGAGTTTACCAAACATTGGCTGCGTTTTTCTTCCTGAGATGCTTTTGCAATGTGCAAATTAACTCGCAGCAAAGGCCTAATGGTCTGTGAATTTCGAACCTCGAACGAAATTGCCTCTACATTAGTTAAGTGATTAATGTTAGTGCGACTTTGTTGTACACAAAGTTGGGGAAGACTGTGCTCTGGGGGGTTCAACCAGACTCGTACATAGGTCAGTGGTCCGTAATATTTATTTGGTGGAATTAAACGGTGTTTGCTCTTCCTTAAGCAAATGTGGGGCGAGGTTTTTTTATGACGTCACAATGATAATCTTGCACTTTCTCATCTTACTATAATTCACCAAATGTCTGTCTGTCCGTTTGTTCCCAGGTACCGCTAAAACGGCTGAACCGATCACAACGAAATTTTGGGTGGATAATCCTGGGACCCCCAGAAGTAAAATAGGCCATATTATTTTTCCAATTTTCCAGTTTTTCCAAACACGATGGAATATTATTTACCGATATGAACAGTGATGTGGCTTTTATTGAAATTCTACAAATACTGTTTAGATTTTGATGATTTGCGTGTGATATGATTTAACGGATGTTTATATAAATCGTTTAAAATCAAAAAAGCCTTCAATTTCTGATATTTTGCCATTTTATTTGGGCCTCCCAATTGAAGCCCCGCCCATAGGGCAGGTACCGTTGCTGGTAAATCTAATCTCGTAATGGAGGAGTTGCTGGTGGAACACAAATGTAGAGTTAGACATTAATTCTGGTGTGAATTCCTTACTGACTTGAAGAATGCTCCAAAGGATGGTGCGGAGTGTTCTTCGCACCATCCTTTTGCTATACCACCATTTTGCTTGCTATACCATAACGAGAGCATAACCAGGCTGGATTTGATTGTCACGTAAGCGAGCCATCGCCACACCACGGCCATATTCCAAATTCCTGCCCTAACCTTCGTCGATGGCCTGGCCAGCCGGTCCCCTGTGAAAGAAAGACTTGGGCGGGTTATCGCGTATCGCCGGCACCATGCACAAATTACAAATCGCTGCCCAAATCACCGCCTCCCCTATGAGAATGCTTGTCAAATAAATAATTGCGCAAATTCCTGAAAAAAGAAAAATGTGGCTTCGTGTTGTGCTTCGACCGACACACATTTGTGAATTCACTTGTTCAACCAACAACAGACAATCCCCTGAATCTTATTTGAACCATCCATGCGAAGCTTGTTCTGCATTATGAAACACTCCCACCTGTTTGACGTGCAATGTTACTTCAGTAAACAACCTTGCTGCTCATACTTGCACGTGTCTGGTTTCACGTCCGGACTCGTGCTTCACTGGCAAGGGAAATGCAATCGATTAAAAACGATATTGTTATTGAATCATATCCGATAACATCCGAACAAAAAATGGGGCCTACATTCATTGCATGGGTCATATCCTAACAGCAGGTATGGAGCCAATGGTAATGGCAATGGGCACCGTTTGTTGTTCCGAGCACGTGGACCTTCAAAACTCATTTGAATCTCACCATATGTTCCTGGAGTTGGTGCGTAAATTTTTACTTTTATTTTAATTCCACGGTCGGTGCTGTGCGTTTCCTTTTTCGAATAAACCTGTCCACGCGAGGCCTCCAATTGACTCAGCGGGTTGTCATTCCTTTCAAGTGGAACCCCCCCCCACTGCCCTCGTGCTCGTGGTGGTGCAGGGGACGCCTCACATCGCATCCAATTCGAACAGCAAAATCCACCATCGCCTTGCTTGGTACAAGTCAGGAGAATGACCCTAAAAATGGAGTTTCACCGCCATTGCCTGCAGGCCTGTTTTGGTAATTCCACAGGACATCCTTCAAGTTTACCAGATGTTTGGATATTAATCACGTTAGCCCAGCATCAGCACTTTTGAATCTTTTTATTATTTTTCTATTAGAGCCAAGCTCTTGACCTGTGCAGTGTGCATGTGCTAAAACTCTTTCGTTTGCAGAACATCCTTGAAACCTCATTACAAGTTTTCGTTGACTTTTTGAGCCGAGAGAATAACCACAGCCGCAGGTAAAAAGGATTAAATAGAATTTGTCACGATAGCCTGTATGATATATTCAACGAACGAACGATGAATCCTGTTTGGGAAATCCTATCGGATGAAAATACTAATGTTGAGAAGAAGCAACTTTGATATTTTGATAACACAAGTGCAAACTAGAAGGGCACTCAGTAGAGAGCATGCATACCTCCACCTGGTTGACCATATCACTCAATGGTGAAGAATTACTTTAAAAATTATACCAGCTGAATCCGGCCGGATCCGTATCTTCACAAAAATTGAATCGATTCTTCCTTTTCACACACACAACCTGTCCAACAAGTTTCGTTCAAATCCATCCATAAGTATTTTAGATATCCTGCTATATATCGTTTTTGGCCCTATCTCTCAATAGTGAAGAATAACCAAAAAAAATAGATAATTCTCATATCCGAATCCATATTCAGATCTTTACCAAAATCTAATCGATTCTTCCTTGTAACACACACAACCTCTCCACCAAGTTTCGTCCAAATCCGTCCACAACCTTTTGAGATATCCTGCTATATATCGTTTTTTGGCCCTATCTCCCAATGGTGAAGAATCACTTAAAAAATTATAGTAGCCGGATCAGAATGCGGATATTCACCAAAACCTAATCATTTCGTTCTTGTCACATACGCTACGTCTCTGCCAAATTTTGTCCGAATCTGTCCACAACTTTTTGAGATATTTCGTTTACAACCGGGCAGACAGACAGACAAACGGAAAGACAGTGGTGAAAACATAACCTACATCCACCTTTGGTGGCGGAGGTAGTAAAAATAAAAATGATACATATATATATATATATTGTTGCGAATATGGAATTTGGCCTCCATATCCGCTTGTAAATATTCCCCTATTTCCCCAATACTCCCCAACTATCCCCAATCCCCCATTCCCTAGTCCCATTGTCTGTAAACAACAATCAGTAGAGCCGACCTTCCCCTTTTTCCCCCATTAAATGTCGTGCCCAGGTCCACCGCATCTCACGTAGACAACTTTCGGACATCTTGCTAGTTATTCTTAGTCTATGTCAGTTAAGGACTCCTTTCCATTAATTCTGACTCTTCGTTGCACCAGAATGTGATTATATGGCACCAGTAGTGAGTTTAGGACCTTTCCCATACCTCCTTCCATCTTCTTCCCCAAACAACAACTACAACTACAACTACAACTACAACTACAACTACAACTACAACTACAACTACAACTACAACTACAACAACAATTACAACAACAACGACGCTGCACCGGGGGAGTGTGCGTCATCACACCGGCTCGGTTAGCCGCCATTGACAATGCGCGCCGGACCATGCGCTCCACGGGGTTACCACGAAGGGGCTGGCTGTCAGCTCCTCGTCAAGGGCGGAGCCGGTAACCCCCCCGCACGCACCCAATGAGAAGCAACGAGCCGATTCCATCTGGGGCGGAGCTAACGAGCCGAGGGCGTGTCACTCCCCGCCGGATCTACGCAGCCACTTGCCGGATGTGAGGTCAGATGCGCCCCCAGCCTGGAGAGAGAAGTTGCCACGTACGAGCGCTGAATACCTCCCCGCATCTCTGGACCGGACCTAGTCGATTCTGACCTTTGAGCCCAGGTGCACCTGGAGCCATCGATCCTGCCTTTCCTAGCCATCAATCCCCGTGTGAGTCAGCCTTTTGTCCCGTTTATCTGTCGTCTGTTGGGGTTAATATAAGATTGTGTCTAAGTGCTTGTCTTTCTATGCTGTACCTCTCGTCCTTGTAATCTAACCTTCCGTAACAATATAACCTCCTCCGGAGGTCTTGAGAACTGAACCCTGGTGTCGTGTCATTTGAATCCCAGCTGTGTGTCTTTTCCTTCATTGACCTAGCGTAGCGCGATTAGTCAACGTTCGGGTATAATCGGGTAACTTGTGCAGACGTGGTCATACCAAACCGCTCGGTAAATAACATCTAAGCCACGTCTGTAACAATTGGTGTCGAGGAGTGGAATTCGAACCCAGGACTAAATTTATTAGGCCCAAATTTGTAACAATTAGAATCGATTCGGAGCGCGTTTCCCGCGCGAAAGTATAACGGCGAAATTTGATTTTGTTATACGGAAATAAAAACCCGAATTTTGAAAGTCGCGCTATGGCGGATCAAGACAGCTGGGGTCCGGTAGGGGAGAGTGAGGCAGGGTCGGTCCAGGACCAAATTGAGGGACAAGAGGAGAGCGAAGCAGTGAGGGTAGCAGATTCGCAAAATAACGTCGTCACGCACGAGGTAACGGGCGCGCGAAATGGCGCCTCGCACATAGCTACGGCGGTCGCACCCGCTGCACAAGTGGGAGGGATGGCCCAAATGCAGGCCCTCATGGAGCAATTTATGGCGCAAATGCAGGCGTCCCTCAACCTGCAGAAGGACGATATGAGGGCTAATAGTGAGCAAATGAGGGCCGATAGTGAGCGATTGGGTGAGCGATTGGAGGGCCAAATGGGGGTAATGAGGGACGAAGCGAGGGCTCGGAGTGAGCAATTGGGGGTAATGGGAAACCAAATGGGGGTAATGGGAAACCAAATGGGGGTAATGAGGGACGAAGCGAGGGGTACCGAGGAGGGATTAGACAAGAAATTTGGGAAGTTAGACAATAATTTTGAGGAATTAGACAAGAAATTTGGGAAGTTAGACAATAATTTTGAGGAATTAGACAAGAAATTTGGGAAGTTAGACAATAATTTTGAGGGGCTAGACAACGGGATAAAAGAGGTGAAAAATGGGTTAATGGGGGTAGAAAACAGAATGGCCGCTCAAGAGAATCAAATGGAAGGGATGCAAAAGGGGTTAGAGGGGTTAGAAAACACCATGGAAGGCAAATTGAGGGACATGAGGGACCAAGCGGAAAGGGAAGTTAACCAAATGGGGCAGCAGATAGAGGGGGTCAGAATGGGGGTAGAAACCAAACTGGATGCTCACAGGGAGGAAATGGAGCAGATGAGGATGGCATCTGGGCAGGAGATGCAAGTGATGGGAGAGGAGATCAGAAGAGGAGTGGGTGAGGAGGTCGGAGGAGTGCGCGAGGAGGTGAGGCACTGTAAGGAGCACATGGAGAAGGAGGTGAGAAAGGGGACTGTAAAATTGCAAGGGGGCATAGAGGACCTGACGCAGGAGGTGGAGCAGCTGACGGTGGGACAAACGGAGTTAGTGGAGCAGGTTCAAAGGAACACTGCGGTATTAGGAGGTTTAAAAGCGACACAGAGAGAACTAAAAGATGACTTGGTGGCGACGAAGAGGGAATGTCAGATGGTACGTGAGGGACTGACAACGAGGTTGGACGAGGTGATAGAGGTAATGGAGACGAAGGACCGGCAGGTGAGGACGCACATGGAAACGGTCAAGGTAGCCTTGGAGGACGAGCTTGAGGAGACGTACCGGGGAATAAAGGAGGTGAAGCAGAAACTAGAAGAAGTGGAAGAAGGGATGAGCGAAATTAAGAAGCGACGGAGAGGGGATAAGAAAGAAATAAAAGAGGAGATAAAAGAATTGGTCCAAAGTCTGTGTTTGGATCGTGATGATGTGCTCATTAACCGGATGAGGGATTCGCAGGTGATGGAGGAGAAGCGAAGAGGAAGAGGACCCGGTGTAAGTGGTGACCAATATGGTCGTGCGTATGATGTGCCAGGGGATTTAAGAAGCTTGGGGGTCGAGATAGACCCGGGTGTTCGTGAGAGGCCGTTGGTGAAGTGTGTGACAGGTCTGGTGTGCGAAGAAGGAGGTGTGCGAGAAAGTCCGACTCTGGGGTGTGTGAGGAAAAAGTGCGTGCCAAGGAGTGAGGGTGCTGGCGAGAGTGAGTCGGTCGTAGCGCGTGTGCGAGGGAGCACGTGGAAGCGCGGTGTGGTGAGTGGTACAGAGGGTGTGACGGGAGAGTGTGCGCAAGAGTGTGCGCGAGAAAGGTGTGTGACGGACAGGTGCATGGGGAAAGAGTGCGCTGTCAAAGGCAAGGAAGAATGCGCACCTGTGGTGAGTGTTACAGAGGGTGTAACGGGAAAGTGTGCGCGAGAAAGGTGTGTGACGGACAGGTGCATGAGGAAAGAGTGCGCTGTCAAGAGTAAGGGTGAGTGCACTGTCAAGAATGGAGGTGAGAGTAGTGAAAGTGACAAGGAGAGTGAGTTGGTTGTGACAGGTGAGCGAGGATGCACACCTGGAATGGTAGAGCGTGAGTGGGAATGCACGCTGGAATTGGTAGTGAGGCACGTGGTAGGATGTGCGAATGAGAGCACACCTGTGATTGTCACAGAGGAGGTGACTGAGGAGGGGGCGCGAAGAGGTGTTTTGGTGAGGTGTGCGACCAACGAATGTGTGCCAAAGTGTTCGGTGGTCAGGTGTGTGACCAAGGCTGTGAGTGGAATGGGTGTACCGAGGTGTGTAAGGAAAGGTACGAGGAGCATGGAAACGGCTGGATGTGTGAGCAAGGAACGGGCTGCGGGGTGTAAGCATCCAGGTGAAGCATCGACGGTAACCAGGTTAGAGGTTAGGTCGACTTTTAGCCGAAGCGGGCCCTCGGTGCGTGCCGGGCCTCGCTTTGAACGGCCGCGTCCAGGCTCCACTAGGTGGAGCGGGCAGCTGGATAGGAAGGGTCGTCATGGCGACCACGTTTTGTGGAGACGTGCCGGCAGGTCGAGATCGGGACATTGGATGGCTCCACGCCGAGGGGGTGCGTGGGATCTCGGCCCGGGTAAGCCCCCGTCCCTGCACCGAATGCGGGACGTGTCCAGCCGCTGGCACAGAACAACCCGCATCCATTGCTTGGCTTTACGAAGCCGGGCTTTGGACAGGAATTGGCGCACCGAGAGGCATTAGTGAGTAGACTGGGTGATGAGGTTAGTGTTTTGGCCCCAAAATTAGAGAAAAACAAAATTTGATGATTGGCAAAGGATTGGCAGAGTGATGATTGGTAATGGTACAGTGATTGGCAGATGATTGGCAAATTTTTCATTTGTTGAAATTTGATGTGCAAAATTGGTAGTGAGAGACCCCCGATGGGGTGGGATGGCAAATCTGCCACCCTTCCCATGCTGGGGGCAAAGGAGCAATAGATTATGGGGTGTATGGCAGTGAAAACTAGCCCGGGTGGGTTAGGTTATATTGATAGGGCCCTAGAAGATGACAGTAGGTAACGTTAAGATTAGTTAGTGACTGATACCTGTAGTGGGGACGCAGGTAGATTAGTGTGGATGATAATGACGAGGGAGCGCAATAGTTTAAAGGGACGACTGGGAAGCGCAAGTTTCAGAGGGGAGTAGTTAGATGAGATGATGCTGTGTGAGAACTGGACAGGTGTGTGGAGCAGTGGATGAGTAGTGAGTGTTGTGGATCAGCGCGAATGCGCTTGGGGAGAGAAGGGTGCAGGTGGCACCAGGTGTGAGAGCACAGGTGTGCAAGTACAGGTGTGTGGAATATATGGAGCAGAGAATGAGTGGTGTGGAGAGAGTTGGAGTAAGTGGTACGGAGTGGTGTGCATGGTGCGAAGGTGTGGATGGGGGAAGAGTGGACCCCTTTCACGAGTACCCGGGGCGGGTAGTGTAAGTGTTAGGTAGAGGGTATAGGTAAATTGTGGTTGGATATTGGCATTTGTGGTGCGGTTGCAGAATGGTATTGTGGATGGGTGCATTAGTGTTGTGGAAATGGCTGGGCGTGTAGCCTGTTAGTGTGTGTAGTCGGTTGGGCACTCCACCACTGTGAGGATGTCGGCCAGGTGAGGCCGCAGGTGGGCTCTGGGAGCCGTTAGTGTCAGTGGGGCCCGAGGATCCGGAGGACGGACCCGGGTAGCCCAGTGCCAGAGAGGGCACCGAGTGTGGAGAGCGCCAGAGGGCCTTCCCCAGGTAGTTAGGTTAGGGTAAGGAGCAGGTAAGCTCGGAGGCAACTGCAGTGGTGGAGGTGTGCAGGTGGGTAGACCTGCTGGGAGAGCTACACGTCGCAGCCCAGAAATTGTGCGAGGCACCGGGAGATGAATCGGGGGAGTGAGACTCCAAATTGAGAAGCACCACAGTTTGGTCAATGGGAATTGGTTTTTAGAACCCATAGTGTAAGAGGGCCAATGGTTTGGCCGGAGAAAGACCCCGGGTAGTGTAAAGTTGTTAAAGTCATTTAGGAAATAGTTAGGATTGATGAACCTGTCGCACCATACGCAGCCACTTACCTGTGGTGATGATGATGACTCCACACCTGTGTTTTCTTTGTTTTGTTGCAGGAAATGAAATTGCTGTTGGATTTGTGAGACGCATCACGACGTGGATGAGACATTGGGGTGATTCCATCTCTCCCTCCCTAGGAGGGACTGATGATGAATTGGTAATGGCAAATTTTGATGTTGAGTTGAAAATGGCAAATTTTGATGAGAGTTGAAAATGGCAAATTTGATTGGTTAGGAGGGAGAGAAGACGAATTTGGTTTATGGGAGGAACGGGGAAGACAGTAGGGATGTTTGTTGATTTGTAAAGTAGATGTTTATGGGTAGTGTTGTGTTTTGTGGATACAGTAAGGGGTAAGGGAGGGGCCATGTAGGTTACCTGGTTGGGGGGGGGGAGCGTACGGTAGGAACGTACCTGTCTCACCTGGTTCCCATGTGCCCCCAGTGTGCATTACCTTGCATTGCGTGCACTTTTGCGCCCTTACCACCTTACTCACTTGTCTGCTTCTTTTGTCTCCCACCTCCGAGGATCTGGTTTTGGGGCAGAGAGAGAGAGGAGAGAGAGGTGCTGGCTTCGCAGTTGTGGGCCTGCACTTTCGCTGCTTGCTGGTGGGATCGATACACCATATGGACCGCAATGTTTGTGGCCACCCACCATGGACCGCAGCTCTTTTGCGGCCAAGCACCACCCGTGGATGGACCTATGGGTCAACGTGGCACCTATGCCATGCAGGTGAACCACTTTTAGTTGACACCACTGAAGGCCACAATATAGAAATGGACGCGGTTGGCGCCTTTCTTTATTTTTTTGAAAGAGGCAAGAAGGCCAAGTGCACCACACGAAGGCAAGACCAGCGGCAGAACATCGGCCGGCTGCGACACCACACAATGATTCATAGACACTTTATTGGTGCACCGGATGGTGCTCACTGTGTGATGGGGTGGTGCTTGATGCTGGGAAGGGGTGCTCTGCACATTATTAAAGGCCGTAGGCCACAGAGCACTCGTGGGTTGGTGTATCGATGCTAGCATGCGTGCTCTCTCTATGCATAACATCTGCATGTGTTCCTCCAAAAACAGGTCCTGGATCGTAGTGTAAATATCAGCGTAGTCTTGTGTAAATAATGCTCCCTACCGGCTGTATGTTTAGTTTGAGGATTCTTTCCGGATTCGGTTATCCTGTGGGTGTGTTTCTGTGAGGAGAAGGGTGCAACGTCGCAGGGGGACATATTTACTCATTTGTGAATATCTGTAAAACTGTCGCACTCAGGGTAGAGTTAATAGTAGAGGGAACTACATTGCGTGCCACACTAAAGTAGGTAAAAATTTATCGGGTCGGGACGCCCCGAGGGTAGAGAAGGGTGCAATGTTGCGAATATGGAATTTGGCCTCCATATCCGCTTGTAAATATTCCCCTATTTCCCCAATACTCCCCAACTATCCCCAATCCCCCATTCCCTAGTCCCATTGTCTGTAAACAACAATCAGTAGAGCCGACCTCCCCTTTTTCCCCCATTAAATGTCGTGCCCAGGTCCACCGCATCTCACGTAGACAACTTTCGGACATCTTGCTAGTTATTCTTAGTCTATGTCAGTTAAGGACTCCTTTCCATTAATTCTGACTCTTCGTTGCACCAGAATGTGATTATATGGCACCAGTAGTGAGTTTAGGACCTTTCCCATACCTCCTTCCATCTTCTTCCCCAAACAACAACTACAACTACAACTACAACTACAACTACAACTACAACAACAATTACAACAACAACGACGCTGCACCGGGGGAGTGTGCGTCATCACACCGGCTCGGTTAGCCGCCATTGACAATGCGCGCCGGACCATGCGCTCCACGGGGTTACCACGAAGGGGCTGGCTGTCAGCTCCTCGTCAAGGGCGGAGCCGGTAACCCCCCCGCACGCACCCAATGAGAAGCAACGAGCCGATTCCATCTGGGGCGGAGCTAACGAGCCGAGGGCGTGTCACTCCCCGCCGGATCTACGCAGCCACTTGCCGGATGTGAGGTCAGATGCGCCCCCAGCCTGGAGAGAGAAGTTGCCACGTACGAGCGCTGAATACCTCCCCGCATCTCTGGACCGGACCGAGTCGATTCTGACCTTTGAGCCCAGGTGCACCTGGAGCCATCGATCCTGCCTTTCCTAGCCATCAATCCCCGTGTGAGTCAGCCTTTTGTCCCGTTTATCTGTCGTCTGTTGGGGTTAATATAAGATTGTGTCTAAGTGCTTGTCTTTCTATGCTGTACCTCTCGTCCTTGTAATCTAACCTTCCGTAACAATATAACCTCCTCCGGAGGTCTTGAGAACTGAACCCTGGTGTCGTGTCATTTGAATCCCAGCTGTGTGTCTTTTCCTTCATTGACCTAGCGTAGCGCGATTAGTCAACGTTCGGGTATAATCGGGTAACTTGTGCAGACGTGGTCATACCAAACCGCTCGGTAAATAACATCTAAGCCACGTCTGTAACAATATATATATATATATAGTTACGGACGCGGTTAAAGATGTTATTTACCGAGCGGTGGTATTGCCGCGACCTAACAGTTTCCCCGATTCTTCCCCAACTCACCCGATTCACCCAGACGTTGGCCAAATCGCGCTATGCCAAATCAATGGTAGAAAGGACACGACGACTGGGAAAGAGGAAACGACGCAAGGGGTACAGTTCTCAAGACCTCCGGAGGAGGGTATAATTACAGTGGTGGAGAAAAGGGGTAGATTACAAGGCAGTGAGGTAAAGACACAGAAGAGATGGGCACTTAATTACCGTCTTATCTTAGCCCAGACAGACCACAGACAAACGGAACAAGGCAGACTTACACAGGGATTGATGGCAGGAAGGGACAGGTAGTCGATAGCACAAGGTGCACCTTGGCTCGGGGACAGGATAAAGCACGGTCGAGAAGATGCGGGGAGGTGTCACAGCGCTCGAAGGGGACGTCTTTCTTTCTCCAAGCTCCGCGCGCATCTGACGTCACCTCCCTCTCCCTGCGCATGCTCAGCGGGGAGTGACACGCCCTCGGCTGGTTGGTTCCGCCCCACTGGGCCGGTCCGCCGCTTCCATTGGGTGCGGGGGTTACCGGGCTCCGCCCTTGACGAGGAGCTGACAGGGAGCCCCTATTTGGTAACCCCGTCGAGCACATGTTCGATGGCGGCTCGTTGGGAAGGCCTGGTGCCTTCCCAACACCCCTACCAACCAAGCCGGAGTGAGGACGCGCACTCCCTGCGCTCGTTGTTGTGGTTGTTGTTGTTGTTGTTGTTGTTGAACTGTGAGGAAGAGCTGCGGGGAGGTATTGGGAGGTCCTAAACTTCCTAACGGTGCCATACAATCACATTCTGGTGCAACGAAGGGTCAGAATTAATGGAAACGAGTCCTTAACTGACATAGACTAAGAATAACTAGCAAGATGTCCTATAGTTGTCTTACATGAGATGCGGTGAACCTGGGCACGACATTTAATGGGGGAAATAGGGGGAGGTCGGGTCTACAGAGTGTTGTTTACAGAAAATGGGACTAGGGAATGGGGGATTGGGGATAGTTGGGAAGTATTGAGGAAATAGGGGAATATTTACAAGCGGATATGGATGGATGCAAATCCCATATCCGCAACACTGCACCCTTCTCTACCTCGGGGCGACCCGACCCGATAAATTTTTACCTACTTTAGTGTGGCACTCAGATGTAGTTCCCTCTACTATTAACTCAACCCTGAGTGCGACAGTTTTACAGATGTTCACAAATGAGTAAATATGTCCCCCTGCGATGTTGCACCCTTCTCCTAACAGAAACACACCCACAGGATAACCGAATCGCGGAAAGCATCCTCAAACTAAACATACAGCCGGTAGGGAGCATTATTTATACAACACTGATATTTACACTACGATCCAGGACCTGTTCTTTGAGGAACACATGAAAATGTTATGCATAGGGAGAGCACGCATGCCAGCATCGATACACCAACCCACGAGTGCCCTGTGGCCCTACGGCCTTTAATAATGTGCAGAGCACCCCGTCCAAGCACGACAAGCACCACCCCATTACGCACAGTCAGCACCATCCGGTGCACCAATAAAGTGTTCATAAAAATGCACAATTAAGTGTCCATGGTCACCGGTGGTGTCGCAGCCGGCCGATGTTCTGCCGCTGGTCTTGCCTTCATGGAGTGCACTTGGCCTTCTGGCTTCTTTAGAAATAAAGAAAGGCGCCAACCGCGTCCATTTCTGAATTGTGGCCGTCAGGGGGCCAACTAAAAGTGGTTCACCTGTATGGCATAGGTGCCACGTTGACCCAGGTCCATCCACGGGTGGTGCTTGACTGCAAAAGAACTGCGGTCCATTGTGGGCGGCCACAAAAATTGCGGTCCATATGGTGTATCGATCCAGGCAGCAAGCAGCGGAAGTACAGGCCCACAACTGCGGAGCCAGCACCTCTCTCTCCTCTCTCTCTGCCCCAAAGCCAGATCCTCAGAGGTGGGAGACAAAAGAAGACAAGTGAGTAAGGTGGTAAGGGCGCAAAAGTGCACGCAATACAAGGTAATGCACACTGGGGGCACATGGGAACCAGGTGAGACAGGTACGTTCCTACCGTACGCCCCCCCCCCCCCCCCCACCAGGTAACCTACATTGCCCCTCCCTTACCCCTTACTGTATCAACAAAACACAACACTACCCATAAACATCTACTTTACACATCAACAAACGTCCCTACTGTCTTCCCCGTTCCTCCCATAAACCAAATTCGTCTTTTCTCCCTCCTAACCAATCAAATTTGCCATTTCCAACTCTCATCAAAATTTGCCATCTCCAACTCAACATCAAAATTTGCCATCACCAATTCATCATCAGTCCCTCCTAAGGAGGAAGAGATGGAACATCAAGCGCAATGTCACACCCACGTCATGATGCGTCTCACATTCCAAACATCTGCACAATAAAAAATAATCAAAACATGGCATGGTGTGGAGTTACGTCACCCCAGGTGAGTGGATGCAGATGGTGCGAGGAGACTCCAATCCTAACTATCCTCTAAATGACATTAACACACTTTACACTACCCGGGGTCTCTCCCTGCCAATCCATTGGCCAACTTACACTATGGGTTCTAAAAACCAATTCCCATTGACCAAACTGTGGTGCTTCTCAATTTGGGGTCTCACTCCCCCGATTCATCTCCCGGTGCCCTTGCACAATTTCTGGGCTGTGACGTGTAGCTCTCCCAGCAGGTCTACCCACCTGCACACCTCCACCACTGCAGTTGCCACCCGAGCTTACCTAGCTCCTCACCCTAACCTATCTAATTGGGGAAGGCCCCTCCTGGCTCTGTCACCCCCTGGTGCCCTCTGGCACTGGGCTACCTGGGTCCGTCCTCCGGATCCTCGGGCCCCATCCACAACTACCGGCTCCCAGAGCCCACCTGCGGCCTCACCTGGCCGACATCCTCACAGTGGTGGAGTGCCCAAACCAACTACACACATTAACAGGCTACACGCCCAGTCATTTCCACAACACTAATGCACCCATCCAAACATCATTCTTCCACCCGCACCACAGATGCCAATATCCAACCACAATTTACCTATACCCTCTACCCAACACCTACACTACCCGCCCCAGGTATTCGTGATGGGGGTCCATCCTTCCCCATTCACACCTTCGCACCATCCACTCCACTCCACAATTTCCATCATACTCACTCCACGACCATCCATTCCAATACTCCATACCATTTATTCCATACACCTGTTCTTGCACACCTATGCAATCACACCTGGTGCCACCTGCACCCTCCTTCTCCCTGGACCATTTGGTCAACACAACACACCTCACCATCACCATCACTCAAACACTGCTCCATACACCTGTTCAGTTGCACACCTGTGCAATCACACCTGTTCACCATACACTTCCAATACACTTCTCAATACACCTCCTACACTCACACGGCATCATCTGAACTACCTGTTGCCCTGCTAACTTAGTGCTCCCCGTCTTCCCTTTAAACTAAGCACATACCACGTCATTATCATCCACTCTAATCTACCTGCGTCCCCACTACAGGTATCATTGTCACTAACTAATCTTACCGTTACCTAATGTCAATCTTCGCTAGATCCCTACACACGATATCCTAACCCACCTGGGCTAGTTTTCACTGCCATACACCCCATAATCTATAGCGCATTTGCCCCCCCATCATGGGAAGGGTGGCAGGGATGCCACCCTTACCCACCGTCATACGGCGCGAGTGGGACCTTGTGGGACCACCTCGTATGTGAGTCGTTGCCCGCCTGCCGGACCCCGTGCGTCGCCCCTTGCGGGGTCAGCGCGGGGCCGAACCGGCCGGGCCCCCACAGTACATTACCCCCAAGGGGCTCCCGTGCCTCCCCTGTCCCTCTAAAAACTACCCCTGTTGGTGTCGATGCATGGGTCACGCTTCCGCAACCCGCTACCCATTCCATACCACCACAACCTTGCTCACTCACACCTCGCACCTCTCCCATCACCGGACCCTCTCGCTCGCACCCTCGTTCCATACACTCCGGACCAGCCATACACCTCACTCTTGGCCTCTCACGAACATCCGGGTCCATCTCGACCCCCAAGCTTATTAAATCACCTGGCGCATCACACGCACGACCATATTGGTCACCACTTACACCGGGTCCTCTTTCTCTTCGCTTCTCCTCCATCACCTGTGAATCCCTCATCCGGTTAATGAGCACATCATCACGATCCGAACACAGACTTTGGACCAATTCTTTTACTTCCTCTTTTATCTCTTTCTTATCCTCTCTCCGTCGCTTCTTAATTTCGCTCACCCCTTCTTCCACTTCTTCTAATGTCTGCTTCACCTCCTTCATCTCCTCGTGCGCCCCCTTAAGTTCTTCCTCTAACTCCACCTTATTTTTTTCTATGTGCTCCCGCACCTCCCGCTCTTTAACCTCCATCACCTCTACCACCTTGTTCATTTTCCTCGTCAGGTCCTCATGTACCGTCTGACACTCTTTTTTAATTACCCCTACGTCCTTTTTCATCTCCTTCTGTGTTGATTTTAAACCCTCTATTACCGCTGTGGTCTTCTTTACCTGGTCCCCCAACTCCTTTTGTCCCACTGTCAGCTGTTCTACTCCCAGCATCAACTCCTCTATACCACCTTGCAATTTTACAGTCCCCTTTCTCACCTCCTTCTCCATGCGCTCCTTACAGTGCCTCACCTCCTCGCGCACTCCTCCGACCTCCTCACTCACACCTCTTCTGATCTCCTCTCCCATCACTTGCATCTCCTGCCCAGATGCCACCCTCATCTGCTCCATTTCCTCCCTGTGAGCATCCAATTTAGTTTCTACCCCCATTCTGACCCCCTCTATCTGCTGCCCCATTTGTTTAACTTCCCTTTCCGCTTGGTCCCTCATGTCCCTCAATTTGCCTTCCATACTGTTTTCTAACCCCTCTAACCCCTTTTTCATCCCTTCCATTTGATTCTCTTGAGCGGCCATTCTGTTTTCTACCCCCGTTAACCCATGTTTCACCCCTTCTATCCCATTGTCTAACCCCTCTAATTTAGCTTCTAGCCGTTCCCCCATTTCTCCCATTTTGCCCCCCATTTCTCCCATTTTGCCCCCCATTTCGCCCCCCAATCGCTCACTATCAGCCCTCATTTGCTCACTCTGAGCCCTCATTTGCTCACTCTGAGCATCCATCCGGTTCCCCATTACCCCCATCATTCTGCTTTCCATTTCTTCGCTATTCTTGTCCATAAGGGCCTTCATTTGTATAAAAAAAAGGTTCAAATCCACCAGCGGCGCTGCTACGGTCGCGGGCGTGGTCGCCGTAGCCATGTGCGAGGCGCCATTTTGCGCGCCCGTAACCTCGTGCGCGAGGACGCCATTTTGCGAACCTGCCGCCCTCACCGCGTCGCTCTCCTCATGTCCCTCAATTTGGTCCTGGATCGACCCTGCCTCACTCTCCTCTACCGGAACCCAGCCGTCTTGATCTCCCATAGCGCGACTTTCAAAATTCGGGTTTTGTAAAACAAAATCAAATTTCGGTGACTTGTAATTTTGAGCGCGTTAAGCGCGCTTCGGGTCCGTATCTCACTCCCAGACACCAATTGTTACGGACGCGGTTAAAGATGTTATTTACCGAGCCGTGGTATTGCCGCGACCTAACAGTTTCCCCGATTCTTCCCCAACTCACCCGATTCACCCAGACGTTGGCCAAATCGCGCTATGCCAAATCAATGGTAGAAAGGACACGACGACTGGGAAAGAGGAAACGACGCAAGGGGTACAGTTCTCAAGACCTCCGGAGGAGGGTATAATTACAGTGGTGGAGAAAAGGGGTAGATTACAAGGCAGTGAGGTAAAGACACAGAAGAGATGGGCACTTAATTACCGTCTTATCTTAGCCCAGACAGACCACAGGCAAACGGAACAAGGCAGACTTACACAGGGATTGATGGCAGGAAGGGACAGGTAGTCGATAGCACAAGGTGCACCTTGGCTCGGGGACAGGATAAAGCATGGTCCAGAAGATGCGGGGAGGTGTCACAGCGCTCGAAGGGGACGTCTTTCTTTCTCCAAGCTCCGCGCGCATCTGACGTCACCTCCCTCTCCCTGCGCATGCTCAGCGGGGAGTGACACGCCCTCGGCTGGTTGGTTCCGCCCCACTGGGCCGGTCCGCCGCTTCCATTGGGTGCGGGGGTTACCGGGCTCCGCCCTTGACGAGGAGCTGACAGGGAGCCCCTATTTGGTAACCCCGTCGAGCACATGTTCGATGGCGGCTCGTTGGGAAGGCCTGGTGCCTTCCCAACACCCCTACCAACCAAGCCGGAGTGAGGACGCGCACTCCCTGCGCTCGTTGTTGTCGTTGTTGTTGTTGTTGTTGTTGTTGAACTGTGAGGAAGAGCTGCGGGGAGGTATTGGGAGGTCCTAAACTTCCTAACGGTGCCATACAATCACATTCTGGTGCAACGAAGGGTCAGAATTAATGGAAACGAGTCCTTAACTGACATAGACTAAGAATAACTAGCAAGATGTCCTATAGTTGTCTTACATGAGATGCGGTGAACCTGGGCACGACATTTAATGGGGGAAATAGGGGGAGGTCGGGTCTACAGAGTGTTGTTTACAGAAAATGGGACTAGGGAATGGGGGATTGGGGATAGTTGGGAAGTATTGAGGAAATAGGGGAATATTTACAAGCGGATATGGATGGATGCAAATCCCATATCCGCAACAATATATATATATATATATATATATATATATATATATATATATACATATATATATATACATATATATATATATATATATATATATATATATACATATATACATATATATATATATACATATATATATATATATATATATATATATATATATATATATATATATATATATATATATAATTTTTTAGAGGATGATATCCCTGACCCATTGTCACAAAAAAATTTGGGGAGAATCATAAGGCTAATCGTTTTTTAAAATCAGACTATTTTCACTTCCGTTATGCAAATGAGCTACTTCCGGCCTATTCGGGTAACGTCAAGGGTGCACAACTCATTGACAGACATGTACGTCTGCATTTCGTCACTCTTGCATTCAAGATGTTGATGTGCCAAGCTTTTAACTGTTCCAATCGTCGAGAAATTTGCCCACATAACTCAGAATTTGTTTTTTTGCATCCTTGACCCACCAACAGATCATTAATGATGTGCTTTGTGGTTGAAAAACCTAGGGACAACCAAATTCAACATCAAAACGTATGTTCATTCAAAATATATCGTTGTTTGCGAAGACCACTTCAACCATCAACGATTGTATATGATCAGCAGGCTCACGACCTGGGAAACAAGCCTTGGAAATTGCTGAAACATGACGCCGTACAAACACTTTTCAGCCACAAATCCTATACAGTTCCCCCATCACGACCCTCTATGGTTCGGAGACATAATGGTGAATCTATAATAATAAACAAGGTGCTCGGTCTTGGCATGTCTGCCTATAGTGCCTGCATGCGTGCGTCAACAAATAGGGGACTTATACGCCGCCATACATATGCCTGCCATCAATTCTAATCGCCATATTTTTATCAATCAGTTGCTATAGGCAATCTGAAAACAGCATGATGTAGTTGAGTAAGCTGATGATTGATGGGCCGGTTTCAATTTACATTAAAACAAAAACGCTTCCTCCTTCATCTACTTCTTCACTAATATTATTGGTGGGTCTCATTCAACCCCATTTCTCATTTCAATACTATTTCTTTCTCAACATTTCATTTTATTCTTATAACAGTCATATATCACCTTATCAGACTATTTCTGATTATACACTGCCCTTTAAAGCATCACAAAGCATATACATGCACCTCACTTTATTTTGTGATCTATTCAAAGACGGCCGACTGGTTGACTGGTGGCCAATTTACTTGGAAAAAACCCGATATTGAACATGTCCTCAACCATTTCTCGCACATGCATTTACCGATCTTGTTCAAACTTGACACACAGATAACGAGTGATGGGTTACACAAACATAATTGGTGGGTTTACAATAAAATTTTACAGTGCTTTAATCCTGGAACTTCATTGTCGGACCTCGTATTATACACACACACTCACACTCACACATAAACACACACAAATACACACGCAAACTATATACAAATGATGCAGAAAGATTGATGCAATTAAAATTTTTCTTTTTTTATTTCAGGTGCTCGCATATAGACATTACTATCATTCATTTTGCCCCATTCCTCACTTCACAATGGCACAGTACGTATTCCTCTTTTGAACTCAACCTCTTTTTGGGGCCTTCTGTAGCTGAATTCGTTTAAACTTTAAATAAAGTCAATGTTGTGATTCTCCAGTAATAATTTGTGTACAATTCTCCAACAAAACTTTAGGCACTTTAAATAGCATTATCTGTAAAATCAGGCATCACCCCTTGTGACCATTATATCATCATAACGAATTTACTGTAAACTCTGAGAAATGGAGAGAAAAGAGCTCACTGGCTATGAGATTATATTTTTGAGGTTTAAATACTTTTCCTCTGACATTTTGCCTAAGCGTTGATCACAAATTATACTTTTGCTCAGAAATAAACTAAAGTAAAGTCAGTATGTTGTCATTAAATATGTTTTACGTTTGCAGGCCTTAAGTAAAGCCAGAGTCCCACCAAATTACATGGGGAGACATGACAGATTGTGAGATGTGAATATCTGCCAAAGACACGCCCATTGTTTTCATCTGTTTTGTCAATGGCGCTACACTCAGAGTGTTTGCATTTTCGTTTTGCTTTGGAAATAACCGATGAGGGGAACATTCTTTCCACATTATAGGAATGACTTTTTCGTCCAACTTTTAACTCGAACCGCAGAGCTCAATATGCTGTGTACATCCAATTCCGAGCATTCGGATCATTTCTGGTTCTTTTGTAGTTCAGTTTTTTCCAAAATGGCCACCACAGAAGCTGTTATGATGAAGCTCCGCTGAAGGATGATTGTCTCTGGCTGTCTGGTGGTAGGTTAACTTCCCGGCATAATCGGATCAGACTAAAACTGCCTCCTGGTGCAGCATGAGCAAGGGGTAGCATATCATGGAGTACCCTTGTTTGGGGGTGACTTTAAACCGACTGCTTCATCTGCAAATCTCAACGTTAGAGATTCCATGTTATCCTTTCTGACTGGTACACCTACCTGTTGCTCCCATTCAATGCTCCAAAAACTGTGAGATGTACTAATTGTAGGTCTTACCTGTAATTACTCCATGCACGCAAAGTGAAAAGTGGGGTTAAGCAATTGGTTCATGTCCATCCATCCGTCCATTGGAACAACTTGTTTAAAGTGAATGTTGTATTTTCAACATGAATAGGAAGACAAGTTTCTCGTTCAACCATACTTTGTCTCTGAATTTGTCCCGATCGCACATGCGCAGAGAGGACTGAGATAACCTTTTACTCTGTCTACCTGCCTGGCAGTCAAACAAAATTGAAAACCAATCCAAACAGCAAACGTACTGCTTTCGTGGATGTTATGAAGGACACAAACAACAGACACGAAAAACTACGGCAACATGTTAAATATGGTGGAGTAATTGACACTGGGTAAAACGGTGATAAAATTTATTTATACTTTTTTTTAAAAACCTCTTTAAACCTTTATTTAAATTGAATTATATACTTGACATTGTAGAACACAAATTGCCTTCATAGTACCTCCAAGAAACTCCAGTTTTGCACAACTTGGACATGTAAATAGGGTGGTATTTGCAATAGGAGCTGTCAAGCACAGCCCCTGCCTGGTAAGTGGGCGTGGGATGGGTGCAGTATCGGGGTGAAGAAGAGGCCACCAATATGGCTATGCACAATGCCAATTGACGGACGATGCGTATTTATTCAACCACTTTGTATTCAACCTCTTTGCTATGACACTCAAAATTGAGCTCAGGTGCATCCAATTTCCTTTTATCATCCCTGAGATGGTTGAGATGGTTTGGTCATGTGTTGAGGAAGGATGAAAGTGACCGGTTGAGAAGAGTGATGGAAATGAATGTAGATTAAGTAGAGGACGGGGAAGACCGAGAAAGATTTGGTTAAAGATGGTGGAAGAAGAAATGCGGGCAAGGGGGTTAACAAGGGGAGATGCAGAAAATAGGGCAAAATGGAGAAGATTGTCATGGGGACCCCAAGGCTAACCCCCGCTCTAGCAGGGAAAATGGCCTTAAAACGCATGTTGTTGTTGTTGTTGTTGTATCCCTGAGATGTCTCTACAACTTGATTGGAGTCCACCCGTGACGAATAAAATTGATAGGATATTATTTAGAAAGAAACACACCTTTCTATACAAGGTTCCATAGTTGACATTGCATGTCAGAGCAGAAACTCTTCCATGACGTCCAAGGAACTGTCCGTGTAACTCCAAGATGGAATTGTGAGGAGGCATAGATCTGGGGAAGGGTATAGAACAATTTCTAGAGTGTGGAAAGTTTGCAAGAGCCCAGTGAGTTCTATCATTAGGAAATGAAAATAATATGGAACCTCCCAGAGGTAACCAATAACCCAATGACCACTCTGACAGAACTACAGAGTTCCTTGGCTGATATGGGAGAACCTGTTGGAAGAACAACAATATCTGCAGCACTTCAGAAATCTAGGCGTTATGGCACGCCTGGAGTTTGCAAAAATGTATGTGAAAGACTCTGAGAGCATGAGGCAAAATATTATGTGGTCTTCCTTCATGATTCATGATGAGTCGAAAATTGAACACTTTGGCCTGAATGCAAAGCGCTACGTCTGACAGAAACCAAGCACAACTCATCACCCATCTAACACCATCCCTATCGTGAAGCATGGTGGGGGCAGCATCCTGCTATGGGGATGCTTTTCAGTGGCAGGGACTGGGAAACTTGTGAGGATAGAGGGAACAATAAATGGAGCAAAATACACGCAAATCCTTGAGGAGAACCTGCAAAAGACCTTCGAAGATTTAGGTTCCAACAGAACAATGACCCCAAGCACACGACCAAAGCAACACTGGAATGGCTTCAGAACAAGAACATGAAAGTCAATGAGTGACCCTTCCAAAGCTCAGAATTGAATCCCATTGAGAATGTGTGGAAAGACTTCTCCCCAAAGGAAGAAACTCCCCAAATCGAGATGTTCAAAGCTGATACAGACATTCCCAAGAATACTTGAAGCTGTAATCGCTGCCAAAGGCGCTTCTACGAAGTGTTGACAGGGGGTTGAATACTTATGTAAATTAGATATTTCTGTATTTCATTTTTGATTATTTTGTAAGAGTTTAAAAAAAAAATTCCACTTTGACATTATGGGTTATTATATGTAGATCAGTGACAAAAAATCTCAATGTAGTCCCTTTTAAATTCAGGCTGCAACAACAAAATGTGAAAAATTCAAGGGGTGTGAATACTTTCTGAAAGCACTGTATATGCAGGTAAAAGGCTATACGAGGAGCAGCTAAAGCAGGCCTTGAACAACGTGAAAACAGATTCGACAAATGCAGCACCAGAAGATGTGATTTAACACGGAAAATTGGACGGGATATAACAGCAACAGAGAGAAGAAGATATATCAGAAAAACACGACGGTTCAGAAAACTCTCTCCAAACTCTCTGTCTATGGTATCCAACTCGACTCTTCAATTGCTGACACTTTTTATTTTTTTAATACAAGGTCTAAAGCTCGTAATGGAGCTGACACTCACACACAAATGGATATACTGACAAGACAAACACTTAACAAAGCTACTGAGCTTGGGGGAAGTGCCGTCACTTTTCAGGATACTCTGGATCCCAGCAATGTCACAACAATGGCGCCACCTTTCTAACCACACTTAGCGGGGCATTTTCTCAGGAAGAATTTCATCCTCCCCATATATTCCAACCTATGGGGATTGTCCATGCTCTATCCTTTTAAATGCTGAGCGTCAAGCAAGGAAGCAGCATGTGCCATTTTTAAAGTCTGGTATGACTCGGCCGGGGTTTGAACCGCTCACCTCCAACATTCGGAGCGGATGTTCTAACCACCGAGTCTGATCAACTTAATCTGCTCTCGTAGCCAACGAGTGGCTCTCAACTGAATCCTTTCATCTCTTCTCCCCATCAATGCTGGAATGCCAAAAGTCAGTGTTCTGGGCCCAGTCCTATTCCTGATCTTCATCAATGATCTCTCTGGAAAATCCCATTCATCTATTTGCTCATGACTCCACCCACTGCCATGACATCCCTCATACTTCAGACAGGCTGCGACCTCTCCCCTCTCTTCAGACTTTGAAAATATCACAACCTGGTCAAACAACTGGAATATGTCTTTCAATCCTGACAAATCTCACACTTTCACACACTCTCTCCAAAGGGACCGTCCGGCAAACCCTTCCATCCACTTTCTTAACAATCCTCTTCAGGAAGCTCAGCTCAGTCACTTCAACTCCTGGGTTTCACTATCAGCCATGGTCTTTCTTATGTAAACCACATTTCAAAGTTGGCTTCCAAAGCCAATCGCCGCTGCGTATCCTCCGTCATACAAAGTCAGTGCTCTAGCTCTTCCAGGAGCCTTGACCTTGTACACAAAAACGTGTCAGTGGAGCATAGAGACTAGAGCCATACTGACTGTATGCCACGTCATATACTGTAACAATGTTTTCATTAGGACTTACCCTTTCTTACTATTATCGACAGAGATGAAAATTATGTACAATATTTGCCCTTTTAAAATCCTGTTGGCATTTATGACACATTATGCAAACCAAACTTCCTTATGTTTATGGTTTGATGTAACACACATGTTGAATATTTTTGGTATGGCATCTGGTTTCAGTTGGTTATTCCTCTGTGGAAGCCAATTATTGCCAGATCTTCAACATTTCTCTCGTATAAATCACTGCGCTGCGCTATGTTGCAGTGAAATCCTCCAGCTTAATGTTATGAATCCAGACCTTGCTAACCACCGGAACGTTCAGAAGCGAATCAATCCAACCCCTGAACCAAGAGCTGACAATCGGTTGCCTTTTTTCTATTTATTAGCCCCTCTCTCAGCTGCACTACCAGGAAATGATGCTACCCACAACATTGTGCTACATGCGAAAGAAGAAGAAAAAGAGTAGACCTCTGAAGTTGCTTTTTGAAAACTTTTTTGTGAGCATATGATATAATAAACTATCGACTCTACATTCCTATAAATATTCAAAATGGTTTATACATCCTTTAAGCAGGCACCGCAAATGAGCAATAAATTTCATATGAACCTCAGAACAAGGATGTATCATTTCCTCTACATGTAAGCATCATTACCTACAGACACGAGTCAAGAAGACAAGAAAATGTTGTAACAATATGAGGGAAGACAACAAAATGGGTCCAAGACAACCAGCAGCATGCATGTTTACAATAAGCCTTGGCCTAATGTGCAGTTTCAGGAAATTGTGGCAAACATGGCTGGATTATGTTCCATGACGCATTAACTATCCTCTCCAAGAAGTTCTGTCACTCAAGCTTTTGGGTCTCACTATCTGCCATGATCTTTCTTGGGAAAACCACATTTCCAAGCTGGCCTCCAAAGCCAGTCGCCGACTGGGCATCCTCCGTCGTGCGAAGTCCTTCCTCGGCACACCTGAGCTCCTCACCACATACAAGGCTTTCATCCGCAGCTCTATGGAATACTGTTCTCCCCTATGGGCTGGTGCTCCTGCCTCACACCTGGCTCGGCTTCACGCTGTTGAATCCAAAGCTTTCAAAATCATTGGAATCTCCCGCGATGAAGCTATCTCTGAGGGCCTTTCACTCACTCACCGCAGGCAGGTAGGTGGTCTTTCTGTCTTCTACCGACTCCTCTCCGGCCTTGCTCCCCCAGCTCTCTCTGTGCTCTGTCCCCCAAATATTCCTACAGGTCGCACAAGATCTGCCAGCAACCCTCTGATGGTTAAACTGCCGAAATCTCGGCTCTCTGCTCACCTTCACTCTTTCATTCCTCTTTTCTCCCGCCTGTGGAACAAACTCCCACACTCCCTTCAATCCCTCTCCTCCCTCCAGGTCTTTAAAACAGCTGTTCACCACCATCTCTTATCTTCCCCCATCCATAACCTTGATCTTTTCTACCCCCACTAATTCACCCCAGATCCACCTTGTTTGAAATTCCAACTTATTTCCTGGAAATCCTGGCAGTGTCCATATGTTTATACCTCTCCCACCCCCCCCCCCCCCCTTCACATGCCTCCCCCCCTTCACATGCCTCCCCCCCAAAGCCCTCTCCCTCCCACAGATCTCTCGATGTCTCCATGTCTCTCGGTCCCTGCTCTCAAATGTTGTGTTTGTGTCCTTCCCCCTCTCTCCCCATCTTGTCTACCGCTCCCGATGTTATTTGTTTTATGTGTCTGTTTGTCTTTCTGTGTGATTAATGTTCGCTCTTTCACGAGCCTCGATCTTGTATACAAAAAAAAAAAAAAAAAAAAAAAAAAAAAAACTCGTGAAATTAGGGAGTTGCGGGATATATTATAGGGCGGCACTCGCACGTCATCTGATTTCTCCGTTGATTGAGGGTTTTGGTGGTTACCTGAGAATGAAATCCCAGAGAACATGGCTGATCTATACAGATGTGCAAAGGCCTTACACCCTTCATGCTGCTTCCAAACACAGGTTGAGAGGTCCCAGGCATCTATAATATGTTAAGATTTCACAATGAAGAGCAGCATAGCCGTATCGCATAATAACCTTCTGTGGAATGTTTTGGGGTCGCTGCGGGTGTCGTAAGGTAGGTTCCTGGTTTCAGAAATTCCTCAATACAATTATGATTTTGAAATGCGATTTTGATCTTGCTCCCGAATCCGGAAGTGAACAGATGACGATTGTTCGTTGGTTTGATAATATCTCGATACAATTGATTTCACATTATATTTTGATATATTAATACTATCGTGTTAATTTGTGATTGGAAGGATGAATTATGCTGTTTGGAATTAAAATGTAAAGATATTGAGTTTAAAGCACAATGAGGAAATGACGTAAGGGTTTCATCTGTGACATTCGTGGATTCCCCATTTGCAGTTTCGCCATTGATTGGATACAGCAACATTCAGACTGGGTACGTTTTTGTCCAAGTCCTTCACGAACCTGCTGCCAATGCCTGACGTTCGACTGAAGGTGCCACGGGAATGTGGAATTTATTGGTTCATGGTTCAGCATTCGCCGTTTTTTTACCTGAGTCATTCACGAACCGGCTGTCCATGCTTGAAGTCAAAATTTTAATACTTACACAAGTCAGGAGACGACGATGGTTAACGAGCGAGCGGTATTCAATGACAAAGGACGGACTATAACCGAAACAGGCCCGGACAGGCCAGGCCCGGAAATGTCAAAACGAAGGTTAGCCTACTGACCTTGAAATGAGATAGAAAATAATGTATAATCAGTTATGAGGTTAGTTAGCTACACAATACCGAAAATTCGGTGAAAAATGAAATGAAAAAAAAAATCGAGCTCCGTGGGACTAGACACATGACATTGGCCTAACCAAATATCGAAACCCCTGTCAGATTCCACCAAACCCCTCGGAGAAGATGTAGCTTGAACTCGATTACCCCCTACAAAGACATCTTTTTCGGGCGTGGCTCCGCCCACAATGGGCGCAATACGCCCACTCTAGGCAGGACACAACTAGATCATGATATCAACCTTCCACCCAAGTTTCATCAAGATCGGATGATATCATCGGGTAGTTATGCTGCGGACAGACAGACACACACACAGACACACAGACAGACGCACACACATGACGGATATAGTGGTCACTTGATAACTCGTGAACCAATTATTTGCGAACTGGTAACTAGTATCCCCACCCAGGTCATACTATCCTCTTCAACTAATAAATACCACACTATGCTGCATGCATGTTTGATGTAGTTGTTGTTAACAGCCTTGTAGCATACCTGCCTGCTGTACTGCTTCAGCATTATTTTGCCTTTCACTAAGACTAGGGCACTGGGCAGGGATTACACGTTTGTTTTATTATTGCCAAATGGTACGAATATTATTATTGTTGTTAATATTATTAGTATTAATGAATGGCTTGTTACAATGTTATCATTGTTTTTGTTATTTATTTTGTAATAGGAATACAATGTCATGGAAGGACCTATTAAACTGCTCTATACACCTTAACATGGCGCGTGTTTAGAACAGAGGAATTCTTCCGGATTATTTGTAGTTAATAAGCCTAATCATCTCAGGAGATCATAACTATTTCTATTCTCATTTTGAACAGCTACCAGGGCTCTGCTGCTGAACCCACTGGGGAAGCTTAGAGCTCTTTCATATGGCCCCCTCAATAGGAATTCCTGACTATGTCAGTACCTGCAGGCTATTTTTGACCTTCGCCCCGAGCGCCACAAACCATCACTACGCCACTCTGTCTATCACTGATTAGAGTTTGTGTCCAACTTTGGAACACTCACTTAGCTGAGATACACCCCTTTGCTCATTATAAAATTGCATTAACCCATTGGCCAAAGGCACAGACATGTTGGTGTGGAATAGATGGTCTGATTTTTTTTCAGGACACACAACATATATGATACATTATGTGTTATGGGGTAACCTATGTTGGACAACATTATCCCACAAGACACCAATGGATAACATAATCATAATATATTGTTGCGGATATGGGATTTGGCCTCCATCCATATCCGCTTGTAAATATTCCCCTATTTCCCCAATACTCCCCAACTATCCCCAATCCCCCATTCCCTAGTCCCATTGTCTGTAAACAACACTCTGTAGAACCGACCTTCCCCTTTTTCCCCCATTAAATGTCGTGCCCAGGTTCACTGCATCTCACGTAGACAACTATAGGACATCTTGCTAGTTATTCTTAGTCTATGTCAGTTAAGGACTCGTTTCCATTAATTCTGACTCTTCGTTGCACCAGAATGTGATTGTATGGCACCAGTAGTGAGTTTAGGACCTTCCCATACCTCCTCCCATCTTCCTCATGAAACTACAACAACAACAACAACTACAACAACAGCGCGCGGGGAGTGTGCGTCCTCACTCCGGCTTGGTTAGCCGCCATTGCCCATGTGCTCCGACGGGGTTACCACGAAGGGGCTGACTGTCGGCCCCTCGTCAAGGGCGGAGCCCGGTAACCCCCCGCACCCAATAAGAAGCAACGGGCCGATTCCATCTGGGGCGGAGCTAACGAGCCGAGGGCGTGTCACTCCCCGCTGGATATACGCAGCGACTTACCGGACGTGATGTGAGATGCGCCCCCAGCTTGAAGAGAACCAGACGCCACCTCCAGCGCGACGATACCTCCCTGCATCTTTTGGACCACGCTATCCTGTCCCTGAGCCAAGGTGCACCTTGTGCTGTCCATCGACTACCTGCCCTTCCTTGCCATCAATCCCTGTGTGAGTCAGTCTTGTCCCGTTTATCTGTGGTCTGTCGGGGCTAATATAAGACCGTGTTTAAGTGCCCACCTTCCTATGCTGTACCTCTTGTCCTTGTAATCTAAACGTTCCGCATACAAATATTATAACCTCCTCCGGAGGTCTTGAGAACTGTATCCCTGGTGTCGTGTCATTTAACCCAGCCGTTGTGTCCTTTCCTCAATTGATTTAGCATAGCGCGACTCGGCCAACGTTCGAGTATAATCGGGTAAACTGTGCAGACGCGGTCATACCAAACCGCTCGGTAAACTAACATCCAAAACCGCGTCTGTAACAATATATTCGACAAAATGGGCCGAATTTACGAAAGGCGTTTAGCGAGTGTCTTGCTAACACTCGGATAATCCTTAAACGCTGAAAAAACCATCGTTGTACGTGTACAGGAAAATGCACATCTAAATAGTAATTTACGAAGGGAGATAAACCTCCGTTTAGTTGCGTGCATCTAAACAGCCGATTGGCCTGTGAAACACCTCCCATATCTCCAACATCTAAATGAAATGATGCACTTGCATGGCATCGCAGCACCACATACAATATTGTTTGAGGGGATTCAGCGCATCCTCATCATCCGTTGATCCAGGTCGGCTCACACTACATTCAGCAGCCAATGAAAAGATTGCTTCGAGAGACTGTACCCGCCGGACAATATTTACTCGCGGCGCAAAAATCAGGGTTAGGCATTCGGTTGCGTACGTGCATATGTGTGGCGTACGTGTCTGCATTTTTTAAAATTATTTTCTTGGCAAACGTTGGTCCGATTGACACAAAAATTTACCACAGGAGCGCCTCCCACTGTATAGTTTTTCTATTCATAATTATGAAGTCATAGGTCACGTGGTACGGACGCCATCTTTGAAAAAAGATTACACTTCTATATCTCCCAAACCGCTCAATGGAAAAAATTGAAACAAGGGTCGTTGTCAAGTACTCCCCAAGGGGAATAAGATATGCTGATGACGATGTCATCGGTGCCTTCATTATGACGTCATAATTCGACAAGTACAATGCTTTCACGAACTTTTGACCATTGGAGCGCCCCCTCCCGTATAATTTTAATGATAATTATGATGTCATAGGTCACGTGGTACAGGCACCATCTGCAAAAATTGAAAAACATTGCACCTCAATATCTCTGAAACTGCTCCATCAGTTTGAAATTTCTCGAGCATGATCTACAGATGCTACACAACAATTATATTAGAGAATATAAATGTATGATGTCATCGCCCACGTGGTCTGGCAGCCATATTGGATCAAAGAAAAAAAAAACCTTCAAAAACAGAAGAGTTGGCTCACATCAAGTTAACTGCGCAAAGTAAGTATTCTATGAATACCATATAGTTGATATTCCCATACTTCTCCAGAGGATTGTATCTATCCTCGACGATTCTCAATGCACGTCGATGAACTGCCCTATCCTATTCTGCTTCCTCTTGAGCTCATTCAAGCACTCCTAACAGCATCCATATTGGCATCCAATATAAAGTACCAATTATAGGCTAAGCAGAGCAATGCTTACTACATGGCCTTAAATTCACTCTTAACCTGAGGATGCATGGCTCGAATGCATTCTATGGGCAGCCGGTTCCATTGGACCTGAGCCATGCATTCTCGGATTAAACATGGCTCGCCGATGTGTAAAAGTTTCTTTATTATTTAAACTCTAGTGATTATCTTTTGATCCGCATTAGATAATCACACTTTGGCGATTGCCGATTAACTTTGAACCGGTGATCATCGCACGATTAGTGATTCTATGTGTCTAACTCTTAAACGCCTTTCATAAATTCGGCCCTAAGTGTTTTGTACAATATATTTGATATAACCTGGACAGTGTCGGCCTATCTTAACATAGTTAAACTACATAGAGCTAGTAGGTGAGCTATCGCTGGCACCGTGGCCAAATTCTAAATTCCTGCTCTAATCTACAGGGGCACTGCATTAGCAGCACAGCTGTGTCCCCAGCAAATAATGAATGCTACCCGCAGTCATGTGCTGTACACAAAATAAGATGAAGAGCTAATAACTAACAAATCAAGAAACAAGTACAGATACATTCAAAGTACACCACCCCCATGCCAAATAAATAAATATCCTCCAGCACGGTATTGCCGTGCAGCACATAGAGACGGTATTGGGAAGGAGAGGTGCAAATACTATACATAATTGTCAGAAAATAATTTCTTAATCAATTGGCTAAGTGTTTCATGAACCACCAGTGTTTCATCCGAAGCTGTAACTTTTTGAAAATTAATTAAATTAATTAATCAAAAAGTAAATAATTAATTGAGTAATCAATAAATAATAAATCGATTAATTGATTAATCAATAAATCAAAAATATCCTTTATAGCCACATGACTTGGTCACTGTCGTGTCCAAATATCAGCTTCCTAGCTCAAAAGGTGCCTGAGATATTGCTCAAATGAGAAAGAAAATAAATAAGTGATTAATAATGAAAATAAATAAATAATAATGGTAAAATAATAAAATTATTAATCAATTGGCGAGTAGAATACCTAAAACACCATCGTTTCATGCGAAGCTGTAACTTAAAAAAAAAATTCATGAAGTCATCAATCGAATAATTAATTAATTGATTGATTGACTAATGAATAAATAAGTGATTAATTGATGAATCAATAAATCAAAAATATCCTTTATAGCCACATCACCATACTGTTGTGTCCAAATATTCGCTTCCTTGCTCAAAAGGTGCCTGAGAGAATGCCCAGATGAGAAAGGAAATAAATAAGTATTTAATTAATCGATAATAATTAATCAATTTTTGCTGATTAATCAAGTCAATTAATTGATTAATCAAAAAACAAAAATTAATGTTTTTGCCAAAGGACTTGCTCACTATTGTGCTGAAATTTCAGCTTCCTAGCTCAAAGGATGGCTGAGATATCGCCCGAACAAGCAAACAAACAGGCAAACAAACAAGAAAACAATCAAGAAACCGGAGTCAGACTGAGTACCCATGCCAAAGGGCATGTCATTGCTGAGCCCCCTTCGGTGCCCGGCAATGACGTCATGTAGCGCCTGGAGATGGAATAGGAAAGGAGCGGCGTACAATATAGATGAACAAGATAGGTCTATTGTATAATTCATATGAAGTGTATTTTTGGTACACATTGATTTGGGAGGGGGGAAACGGGGGACATATAATTAATCTGAGTTGGTCACTACCTTGAAGTGGAACTGGATAGTGACAGCCGCAGGGAGGTGATTGTTACCTGGAAGTAAAAGGGGACAAAGGTGTGAAGGTGAACACAAATCTTGAATCTCATGATCTTGGATTACAGTGAATGAATGTGTCCGGCCTGCTGGAACTAGAGGAGGACAGATGGTGAGTTTTCAGGAGGTACAAGACCAGAGGAAAGATTTGGGACCATTGAAGGTTTATAAATTTGGACTTTTTGCAATACTGATGTACAAAGTTTATTTTAGTATTTACGGCTCATGGATGAGCTTGGATATACATATAGAAGCTAAAGACATTATAGGAGAAATCAGTGATACTTTTATATGAATTACAAAGACATTAGGAGGCAATGGACGGAATTTGAAGCCAGCCAGTTCAACTTGCTGCAGATGAGATATGGAAACACTGAACATATGGAAACGCTAAACAAGCCAAATATTTGGCCTCTGTGACCCCCTATAGTGTGCTGTTGTACTTTATAGTTTTACCTTGAATAAGTTTCGGAACAATGTAAAATTAAACACTTCCTTTCTCACATGCATGCAGACCATAAATATAGTCTTGACTCTTTATTATGTATTTCTTCAGTGTGGTGAACTTTGGAACAGTTTCTTAACGGCGATGGAACCACATTACTTTGCCATATAATGTCAGAAATAAATTACAGATACTGGGATAGATTAGTGAATTGTGCTAGCCAGGATTTGTAGTTAAGAAGATCTACATTCATAATTTAAGGCACAACCAACGAGTAAGCCTTGGCTACTATAATTCAGCGTGACTGCAATAAGTAGAGAGTGAGACCACTCCTTCTTGGGAGGATACTCAATATCAGGCCAATGATGCCTGCACAGTCCCAGGTGAAGACCACCCATTGGTCTACCTACAATTTTGACTATCCCATATACCGTACTGTGATTTCGTGATTGTCTACGAATGCCCTTGTAATTAGTGTAAATGTCTTTGTCGTGCATGCAAAATATGATCCTCCATGAACCATAGAACATTGTAAGAAAATAAGTGAAACTCCAATTTTCAGATCAACAACCTTTTGTATGCCACGTGGTATAGGGTATAGCAATGCACTTGTTCCCACATGCAAAAACGACACAGGAAGTATTTAAAATTTGGGTTAAACTATGAACTATTTTGTCTACGGTTGTTAGAGTTAAATGACTGTATGCGATGCGGCATGACAAATCAAATTGTCTAATTCAGTGCACGAGACCATATTGAGTGCTCTTTGTTGATGGGAGAACTGCAAAACTCATTTCAAATCCAAATGGCCGTACCTGAGGCCTAAGGTGTCCTTGTTCCAGAAATAGACCCGATTTTGCCTACCATCGGATTGGTTATCTACCCACAGCCATCCTCCCAATGGACCCTTAATGATATTGTCACCTTCCTTGCACATTGATCACTATGCCACCAAATTCAAGATATTCTGTCTCCTGTCTCTGTACGTCATGTAGTAAGTCTACCATCAACATCTGACTCTGATTCTCCACCTCAACCATCACGTCCATATACACTCAACCCTCAGTAATCCGGACTACTTTGTTCCCAGCACCCAATGTCGGATTAGCGAGATTGTCGGATAAACGATTTTGCGGATTAGAGGAATAAAATGAAGGGAGAAAATCTGTTCCATGGATGTTTTGGTCTGATAGCGAGATTTCCGGATTAAACGGGGTCGGATTAACGAGGGTTGACTGTAAACAACACTGTTCTTTGGTAGCATGTATATGATGTATTGCATGCATGTATGTAACTAGAACGGCACTCGTCGACGTCATGACGTCGACCGATATTCCTCTGCCCACCTGATTACATCATTATAATACTTGTACAAAGTTTGATTTAAATCCATTCAGCTGTTCCCAAGTTATTACATTTTTACCTGACATGACCTCTGACCTTTCACCTTGGGACCGCAAAATCTAATCAGTAAATCTTTACATCATTATACATATCTGTACCAAGTTTGAATTAAATCCCTTCAGTCGTTCTCAAGTTATAGACCTATTACAGACTTTGACCTTTGACCTCTTGACCCAAAATCTAATCACGTCATCTTTACATCATTCTACATAAATGTCCCAAATTTGGTCAGAACCCCATCACTGGTTCACAAATTATCGTGGTAACAAGATTTTTTACCTACCATGACTTCTGACCTTTGGCATTTGACCTTGTGACCCCAAAATATAATCAGTTCATATTTACCTCATTATACATACCTGCACCAAGTTTGACTAAGATCCCTTCAGCTGTTCTCAAATTATCACGGTAACGAAAACCTATGACGGACGGACGGATGGATGGACGGACGGATGGACAGACAGACGGACGTACGGATGGACGGATGGTCAACCTGAAAACACAATGCCTCCAGCGACTTTGTCGACGGAGCCATAAAAATCAAAAATCGCTCTCTGTTTGTATGTGTTATATGCATGGCCACATCCTTTTAGTTACAAACTCCAAACTCGGGGTGCAAATACAACTTTGTGTAGGGGGTAACATAGGCTATGTGACCACAGCCTAACGCGGGGATGTGGGGGCCGGCAGGTGTAAATGATCTATGTAAATGTGTACCCTGTAGCGCCACCTGGTGGTGGTGGCAGAGGGTATTATGATTTCCTTTTTTACCTGGGCAATGCTGAGGTTAAAGCACTCTTCGCATGGGTAAATTTGTCCCCCTTCCCTTCTCCCCCTTCCAAAAATGGAGGGGGCTGTCAAAGCACCTCCCAAATACTGTATATATATACAGTATATACATAGTATATCTCTCACCTTGTTATCCCCTTTCATCCCTCACTTCTCCCTTCCCCTCTCCCCCTTCCCGCCTCCCTCTCCCCCATTCCCCTCTCCCTACCCCTCTCTCCACTCCTGGGCAACATCGGGTACTTCAGCTGGTTTAGCAATATGCACAGTTTGTTTATTTGTAATACTTGTTTCAAGTCATTGGCTAATTGAACCCTTCAACTGGGCTTCGTTGTTAGTAAAACACCAGTAGATGGATGGATACTTGAATTAAATGGACATCATAAGATCCCTCAACCATGTGAGAACTGGAAACCAAATGCATATGGGCCTATATTTACCTTGTCCTGACCTGCCCCACATTCACCACCACCAGATTCCTGTCCTTGATCAGACCTACATGTTACATTCCCATGTGTAGGATCAATTAAAAGCTGGTCCGCATGCAAATCAGTGGATTGTGGTGTGCTATAGATAGCCAACTACTGTTACACCACCAGATTTTATCGGCCCTGGAACATTTTGACTTCCCCACCTCCTCCCTCCACCCCACCCCCAGCTCCTCCTCATATATCCCCACAGATTATGAGCAAGAGGTTGAAATTCGCTGACTGGCAACACTAACCAAACTTTTTTATGCTCCCGGTTGGACTTTAGTCCATGGAATATATTAGGAACTGTCATCACATTTTTGCTGACAAATTCACCAAGTTTCATTAAGAATTGTGCTTCGGCTAATGAGCTTAGATACCTGCAAGCTTCACCTTACGCTAACTACTGGGGTCTGCAGCCGCAATAAATTTCAGGTGTGTATAGAATGCCCACAGGATTCATTATAGCCTAATTAAAATGACCCGAATGCCAAAAACACACCCTTTTGACCCCAATCGCCCACTTTATCTGCAGCATCTACAAAACATCCAATATGTTAACATGGCAACAACTTATTTTGGATTTAGCAACACTGTTCAGCTATCCAAAAAGCTAATGTACAAGTAGTCCTTCATTGGGTGCCAAGAAAATAACTTTCTCGCCACATTTTGTCTTATGGCCCTATTTCAACCTCTTGCTTAGAAAGCCAGCCCAATGCAAAAAGCTAGACGATGTAAGCTGACAAATCCCTGAAAGCAATATCTTATCGATGAGCTCTTTGTCTCGTGGATCACCTGCTCTAAGGCTGCGCTTGATTGGTATTGATAGGCGGTTTGTCGGACTGCTTCACGTCTGCGAAATATGCCTTGTGAATTAGAGATCGTGCTCCTTCTTGCTGAAAAGTTCAAGCTTCTGCAGATGATTTCTCCAAAATAAAAACTGCAGGTGAACTTGCCATTTCCATGAGTCTCCAGAAAAGATCAAGGGCTTATTACTTGTACAGCAGTCCAAATACGTTGAAGAAGTTTAGCATAGTTGCCTGGACGGCTCCCTCCCAGGACTGCAAGCGATTATTTGTGGGAACCGTACAGGATGGAATCTAACCAGTCCATGGATGAGCCGAATGATCTACAATTTGCACGTATCAGTGCCAAAGCGGGCGTTGTATATTTCTGTGGATGTTCTAGCACGCCAGTTGTAAGACAGGATAACCACTAATTTATCCCTCCAGGATTGCAATAAAACCCAAGTGTTGGTGCGGCAAAATGGCGCGAACACGAGGCCCACCATGTCTCTTTAGAAATAAATAAATAATGTATTAATACACACGAGACAGATGACATAGAATCCTGGATAGAAAGAAAGACAAAACACACAATTAAGACTGACTTATACTATAAGAAAATAAATCCTGGCGAAAGGCCCACAAAGACAACAACAATCATGCACTCTGAATTGCGAAAGAGAGAGGGAAATAGCATGGGGGTGAAGAGCCTCAGGCTGTTGTATTTGAGTCAGCATGAGGAGCTGTCTAAGGGGAACGGGATATGGCAGGAGCGAGCAAAGGCAGGAGCGGGCGGGCCTAGACTGAGAAAAGGCAGAAGCGAGCGGGCCTAGACTGAAAAAAGGCAGGAGCGAGCAGGCAGGCTTATGAGGGCAGAATATCTACTAGTCAGAGAGCAACAGGAGGATGGAGCGCATCCCAGAATGCAGAGAGCAAGGAGCACGTCCCGGCATGCAGAGAGCAAGGAGCACGTCCCGGCATGCAGAGAGCAAGGAGCACGTCCCAGCATGCAGAGAGAGGGAGTGTCCCCAGTGTGCAAAGACCAGACAAGGGTCAAGCTTGCTTTTGGCAGTAGTTCACCCCTCCCCACCACCTGATTGCACATATCTAATCACTGCATCCCCCAGAACCAGCCATGTCGCTGTCCTCCCCCACCCTCTCTTGAGGCTAACCATTCAAAAGCTACAAAGGGGAGGGTGGATCTCTGTATAGAGGGTTCCACCAATCAGGGCCTAAGGGTTCTTTCCACCCTGGGCATGGTGAACCAATCACCGATACAGATGTGCAAACTATTACAGCCTCAGGGCAGTCTAAAGCCCACTTAGCATTCAAGGGGCAACTGGGAGAAGTGGCATTCCCCCTGTGTTGGTTGGAGGGAGAAGTACCAAATCACCTCTCTCGCTTGCAAGACGTATAAACCTACAGTGCCTTTGGAAAGTATTCACGCCCCTTGACCTTTTTCACATTTTGTTGTTACAGCCTGAATTTAAAATGGGTTAAATTGAGACTTTTTTTTATCACGGATCTACACATAATGTCAAAGTGGATTTATTTTATATCCCTTTTTACTAAATGATTAACCCTTAGATGCAGAAGTGGGTAATTTTTGACCCGGCATGGTTTTTGTTTTGCTCTAACTTTGTGATAAAAACATTTCTATGCATGACCTTCCATATATGCTTCAAATAAAGGTTAATACATATTTATATGTGTTTTTTTTTTGTGAAGAGGGAAGAGGCAGCAGCCTGCCTGTCTGAAAGATGTGGGATGTCACGGCAGAGGGTGGAGTCATCAGCAAATTTTCCAACAAGAGCAAGGAATTTTCAAGTGTTTATAAATTTATTAAACTTGGCCAATAAATTATAATCAACGGCTGACATAGAAAGTCTTTTCAAAGGATTAAAAGTCTGGAATTCAATGATGTGGAAAAAAAATTGAACATTTGTTTTGCTTTCTCTGGTTGGTGAGGAGCTCAAAAGCTTGAAACAGAACAAATACGCCTCAGTTGTAATCTTAGATTATTTCACAACCGGCCCATATATTTTATTTTGGAAACTTCAAGGAAACTTCAGACGCAACAGGAGGCCGTTTGGCCCGTCATGCCTTTGCCACATCCACATCTCAACATTCCCACATACTGCAGGTAATTTTTAAGTTGTAATTATCGGGAAAGGCAAGGCCTGTAGGTATTCAGAATGACCTCTTGTAACAAGGGAAGGAATAACAATGAACCACAATGAGTGGACGAGCTTCAAATGTAAAACCAGGCAAGGCAGATCAGGTAGATTGTCCCCATCCTGAAGGTCGTTAATGAACCTGCTGGATTTTTACCGACAATCCGTTGGTAACGTGGAAGTGTTCCTGAAACTAGATAGACCTTCTGGAGCTTAAAATCCAAATCCGTAATACTGCTGCCTCCAGCTGGGTTTGAACCCCAAACCTCTGGGTTGTCAGTTCAATGTCGTCACCAACAAATCACCATTGTAACCCAAATGGACCAGAAACCGAAACCCTCCTCCTCCCCTCCTCGGGATTTTTGGACACCAGTATTTTTAGACACCCTGTAAATGTACCTTCCTTCAGGAAGTATTCACACCCCTTGACCTTTTTCACATTTTGTTGTGATACAGCCTGAATTTAAAGTTGATTAAATTGAGATTTTTTTTGTCACTGATCTACAGTCAGTCACGTGAAAAAGTAAGTACACCCCATGTAAAGTTTTGACTTTTTCAACATATTTCTGCATACAGCTATTTAATCTTCATTTCAACAATATTGATAGATAAAGGTGATATAATATAACAAATAACATGAAACATTTACATTTTGTAGTCCATTGTAGAATTTAAACAAACATAAATGCAAATTTCGCATGTGGAAAAAGTAAGTACACCCCAACATTTATCACGACTTAAAATACCTAAAATTAGCATCAGGTGCACCAGCTCAGGTGCAAATGATTAGAACATCGTTAGAGAGGATCTTGGAGGAACCTGTCTTATTTAAACCTCAGACATTTCGTTTGGTTTGCTCTTTGTTGTTGAAGTGTGCGGCGTCATCATGCCCAGATCAAAAAAGCTCTCTGAGGCCTTCAGAAAGAAGCTTATAGATGCCTACGAGTCTGGGAAGGGATTTAAAAAGATCTCCAAACAATTTGAAATCAATCATTCGACTGTCCAGAAGATCATCTACAAGTGGAGAAGATTCCAAACAACTGCCAACTTGTTCAGGCCAGGCCACCCCAGCAAGTTCAGCCCGAGAGCAGACCGCAAGATGCTGAAAGACGTCTCCAAGAACCCCAGTATGTCATGACGGGACCTACAGGTAGCTCTTGCCACTGTTGATGTCAAAGTGCACGAGTCTACCATTAGAAAGAGGCTGCACAAATTTGATCTACATGGGAGGTGTGCCAGGAGGAAACCTTTGCTGTCCAGAAAGAACATCAGGGCAAGACTCTAGTTTGCCAATGAACACCGAGGCAAAGACCAGCACTTCTGGAACAATGTGCTCTGGACAGATGAGTCAAAGGCAGAGCTATTTGGCCACAGTACCAGAAGACATGTTTGGCGAAAACCAAAGACAGCATTTGACCACAAGAACCTGATACCAACTGTAAAGCATGGTGGTGGAAATATTATGGTTTGGGGCAGCTTTGCTGCATCAGGGCCTGGGCAGCTCACCATCATAGAATCCACTATGAATTCTTCATTGTACCAGAGGGTGCTTGAGGATAATGTGAGACCATCTGTCGGAAAGTTGAAGCTCAACCGAAGGTGGATCTTGCAACATGACAATGACCCTAAACATACCAGTAACTCCACCAAGGAATGGCTGAAAAGAAAGAAATGGAGCGTTCTGGAATGGCCAAGTCAAAGCCCGGATCTAAATCCCATCGAGATGTTGTGGGGGGATTTGAAATGAGCTGTGCATGCAAGAAACCCCTCAAACATCGCACAGCTGAAAGAATTCTGCACGGAGGAGTGGGCAAAAATTTCTCCCAGTCGATGTCAGAGACTGGTAGACAGTTATAAGAAACACCTACTTGAGGTTGTTTCTGCCAAAGGGGGCAATACCACCTATTAGAGCCAAGGGTGTACTTACTTTTTCCAAATGCGAAATTTGCATTTATGTTTATTTAAATTATACAATGAACTACAAAATGTAAATGTTTCATGATATATATATATGTATAAAACACAGTTTGTGTGTGTGTGTAATGTTACCGATAGACTCCTAAATGGAGAGGCTCACGTGCTTGATATTTGGTATAGACATGGCCATTGAGCCTGGGAAGAACATGGCTGACCTAAAAAAAAATATTTCATAATATTTTTTTACCATATTTTTACCTCAGCGCATTTCGGCGAGGAATATTATGCATGGATTCTGAGGTGGTGGCAGAGCAGCGCGCTGATTCGCTCAGAGCGATCACGTGATGTTCCTTGCCGCCATAAACTCACAGTTACGCGTTCGCACGTAATTCAGAGCGAAAAGCGAATGCGTTTTTTCACATTTCAGCGAGGAACATTGCCATTCACACCACATAGGTTTTTACACACAAACTGTGTTTTATATATATAGATTTTTTTTCAGCGAGGAATATTATACATGGAATCTGAGGCGGTGGCAGAGCAGCGCGCTGATTCGCTCAGAGCGATCACGTGATGTTCCTTGCCGCCATAAACTCACAGCAAGTAGCATAGATTTTAGCATGATTAGCATTTAGCATGATTTAGCATAGATAGTAGCATGTTTCACAGACTTAATTCAGAGCGAAAAGCGATTGCGTTTTTTCACATTTCAGCGAGGAACATTGCCATTCACACCACATAGGTTTTTTTTTCTTTCATCTTTAGATCCATATTTTTTTTCAGCAAGGAATATTATACACGGAATCTGAGGCAGTGGCAGAGCAGCGCGCTGATTCGCTCAGAGCGATCACGTGATGTTCCTTGCCGCCATAAACTCACAGCAAGTAGCATAGATTTTAGCATGATTAGCATTTAGCATGATTTAGCATGATTTAGCATAGATAGTAGCATGTTTCACATAGATTTTTTTTGAGCGAGGAATATTATACATGGAATCTGAGCCGGTGGCAGAGCAGCACGCTGATTCGCTCAGAGCGATCACGTGATGTTCCATCCCCGCCGCCAGACCATTGAACATAAAACACAGTTTGTGTGTGTGTGTAATGTAATGTTACCTCCCCTCCCCCCTCCATCCTCCCCTCCCCCCTCCCGTTCCCCCCCCCTTCCCCTCCCCTCTCTCCCTCCCCCCTCCATCCTCCCCTTCCCCCCCTTCCCCTTCCCCCTCCCTTCCCCCTCCCTTCCCCTCCCCTCTCTCCCTCCCCCCTCCATCCTCCCCTTCCCCCCCTTCCCCTTCCCCCTCCCTTCCCCCTCCCTTCCCCCTCCACCTACCCCCTCCCTTCCCCCTCCACTCTACCCCCTCCCCTTTGGCCCTCCCCTTCCCCCCTTCCCCACTTACCCTCCCCCTCCCCATCCCCCACCTCCCCTTCCCCTCCACTCCCCATCCTCCCCCGTCCCCTCCCCCTCCCTCCCTTCCCCCTCCCTTCCACCTCCCATTCCCCTCCCCCTCCTGACCCCCTCCCCTCCCCCTTCCTCCCCTCCCCCTCCCCCTCCTCTCCCCTCCCCCTCTTCCGCCCCCTCCCCTCCCCCTCCTCCTCCCCTTCCCCCACTTCCCCCCTCCCCTCCCCCTCCCTCCCCTTCCCTCTCCCCCCTCCCCCTCCCCTCCCCCCTCTCCTTTCCCCCCTTCCACCCTTACCCTCCCCCTTCCCCCCCTCCCATCACCCTTCCCCCCCTCCCATCACCCTTCCCCCCCCTTCCCCTCTCCCTCCCCCTCCCCTCCCCCTCCCCCCTCTTCTCCCCTCCCTCCCTCTCCTCCCCTCCCCTCCCCTCACCCTCCCCCTCCCCCTCCCCTCCCCCGCCCGGCAATGCCGGTACTTCTGCTAGTTTGTTATATTATATCACCTTTATCTATCAATATTGTTGAAACTAGGGCGTGCCCGTACGTGGGTGCAAAAAAACATGCGTGCAAACAACAACAACAAAAAAAAACTTTGAAACCACGTGGCAGTAACGACCACAGAACCCCCCCCCCCCTCTATTTACATGAAATGGTTTGGTCCATTCGCAAAGCCAAAGCGAACGGCTTGCGAGTACGGAAGAACCCCCCCCCCCCCCCCTCTATTTACATGAAATGGTTTGGTCCATTCGCAAAGCCAAAGCGAACGGCTTGCGAGTACGGTGACCATACCTTGGGAACCACTTGGCCGATTAATTTCAAACCTTGAAAAGGCACATCCTCGGGTCCCCAGCAATATACCTGGCAAGTTTCAAGTATATCGGACCGGTAGTTGTCGAGAAACAGCGGTCACAGACAAACACACACACATACACACAGAGATTACTGGAATTATAGATAGACTAGGGCGTGCCCGTACGTGGGTGCAAAAAAACATGCGTGCAAACAACAACAACAAAAAAAAACTTTGAAACCACGTGGCAGTAACGACCACAGAACCCCCCCCCCCTCTATTTACATGAAATGGTTTGGTCCATTCGCAAAGCCAAAGCGAACGGCTTGCGAGTACGGTAGAACCCCCACCCCCCCTCTATTTACATGAAATGGTTTGGTCCATTCGCAAAGCCAAAGCGAACGGCTTGCGAGTACGGTGACCATACCTTGGGAACCACTTGTCCGATTAATTTCAAACCTTGAAAAGGCACATCCTCGGGTCCCCAGCAATATACCTGGCAAGTTTCAAGTATATCGGACCCGTGGTTGTCGAGAAACAGCGGTCACAGACAAACACACAGACAAACACACAGACACACACACATACACACACACATACACACAGAGATTACTAGAATTATAGATAGATGAAGATCAAATAGCTGTATGTTGAAATATGTTGAAAAAGTCAAAACTTTACATGGGGTGTACTTACTTTTTCAACGTGACTGTATAAATAATAACCCAGAATGTCAAAGTGGAATTCTTTTTTTAGAATTTCTACCAAAGTTATTTAATAACCCCAAGGTTTCAGACAGATACAGCGAATATTGTACACAGACATCCTTATATTGCCCTGGCTTAGAAGGCTGGACTTTCAATCAAAAACATCAATCTAATTAATCATCTGACTCAAATATGATATCTGTCAAGTTCACAATTTCTTGAGAATGAAAATTGATGATTTTATGTGATGCTGACCGTTGACCTTTTGATATTAAAAAAAAGACCACAATCAGCTTCTGGTTTTGATCTAAAAACACAATCGGCTTTTAGCTTTTGACTTGTAAACCAATTCAGTGACACAATATGTAAATTCTTAAAATATCAGGTCAATCGGATGAAAATTGATGATTTTATGTGACGCTGACCTTTTGACCAAATTATTAATTTGTCTTCTGCATATTCTCATAGTAAAGTTTTGTTGAAAATTTGATGACAATGCTCAAATGGTTAAAAAAAAGTTACGGTCTCGACAGACACACAGATACGCCACGGTGTGGGGGACGGGCTAATAATACAAGTCCAAACAGAGGTGGCAGTAGATGGTAGTGGTAATAATAGGGCTCATGCCGAGGAGGAATAGTAGTGGATTGTGGTGGTAATAATACATCGAACTCCAAGCAGGGAATCTAACCAGGCGACCAGCAAACAGCTTTGAGAGTGAAAATGTGACTATCTTTAACGTCCATAACCTCAATTCCAAAAGGGAACACCCAGCAAGTACATTTAGCCAACAGCACCCAGCAAGCCTTCCGTGGTGATCTCCCATCCAAGTACTACCTCTTCCAAGACTTGACGGGTTTAAACGCATATTCAAGATGGCAAGTCGCAGTTGACTCACAACTCCACGAGGTACCTGCGTAGCGAGACGTTCATGACATTTAAATGCTCTCATTAAAGAGGCTTCTGAGTAGGGGTTATGGCCTCCAAGTTATCGAGGAGATTGCGCTGCCTTAATTGAAAATCGCCATTTAATAGCTTTATTCCAGTCAATGAGGTCGTGTGCATGGATGAAAGATTTGGTGCTGCTCGAAAGGATTTGATGCGTGGTAGGCAATCTATCATTCCAATGTTTAGTTCTTTACAATATCAATCTTTTTTGCGACATAATGAAATATTTGATGAAGAAAGACAAAAAAATCTACTCCGTCATGGTTAGGCCATTGCCTGGGGACGTCCCTTCTCGTGGGACAAGCTAAAAGGTGGCTAAAATGAACCGAAAGCAGGTAAAGAACTAGAACGGGCACTCGGTAGAGCGCATACCTTCGCCGCAGCTACTGTTCTGTACTTGGCATGGGAGTGTAGGGAACAGAACAACAAAAATACGATTTTGACCTTTTCGTGACCTTGACCTTGACCTTTGACCCGATTGCTCCCAAAATCTAATCAAATGTGTCCCGTATAATAACCAATCATCCCACCAAATTTCATGCAATTCGGTTGAATACTTTTTGAGTTATGCGAATAACATACACACACACACACAGACATACAAATAAATACACAGCGATCAAAACATAACCTTCCGCTTTTGCGAAGGTAAAGAGTTAAAGATGATCCCAGGAGTCGATGTCCTACAAATGTATCCCGTAATGAAAATACCTTGAGATCTTTGAAGTTGCCAGGTGGGGAAGATCATTTTGAATGAGTGGAAGTTAATTACTTATTTCATTGATGGCACACAGGAAATTACACAACCAACCACAGGAAATATTCTTGGGGAAACAAAAAAAGAACACTTGGACATGAAAAGGTTGGCCGCAGGATGAGTTCCCAGAATGCTGATGAAGGGCCAGAAAAATCAACGACAGCAAATCTCCAAACAGATTATAAAGAGATATATGAAGGGGCAAAAAAGAACGGTTTTGACCCAGGTTGTAACTCTGGATTATACGTGCTCAGCATTTCCATCCAGAAGCCAAACGATAACTTATGGCCCGGAAGCACCTCGACTCCCCTCCGCCACGCAAATTCTCAATCTGAGTCTCATTTGGGAATGTTATGGCATCTGCCTTTTGGCATTCCAAGCGAATAAATGTGATAGATTACAACAAAGAGATATAAGAGCAGGATCATATTATTCTCATTTGTTAGACTGGAGGACAGTCTTAAATGAGAAACATCATTCAATGAATTTTGCTTCAAGGAAATGCTCGAAGACACATCTCTCATGTTGCAACTACAAAAACAGCAGCGAAAGGTTGTTGTTTTGGTTAATATTTCCTCCTCCCTCCTCGTAATCCCTCCTTGATATAGCTCATGGTCCCCTCAGTTTATTTCCTGTTTCTAAAACCGGAAGTAGTGTATTCTCGGAATGTAAACCGGAAATTTTCCAAACCGTTAATCCCGCCCTCCTCCAAACCCACCTCCTTCAAATTCCCTTTTCTTTCCTGAAAGTCCTCGCAGTGTCCCTCTTGTTTGTCCCGTGTGCCCCACTCCAACCCTCTCCCTTCCACAGATCTCTCGATGTCACCGTTCTCTACTGGTGTTGTGCTTTCCTCTCTCCCCCTCTTGTCTTCCACTCCCTTTATTATATGTTCTATTTGTTAGCTCTTACACGAGCCTCGACTTAGTATACAAAAAAAAGAAGGAGATAGGGCAGTGTAGTGATATTGGCAGGACTTGTAGGTAGCTTGTGTGTGGATGGGTGATAGTAGGCCTACCTCATCTGGAGTTGGTGCAGCGCAAGCATGATAGGACGAATGGCCTCCTCTTACAACAAAGTTCCTTGTGTATATCCATGGATGTGTAGCGGTTACCGCTGCATGCACACAATCGCCTTGCACCGGCCAGAACACGGCCAGACGCGCCTCTCCCGGGCATGCCCGGACTCACTGTTCCCAGGCACGCCCGAACCTCCCGGGCACGCCTGGTCTCGTCTTTCCCAGGCATGCCCGCTCTCGCCTTTCCAGGGCTCACCCAGAGCGTCCGGGCATGCCCGCTATCGCCTTTTCAGGGCTCGCCCAGAGCGTCCGGGCATGCCCGCTATCGCCTTTCCAGGGCTCGCCCAGAGCGTCCGGGCATGCCCGCTCTCGCCTTTCCAGTGCTCGTCCAGAGCGCCCGGGCACGCCCAGCCTCGACTTGCCAGGCCGCAGCCAAACACGCCCGGGCAGGTCCAGACTCGCCTTTCCAAGGCTCGCCCTTGACACCCGGGCATGCCCGGTATAGCTTTTGCCAGGCAAACTTCCCGACATAAATGTGTATATATATTGCTGCCCAATAAACGGGCTTGGGAGAATACCTGAGCTGTTTTGTTTCAATAAAGCAACTCGGACGAATTCCGTCTTTGGTCGCGTCAATTCTTTCGACTCGCGTTGGAGCGCAGTTCCTTCATTGGTGACCTACCGACATGGATACGGCAGTGACGCTTAAACTGCCTACCTTCTGGGAGGCTCACGCGGCTGTTTGGTTCGCTCAGGCGGACTCTCAGTTCGCCCTGCGAGGCATCACCGCGGACGACACCCGCTTCCACCATGTTGTGGTGGCGCTCGGTTCCGCCACCGCGGCCCGTGCCTTGAGCCTCCTCGAGCACCCGCCGGCTGCTGACAAGTATGACGCGCTGAAGACACTCCTCCTCGACGCTTTCGCCCTCTCACCGGCAGCACGCGCACGGCGCCTGCTCGCTCTGCCCGAGCTCGGCGACACACGCCCGTCCGAGCGCATGGACTATATGCTCTCGTTGCTCGGTGAGCACTCTCCGGATTTTCTGTTCCGCGAGCTGTTCCTTCGCCAGCTGCCTCACCCGGTACGCCTCGCCCTGGCTGGCACGTGGATCACGGATTCCCGCGCCCTCGCCAGGGAAGCCGATAAGATCTCCTCAGCGGGCCAGCACATCGGCGCGGTTACCTGGAGCCCGCCGCCATCCGAGGCGACGCCCACGACGCCCGAGCGCCCTGTGCGGTTCGAGGCCGAACTGCCGGTGCAACTGGCGGCCGCCACGCCGCACCGCCCGCTTCCGACATGACGGCCGGGGCCTCCACCTGACCGGGCGTGGTGTTATTACCACGCCAGGTTCGGACACAAGGCTCGGACGTGCCGGCCGCCGTGCACTTTCCGCAGGTCGGGAAACGGCCGGGCCGGCATTCATTCCCAGCCATGAGCGCCGGCCACTCGGGCAACTTGCTGTTTATTCGGGACAAAGCGTCTGGGCGGCGTTTCCTGTGTGACACCGGCACCCAACTGAGCGCCATACCCGCCTCCGAGCAGGACAGGCGGGACGCCGTTTGCGGCCCCTCTTTGGTCGCTGCTAATGGCTCGGCCATACGCACTTTCGGCCCACGCGTCGTCACCCTCTGCTTCGGCAGCCAGCGTTTTCAATGCACTTTTGTTACCGCCAGTGTCCCCATGGCTTTGCTGGGCGCCGACTTCCTCTGCGCGCACGGGCTGCTGGTCGACGTCAAACGACGTCGCCTTGTCCACGCCGAGACCTTCAGCTCCCTGGCGTGCACAATGAGCAGCTCCTCGCCGACCGAACTGGCGTGCGCCCTCCCGGCAGCGAACGAGTTCGCTCGCCTGCTCGCGGAATTCCCGGCCCTCACGCGGCCGACGTTTTCGGCCGTCGCGGTGCGGCACGGGATCGAGCACCACATACCCACTACGGGCCCGCCGGTCTACGCCAGGGCCCGCCGCCTCGACCCGGCCAAGCTCGCCATGGCGAAGGCCGAGTTTGATGCATTGGAGCACCTCGGCATCGTGCGGCGCTCCGATAGCGCGTGGGCCTCGCCACTGCACATCGTGCCAAAGCCGGGGGGTGGATGGTGCCCGTGTGGCGACTACCGCCGTCTCAACGACGCTACCACCCCCGACAGGTACCCGATCCCGCATATTCAGGACTTTTCCGCCCGTTTGGCGGGACGGGTCATCTTTTCGAAAATTGACCTGATACGGGGCTACCACCAGGTACCTGTCCGGGCGGCCAACGTCCCGAAGACGGCCGTCATCACGCCGTTCGGCCTGTTCGAATTTTTGCGGATGCCGTTTGGCCTCAAGAACGCGGCCCAGGCGTTCCAGCGCTTGATGGACGGCGTGCTGCGCGACCTGCCGTTTCTTTTCGTCTATCTGGACGATATCCTCGTCGCCAGCACTTCCCGCGCCGAGCACCTCCTCCACCTCCGAACACTGTTCGGTCGCCTCAGCGAGCACGGCTTAATTGTCAACCCGATCAAATGCCACTTCGGCACGACGACCGTTGACTTTTTAGGCCACCGCATCACCAAGACCGGGGCCGTGCCACTGCCGACCAAGGTCGAGGCCATCACCACGTTCCTGCGTCCCCGTTCCATCAAGGCCCTCCAAGAGTTCCTCGGCATGGTGAATTTTTATCACCGATTCGTGCCCCGCACTGCTCAGCTCATGCGGCCCCTTTACGAGGCCCTCCGGGGCAAGCCGGCCAAGCATGACATTGTTTGGTCCGCGGCCATGGACGCGGCCTTCGCCAGCGCCAAATGGGCCCTCGCCGACGCAACGCTGCTGGCTCACCCGGTGCTCAACGCGCCCATCGCCCTCACTACGGACGCCTCCAACTACGCGGTGGGCGCCGTCCATGAGCAATGGGTGGACGGGGTTTGGCAGCCACTCGCTTTTTTCAGCCGGCAACTCCGGCCGAACGAGTTAAACTACAGCACGTTCGACCGCGAGCTGCTCGGGCTATTCCTGGCCGTTCGCCATTTCCGACACCTCCTGGAGGGCCGCCCGTTCACGGCTTTCGTCGACCACAAGCCGTTGGTCTACGCAATGGCTAAGGTCACGGAGCCGTGGTCGGCCCGCCAGCAGCGCCACCTCTCCGCCGTTTCGGAGTTCACCACGGACATCCGGCACGTCGCCGGCAAAGACAACGCCGTGGCCGACTGTCTTTCTCGGGCCAGCGCGAACGCGGTCCACCTCGGCGTGGACTTCGCGCTCATGGTGGCCGACCAGACCACCGACGCCTCGGTGCAGGCACTCCGTGCGGCGGACACGGGCCTCCGCCTGGCCGACATTCCCTTCGCGGGCACCGTCCTGCTCTGCGACGTCTCCCAGGGCCAGCCTCGCCCCATCGTGCCCGTTTCCTGGCAGCGCCGCATCTTCGCCTCCATCCACGGCCTTTCTCACCCGGGCCGGAAAGCTTCTCAGAAGCTGGTGTCGGGGCGTTTCGTCTGGCACGGCCTTCGACGAAACATCCGCGACTGGGCCAACGCCTGCACGGCCTGCCAGCGGGTCAAGGTCCACCGCCACACCCAGGCCCCGCTGACACCTTTCGCCGTGCCTGAACGGCGTTTCGACCACATCGACGTGGACCTGGTGGGTCCCCTGCCCCCCTCGCAGGGGTTCACCCACCTACTCACCATGGTGGACAGGACCACCAGGTGGCCGGAGGCCGTGCCCCTCACCTCCACCACCACCGCCGACGTGGCGCAGGCGTTCATCGCCACCTGGGTCGCGCGCTTCGGCGCACCAGCGGACATCTCGTCCGACCGCGGCCCACAGTTCACGTCTGAGCTTTGGGGCGCGGTCGCCCGTTCGTTGGGGGTCACGCTGCACCGCACCACGGCCTACCACCCCCAAGCCAACGGGTTGTGCGAGCGGTTTCACCGCTCCATGAAGGCCACACTCATGGCCGGCCTTCAGGACGACGGTTGGGCCGACCGGCTGCCGTGGGCCCTTTTGGGCCTTCGCACGGCCCCCAAGGAAGACCTCCAGGCGTCCGCCGCCGAGCTCGTCTACGGCCAGCCGCTCCGCGTCCCGGGCGAATTTGTGCCCGACGCTACCAGTCCCTGGTCCGCCGCTCGCCAGCGCTCGGACCTCCAGGAGGCCGCCCGACGATTTGCCCCCGTGCCGATGTCCCGCCACGGTGGCCCCCAGTCCTACGTCCCCCCGGCGCTTCACACAGCTGAGTACGTCTTTGTGCATCATGACGCGCACCGGGGGCCACTCCGGCCGCCGTACGACGGGCCCTTCCGGGTCCTGCGACGGGGCGACAAGTCTTTCATCGTCGACTTCGGCGGCCGGCCGGACTGGATTTCTGTGGACCGCCTCAAACCGGCGCACATGGACGTCGACCGACCACCACAGTTGGCCCTTCCTCCGCGGCGAGGCCGCCCCCTGTCCACAGTTCCCCCCGCTCGACCACCCACCACCACGTCGGACCCCTCCCCACGACCCTCCAGGGGTCGCTTCGGCCGGGTCATCCGGACCCCCCTTAAATTGACCCTGCCGGTGCAGGTCGATTCTGGAGGGGCGTGTGTAGCGGTTACCGCTGGATGCACACAATCGCCTTGCACCGGCCAGAACACGGCCAGACGCGCCTCTCCCGGGGCATGCCCGGACTCACTGTTCCCGGGCACGCCCGAACCTCCCGGGCACGCCTGGTCTCGTCTTTCCCGGGCATGCCCGCTCTCGCCTTTCCAGGGCTCGCCCAGAGCGTTCGGGCATGCCCGCTATCGCCTTTTCAGGGCTCGCCCAGAGCGTCCGGGCATGCCCGCTATCGCCTTTCCAGGGCTCGCCCAGAGCGTCCGGGCATGCCCGCTCTCGCCTTTCCAGTGCTCGTCCAGAGCGCCCGGGCACGCCCAGCCTCGACTTGCCAGGCCGCAGCCAAACACGCCCGGGCAGGTCCAGACTCGCCTTTCCAAGGCTCGCCCTTGACACCCGGGCATGCCCGGTATAGCTTTTGCCGGGCAAACTTCCCGACATAAATGTGTATATATATTGCTGCCCGATAAACGGGCTTGGGAGAATACCTGAGCTGTTTTGTTTCAATAAAGCAACTCGGACGAATTCCGTCTTTGGTCGCGTCAATTCTTTTGACTCGCGTTGGAGCGCAGTTCCTTCAGATGCTTATTTTGGAAGATTTTGGAGAAATGTTGGATGATTTTGGAGAAATGTTGGAAGATTTTGGAGAAATGGAAGATTTTGGAGAAATGTTGGAAAATTTTAGAGAAATGTTGGAAGATTTTGGAGAAATGTTGGAAGATTTAAGAGAAATGTTCGAAGATTTAAGAGAAAAATGTTGGAAGATTTTAGAGAAATGTTGGAAGATTTTGGAGAAATGTTGGAAAATTTTGGAGAAATGTTGGGAGATGTTGGAAGATTTTGGAGAAATGTTGGAAGATTTTAGAGAAATGTTGGAAAATTTTGGAGAAATGTTGGAAGATTTTAGAGAAATGTTGGAAGATTTTGGAGAAATGTTGGAAGATTTTGGAGAAATGTTGGAAGATTTAAGAGAAATGTTGGAAGATTTTAGAGAAATGTTGGAAGATTTCAGAGAAATGTTGGAAGATTTTAGAGAAATGTTGGAAAATTTTAGAGAGATGTTGGAAGATTTTAGAGAAATGCTGGAAGATTTTGGAGAAATGTTGGAAGATTTTGGAGAAATGTTGGAAGATTTAAGAGAAATGTTGGAAGATTTAAGAGAAATGTTGGAAGATTTTAGAGAAATGTTGGAAGATTTCAGAGAAATGTTGGAAGATTTTAGAGAAATGTTGGAAAATTTTAGAGAAATTTTGGAAGATTTTAGAGAAATGTTGGAAGATTTTGGAGAAATGTTGGAAGATTTTGGAGAAATGTTGGAAGATGTTAAAGAAATGTTGGAAGATTTTAGAGAAATGTTGGAAGATTTTAGAGAAATGTTGGAAGATTTTGGAGAAATGTTGGAAGATTTTGGAGAAATGTTGGAAGATTTTGGAGAAATGTTGGAAGATTTAAGAGAAATGTTGGAAGATTTTAGAGAAATGTTGGAAGATTTCAGAGAAATGTTGGAAGATTTTAGAGAAATGTTGGAAGATTTTAAAGAAATGTTGGAAGATTTTAGAGAAATGTTGGAAGATTTTAGAGAAATGTTGGAAGATTTTGGAGAAATGTTGGAAGATTTTGGAGAAATGTTGGAAGATTTTGGAGAAATGTTGGAAGATTTTGGAGAAATGTTGGAAGATTTTGGAGAAATGTTGGAAGATTTAAGAGAAATGTTGGAAGATTTTGGAGAAATGTTGGAAGATTTTAAAGAAATGTTGGAAGATTTTAGAGAAATGTTGGAAGATTTTAGAGAAATGTTGGAAGATTTTGGAGAAATGTTGGAAGATTTTGGAGAAATGTTGGAAGATTTTGGAGAAATGTTGGAAGATTTAAGAGAAATGTTGGAAGATTTTAGAGAAATGTTGGAAGATTTCAGAGAAATGTTGGAAGATTTTAGAGAAATGTTGGAAAATTTTAGAGAAATTTTGGAAGATTTTAGAGAAATGTTGGAAGATTTTGGAGAAATGTTGGAAGATTTTGGAGAAATGTTGGAAGATTTTAAAGAAATGTTGGAAGATTTTAGAAAAATGTTGGAAGATTTTAGAGAAATGTTGGAAGATTTTGGAGAAATGTTGGAAGATTTTGGAGAAATGTTGGAAGATTTTAGAGAAATGTTGGAAGATTTTGGAGAAATGTTGGAAGATTTTAGAGAAATGTTGGAAGATTTCAGAGAAATGTTGGAAGATTTTGGAGAAATGTTGGAAGATTGTGGAGAAATGTTGGAAGATTTTAGAGAAATGTTGGAAGATTTTGGAGAAATGTTGGAAGATTTTAGAGAAATGTTGGAAGATTTTGGAGAAATGTTGGAAAATTTTGGAGAAATGTTGGGAGATGTTGGAAGATTTTGGAGAAATGTTGGAAGATTTTAGAGAAATGTTGGAAAATTTTGGAGAAATGTTGGAAGATTTTAGAGAAATGTTGGAAAATTTTGGAGAAATGTTGGAAGATGTTAGAGAAATGTTGGAAGATTTTGGAGAAATGTTGGGAAGATTTTAGAGAAATGTTGGAAAATTTTGGAGAAATGTTGGAAGATTTTGGAGAAATGTTGGAAGATTTTAGAGAAATGTTGGAAGATTTTAGAGAAATGTTGGAAGATTTTGGAGAAATGTTGGAAAGTTTTGGAGAAATGTTGGGAGATGTTGGAAGATTTTGGAGAAATGTTGGAAGATTTTGGAGAAATGGAAGATTTTGGAGAAATGTTGGAAAATTTTAGAGAAATGTTGGAAGATTTTGGAGAAATGTTGGAAGATTTAAGAGAAATGTTCGAAGATTTAAGAGAAAAATGTTGGAAGATTTTAGAGAAATGTTGGAAGATTTTGGAGAAATGCTGGAAAATTTTGGAGAAATGTTGGGAGATGTTGGAAGATTTTGGAGAAATGTTGGAAGATTTTAGAGAAATGTTGGAAAATTTTGGAGAAATGTTGGAAGATTTTAGAGAAATGTTGGAAGATTTTGGAGAAATGTTGGAAGATTTTGGAGAAATGTTGGAAGATTTAAGAGAAATGTTGGAAGATTTTAGAGAAATGTTGGAAGATTTCAGAGAAATGTTGGAAGATTTTAGAGAAATGTTGGAAAATTTTAGAGAGATGTTGGAAGATTTTAGAGAAATGCTGGAAGATTTTGGAGAAATGTTGGAAGATTTTGGAGAAATGTTGGAAGATTTAAGAGAAATGTTGGAAGATTTAAGAGAAATGTTGGAAGATTTTAGAGAAATGTTGGAAGATTTCAGAGAAATGTTGGAAGATTTTAGAGAAATGTTGGAAAATTTTAGAGAAATTTTGGAAGATTTTAGAGAAATGTTGGAAGATTTTGGAGAAATGTTGGAAGATTTTGGAGAAATGTTGGAAGATTTTAAAGAAATGTTGGAAGATTTTAGAGAAATGTTGGAAGATTTTAGAGAAATGTTGGAAGATTTTGGAGAAATGTTGGAAGATTTTGGAGAAATGTTGGAAGATTTTGGAGAAATGTTGGAAGATTTAAGAGAAATGTTGGAAGATTTTAGAGAAATGTTGGAAGATTTCAGAGAAATGTTGGAAGATTTTAGAGAAATGTTGGAAGATTTTAAAGAAATGTTGGAAGATTTTAGAGAAATGTTGGAAGATTTTAGAGAAATGTTGGAAGATTTTGGAGAAATGTTGGAAGATTTTGGAGAAATGTTGGAAGATTTTGGAGAAATGTTGGAAGATTTAAGAGAAATGTTGGAAGATTTTGGAGAAATGTTGGAAGATTTTAAAGAAATGTTGGAAGATTTTAGAGAAATGTTGGAAGATTTTAGAGAAATGTTGGAAGATTTTGGAGAAATGTTGGAAGATTTTGGAGAAATGTTGGAAGATTTTGGAGAAATGTTGGAAGATTTAAGAGAAATGTTGGAAGATTTTAGAGAAATGTTGGAAGATTTCAGAGAAATGTTGGAAGATTTTAGAGAAATGTTGGAAAATTTTAGAGAAATTTTGGAAGATTTTAGAGAAATGTTGGAAGATTTTGGAGAAATGTTGGAAGATTTTGGAGAAATGTTGGAAGATTTTAAAGAAATGTTGGAAGATTTTAGAAAAATGTTGGAAGATTTTAGAGAAATGTTGGAAGATTTTGGAGAAATGTTGGAAGATTTTGGAGAAATGTTGGAAGATTTTGGAGAAATGTTGGAAGATTTTAGAGAAATGTTGGAAGATTTTGGAGAAATGTTGGAAGATTTTAGAGAAATGTTGGAAGATTTCAGAGAAATGTTGGAAGATTTTGGAGAAATGTTGGAAGATTGTGGAGAAATGTTGGAAGATTTTAGAGAAATGTTGGAAGATTTTGGAGAAATGTTGGAAGATTTTAGAGAAATGTTGGAAGATTTTGGAGAAATGTTGGAAAATTTTGGAGAAATGTTGGGAGATGTTGGAAGATTTTGGAGAAATGTTGGAAGATTTTAGAGAAATGTTGGAAAATTTTGGAGAAATGTTGGAAGATTTTAGAGAAATGTTGGAAAATTTTGGAGAAATGTTGGAAGATGTTAGAGAAATGTTGGAAGATTTTGGAGAAATGTTGGGAAGATTTTAGAGAAATGTTGGAAAATTTTGGAGAAATGTTGGAAGATTTTGGAGAAATGTTGGAAGATTTTAGAGAAATGTTGGAAGATTTTAGAGAAATGTTGGAAGATTTTGGAGAAATGTTGGAAAGTTTTGGAGAAATGTTGGGAGATGTTGGAAGATTTTGGAGAAATGTTGGAAGATTTTAGAGAAATGTTGGAAGATTTTAGAGAAATGTTGGAAGATTTTGGAGAAATGTTGGAAAATTTTGGAGAAATGTTGGAAAATTTTGGAGAGATGTTGGAAGATTTTAGAGAAATGTTGGAAAATTTTGGAGAAATGTTGGAAGATTTTGGAGAAATGTTGGAAGATTTTGGAGAAATGTTGGAAGATTTTAGAGAAATGTTGGAAGATTTTAGAGAAATGTTGGAAGATTTTAGAGAAATGTTGGAAGATTTTGGAGAAATGTTGGAAAATTTTGGAGAAATGTTGGAAGATTTTAGAGAAATGTTGGAAAATTTTGGAGAAATGTTGGAAGATTTTGGAGAAATGTTGGAAGATTTTGGAGAAATGTTGGAAGATTTTAGAGAAATGTTGGAAGATTTTAGAGAAATGTTGGAAGATTTTAGAGAAATGTTGGAAGATTTTGGAGAAATGTTGGAAGATTTTGGAGAAATGTTGGAAGATTTTAGAGAAATGTTGGAAAATTTTGGAGAAATGTTGGAAGATTTTCGAGAAATGTTGGAAAATTTTGGAGAAATGTTGAAAGATTTTAGAGAAATGTTGGAAGATTTTAGAGAAATGTTGGAAGATTATGGAGAAATGTTGGAAGATTTTAGAGAAATGGTGGAAGATTTTGGAGAAATGTTGGAAGATTTTAGAGAAATGGTGGAAGATTTTGGAGAAATGTTGGAAGATTTTAGAGAAATGTTGGAAGATTTTGGAGAAATGTTGGAAGATTTTGGAGAAATGTTGGAAGATTTTAGAGAAATGTTGGAAGATTTTGGAGAAATGTTGGAAGATTTTAGAGAAATGTTGGAAGATTTTGGAGAAATGTTGGAAAATTTTAGAGAAATGTTGGAAGATTTTGGAGAAATGTTGGAAATTTTGGAGAAATGTTGGGAGATGGAAGATTTTAGAGAAATGTTGGAAGATTTTAGAGAAATGTTGGAAAATTTTAGAGAAATGTTGGAAATTTTTGGAGAAATGGAAGAATTTAGAGAAATGTTGGAAGATTTTGGAGAAATGTTTGAAGATTTTAGAGAAATGTTGGAAGATTTCGGAGAAATGTTGGAAGATTTTAGAGAAATGTTGGAAAATTTTAGAGAAATGTTGGAAGATTTTAGAGAAATGTTGGAAGATTTTGGAGAAATGTTGGAAGATTTTGGAGAAATGTTGGAAGATTTTGGAGAAATGTTGGAAAAAGTGTGTTGAGCTTAAAAAGAGTTGTTGTAAAATAATATCGATTATACTTCTATCTCATCATTTTCTAATTCAATTTCGAAACAATTCCCAATTATCTTCTATCTATAATTCCAGTAATCTCTGTGTGTTTGTTTGTTTGTACGTTTGTCTGTGACCGCTGTTTCTCGACAACCACGGGTCCGATATACTTTAAACTTGCCAGGTATATTGCTGGGGACCCGAGGATGTGCCTTTTCAAGGTTTCATATTAATCGGACAATTACTTACCGAGCTATGTCCAAAAAACGATTCAACCAATCAGAGAGCAGCGAGCTATCGCGTGTGCCGAACGTGGCGAACACACTCTGCCTCGGATGGCACATTTGAGAGCGTATTCATTTATTTCCCGTCGGCAAACTATGTTGGCGCTATGTTGGCGTTAAACGATGTTTTAAAACTAATTAAAACCCCGGGGGGATTGTCACTGTACTCGCAAGCCGTTCGCCGTTCGCTTTGGCGTTGCGAATGGACCAAAACATTTCATGAACCAAACCATTTCATGTAAAGCGTTCGCCGTTCGCTTTGGCGTTGCGAATGGACCAAAACATTTCATGAACCAAACCATTTCATGTAAATAGAGGGGGGGATATAATTTTAGATATAGATATAGTACGGGCATGCCCTAGTCTATCTATAATTCCACTAATCTCTGTCTGTGTGTGTGTATGCGACCGCTGTTTCTCGACAACTACCGGTCCGATATACTTGAAACTTGCCAGGTATATTGCTGGGGACCCGAGGATGTGCCTTTTCAAGGTTTCATATTAATCGGACAAGTAGTTACCGAGCTATGTCCAAAAAACGATTCAACCAATCAGAGAGCAGCGAGTTATCACGTGTGCCGAACGTGGCGAACAGACTCTGCCTCGGACGGCACATTTGAGAGTGTATTCATTTATTTCACGTTGGCAAACTATGTTGGCGTTAAACTATGTTTTAAAACTAATTAAAACTACTTTGCGATTCATCGTAACTGCGATTCGTAACTGCCGTTCGCTTTGGCTTTGCGAATGGACCAAACCATTTCATGTAAATAGAGGGGGGGATTGTCACCGGACTCGCAAGCCGTTCGCTTTGGCTTTGCGAATGGACCAAACCATTTCATGTAAATAGAGGGGGGGGATATAATTTTAGATATATATATAGTACGGGCATGCCCTAGTCTATCTATAATTCCAGTAATCTCTGTGTGTGTGTGTGTGTCTGTATGCGACCGCTGTTTCTCGACAACTACCGGTCCGATATACTTGAAACTTGCCAGGTATATTGCTGGGGACCCGAGGATGTGCCTTTTCAAGGTTTTAAATTAATCGGAGAAGTAGTTACCGAGCTATGGCGATTTCTTTACCAAACTCCGCAAGCCGTTCGCTTTGGACCAAACCATTGCATGTAAATAGAGGGGGGGGGGATTGTCACCGTACTCGCAAGCCGTTCGCTTTGGACCAAACCATTCCATGTAAATAGAGGGGGGGGGATTGTCACCGTACTCGCAAGCCGTTCGCTTTGGACCAAACCATTTCATGTAAATAGAGGGGGGGGATTGTCACCATACTCGCAAGCCGTCCGCTTTGGCTTTGCGAATGGACCAAACCATTTCATGTAAATAGAGGGGGGGGATATAATTTTAGATATATATATAGTACGGGCATGCCCTAGTCTTACTATAATTCACCAAATGTCTGTCTGTCCATTCCAAGGTACCGCAAAAACGGCTGAACCGATCGCAAGGATATTTTGGGTGGGTAATCCTGGGACCCCCTGGAGTAAAATAGGGTATATTTTTTTTCCAATTTTTCCAATTTTTAATTTTCCAATTTTCCAGTTTTTCCAAACACCATGGAATAATATTTACCGATATGAACAGTGATGTGACTTTTATTAAAATTCTACAAATACTGTTTAGATTTTGATGATTTACGTGTGATATGATTTAACGGATGTTTATATAAATCGTTTAAAATAAAAAAATCCTTCAATTTCTGATATTTTGCCTTTTCATTTGGGCCTCCCAATTGAAGCCCCGCCCATAGGGCAGGTACCCTTGCTAGTAGATCATAATCTACCATACAAAACATAATGTCAGTCTGTGTGTTTGTACAGATGTCTGTCCCCCTTCATCGGGGTAGGTTTTAAAGGCCAATCTTTAACACGAAAGTTTGTTCACTACGGTCTATTTTTGAGGATTAAACAAACTCGGAAAACATTTTCCTGTTCATTCATTGTTTTCCTTGTGTCCAACTGTGGCCCTACTGCCAGTACGTATTCCTTTTTATTTTTCAAGACATGCACATGCTGCACAGTGCACATGCACATGCGTCAAGATAATAGGAAGCCGCACATCTTGGACATGCCTCAAATAAGCGTCTAAGCTGACAAAGGTGTACACAATGCAGTCCCTCAGGTCTCCTTGTAATATAGAAACTTGTATTAACATCTACCAACAACACCCTGAGCACAAAATAGCAACCAATGGGATCTCAAACACATTGGATGCCTGCTGTGAAATCAAAGGCTTGCTGCTTGAAGATGAAGCTACCACAGGAACGCTCTCAACGGTGGACAAAATCAAAACAAAAATCAAAAGTTTCGGATCAAGCCAGACGAGAACTGCCTGGTCGGATAGCCTAGGCCCTGGAGGTATGCACACTCGCCTCTTGAGCTATCTCGCCAGGGGTCCCATAACATCCTGGTGTTTTCCATGCCGGACGATACATCAATGTGTGTGCCGTCAAAACTAGGGGTCCCATCTGCTAGTGTTGGTTCAGACATTACAGATCCACACGGTGTCTTTCACGAAGAGTCTGCGAGCTATCACCAGGACCCTGGCCAAATTACAAATACCTCCTATAACGTGCAGGGGGCCCTGCATCAACCATCCAGCTGTCCCCCCAGCAAATGATGCCACCTACACATGGGCTGCTCACCAACTGAGTAGCCAAAGCATAAAACAGTTAAACGGTTGAAATTGTTCAAAATAATTTAGAATCCGGCCGTGGTGTTGGCGATAGCTCGCCTACTTTTAGCAAAGGACACTGTGAGATCTCTAACGACCACCAACAAATGCCGGCAGATGGGACAACCAGTTAACGTCCATCCAAGGGACGGCACTCACATTGACCAATCACTCTGCCTGTGCAACCCCAGGACGGCAGTTTATAGCTCCGTCGGGATTCAAACCCAGGCCAGACAGCTTCGAAGTGAGTGTGCTCCTCTAGGGCCCGAGGCAACCTTATCAGCCCTCAAATGGTAGTCCCATATGGAGTTGAAGTTCTCATATAAATACAAGTTTTGTTAAATGTCAAATACGAATATCCAGCCAGGTACTCACCGTCCGAAGGTAGTTGCAAATCTGTAAGAATTTGTTTTTATGCCTCCGCCGACTTCGGGTTGTCCGTCCGTCCGTCCGTCCGGGCTAAACCTCGTTTTTCTCAGCAACCATATGTCCGATTGAGACGAAACTTTCAGGGTAGGAGTGACACCCATGCAGAATGTTTTTCTGATAATTGTGACGTCATAGGTCACGTGGTATGGCAGCCATCTTGGATTAAAAGCAAATCTCTGACACACCTTCAACAGCTCTCCCTACCTCTTCCACCTCTTCCACATCTTACCCTACCCCTCCTCCCCCCCGTTCTGTATCCGATGCTCCCCCTTCCTCTTCATTAACGGTATGGACCACAAACATCCGAGGCCTTCGTTCAAACTTAACTGATCTCTCCATACAGGTTGCTTCTGTCAAACCAGACGTGATCTGCTTAACAGAAACTTTCCTCCTTCATGATGTCTCTGATTCCTTAGTATCTCTCCCGGGCTACTCCCTCATCCGGTATGATAGACCTGAGCCTCGTCCTGGAGGTGGGGTTGCTATCTTTATCAAAAACTCTCTTCCTCACTCGCCCTGCACTGCACTCTCTCCACCTCACCCCCAGGAATACCTCTGGCTACGGCTTCCCCTTCGCTCCCACCTCTTGTTCACATGTGTGTTGTACCGTCCACCAAACAGTGATGACTCCATCTACATCTCGCTGTCTGATAATATGGACCAACTTCTATCTACTCATCCCAACTCTCTCTTCCTCATATGTGGTGATTTCAACTGTCATCATGCCAGTTGGCTGAGTGTGGGTACCTCTCTCACCAGCCATGGCTCCTCACCAAAGGACTTCTGCGACTCACTGGGACTGACACAGTCTGTCAATTTCCCGACCCGGATCTCAGTCAACGGAGCATCTTCTCTTCTGGACTTGGTTATGACTAACTTCCCTGAAAATGTCTGCTGCTCTTCTTCTGCTCCAATCGGATCATCTGATCATGTCCTTGTTAAAGTGGACATCTCTCTGACCATCCTCAGGGAGCCTGCTCAGCGTCGACGAGTCTGGCATTTCACTCAGGCCAACTGGCACGGTTTTCAAGCAACCATCAATCATCTGGACTGGTCTCCCATCTCTACCACCTCTGACATCAACTCATCCTGGGAATTCTTCCAAAGTAAATTGCTCTCTCTCATGCACAGATTTATCCCATCTCGTCTTCAGTTGTCATACCCTTCCTCCCATCCATGGCACACGGAATCTTGTGGTGAGGCTGTTGCCCAGAAACAACTTGCCTTCGTCTCCTGGAAAGCAAATCCAACGGAAGGAAATCTCATTTCCTTTCACAAAGCCCGAAACAAGTGTGTGTCCACCCGCAGGAGAGCCAGGAAACAATATCTCTCCGTTCTCAAGACCGAACTCCCTTATCTGTCTCCCTCTTCCAAATCCTGGTGGCGTCTGGTCAAATCCGTTTCTGGTGTTTGTTCCCCCTCCATCCCCTCCCTTACCTCAAACTGCTACACAGCTGACTCCGCACGTGAAAAAGCTGAATGCCTCAACTCTGTGTTTGCCTCTAAATCTTGTGTCCCAAACCCATCCCTCTCTGTACCCACCATACCCAGTCGTACCCAGCTGCTCCTGGACTCCGTGTCCTTTCCTCCTGACAAGGTGGAAAAGTTTCTGTCAACCCTCGACTCTGATTCTGCAACTGGACCCGACGGCATCAGCCCACGGGTCCTAAAATCCTGCTCTGCCACTCTATCTCACCCTCTCTCTGTTCTCTTCACCCTCTCTTTTGCTCAAGGTCAACTGCCATCTGCTTGGAAATCAGCCAACATCACCGCTTTGCACAAAAAAGGTGCAAAAACAGATCCTAGCAAGTACAGACCAATCAGCCTTCTCCCAATTATCAGCAAAGTCATGGAATCCATCATTGCTTCGGATAGGAAATCTTTCCTCTTCTCCAATGGCTTGATCTCTGATCATCAATTTGGTTTCAGACCAGGTCACTCTACTCTGGACATGCTGCTTCTGCTGTCTCAACAATGGATGGAGGTCCTCAATGCCAAACAGGAAATTAGAGCTGTCTCCCTCGACATATCACGTGCCTTCGATACGGTCTGGCACCCCGCTCTGCTCACCAAACCCTCCTCCTTTGGTGTCCATGGAAATCTTCACGCATGGCTGGCGGACTTCCTCTCTAGTCATCGTCAACGTGTGGCCCTGAATGGGTTTCTCTCATCTCCTCTTCCTGTTCAGGCTGGAGTTCCCCAAGGCAGTGTTCTGGGCCCTGTGCTTTTTCTGGTCTTCATCAATGATCTCTCTGACTCTCTTGAAAATCCTCTCTATCTCTTTGCTGATGACTCCACTCTCTGCCGCTCCATTCCTCTACCCTCAGATCGGCAGTCTGCAGCCTCCTCACTCTCTGAAGACTCGGACAAAATCACAGACTGGTCAAACAAGTGGAACATGTCTTTCAATCCTGACAAATCTCACACTCTTACTATGTCTCTCCGAAAAGATCGACTGGACAACCCTCCCATCTACTTTCTCAACAATCCTCTCCAAGAAGTTCTGTCGCTCAAGCTTTTGGGTCTCACTATCTGCCATGATCTTTTTGGGAAAACCACATTTCCAAGCTGGCCTCCAAAGCCAGTCGCCGACTGGGCATCCTCCTTCGTGTGAAGTCCTTCCTCGGCACACCTGAGCTCCTCACCACATACAAGGCTTTCATCCGCAGCTCAATGGAATACTGTTCTCCCCTCTGGGCCGGTGCTCCTGCCTCACACCTAGCTCGGCTTCACGCTGTTGAAACCAAAGCTTTCAGAATTATTGGAATCTCCCGCGATGAAGCTATCTCTGAGGGCCTTTCACTCATTCACCGCAGGCAGGTAGGTGGTCTTTCTGTCTTCTACCGCCTCCTCTCCGGCCTTGCACCCCCAGCTCTCTCTGTGCTCTGTCCCCCAAATATTCCTACAGGTCGCACAAGATCTGCCAGCAACCCTCTGATGGTTAAACTGCCGAAATCTCGGCTCTCTGCTCACCTTCACTCTTTCATCCTTCTTTTCTCCCGCCTCTGGAACAAACTCCCTCACTTCCTTCAATCCCACTCCTCCCTACAGGTCTTTAAAACAGCTGTTCACCACCATCTCTTATCTTCCCCCATCCAAAACCTTGATCTTTTCTACCCCCGCTAATTCACCCCAGATCCAACTTGTTTGAAATTCCAACTTCTTTCCTGGAAGTCCTGGCAGTGTCCATATGTTTTATAACTCTCGCACCCCCTCCCCTTCCCATGCCCCCCCCCAAGCCCTCGCCCTCTCTCAGATCTCTCGATGTCTCCATGTCTCTCGGTCCCTGCTCTCAAATGTTGTGTTTGTGTCCTTCCCCCTCTCTCCCCATCTTGTCTACCGCTCCCGATGTTATATGTTTTATGTGTCGGTTTGTCTTTCTGTGTGATTAATGTTCGCTCTTTCACGAGCCTCGATCTTGTAAACAAAAAAAACAAAAAAAACAAAAAAAAATTAAAAATATATATATTTCTCGGAAACCGCTGATGGGAAAAATTTGATTGTCAAGTACTCCCAATGGGGAATAAAAGCATGATAATGATGATATCATAGGTGAAGTGGTATACCAGCCATAAATGTTTAATGGAATTCCTTATCCTATAAATCTGAAATTGCATGCACATGATCAATTACCCATTTGTATTGAAATATTAAATTTATGACATCATAGTTCACGTGGTTTGGCAGCCATCTTGGATAGAAAAACGACCTTATCCGATCAACACGAAACTTCACAAACGTGATCCTCTACCCATACATATGCAGAGTGATGGCATCTACCCATTGTGGGAATATGCGGAGGCATATTGGTGACACAGTCGCATTGCTCTCGTGTGTGTGTTTTTTTTAGTCGAATGACACTAACGGAGCAGCAGGATATCTTATGTCGTTACATATAGAGGTCACCAAGCTGGGTTTGGTCCGCATATCTATGGTTTATAAATCTTACTAACGCTTCATCCTATTCCACCGTAAAGATGTATTATATATTTTTAAATAATTATTTTTCCACATTTCCTCCTTAACTATTACAACATGTGTGATGATCTTTTATTGGAGTCTTTTCAGCAAATATTATGTTACCAGTTTGATGAGAATTACAGACATTTGTTGGTAACATTTATCCGAAGTGAACCCATGAATGCTTCATCAATGTATATGTTTTGGGCACATTTGATCTTCTGGATATCTGTGGGTGTTTTCTGCCCCCTGGTGTGCACTCCGATTGAAATTTTGCTTCTCTTTTTGCTATGGACTGCTCGGTGTGTTCTATAATATTATGGTGTAGCTTGCAGGTTCCATGAACCATAGTTGAGGTCTCCCTGGGTGAAAGGAACCACCACCATCCAGGCAATAATGGAGTAATTGCTCATACCACGTAAGCTTGGATTGTAGGATCAGCATCATTAACTTAATGTGGGCGATATTTTACACAAGTTAAGATGCGTTGCTGCTCCCCATCTAATACTACTATATTAAACAAGGCAATTGGGTTTGTGTGTGTGTGTGTGTGTGTGTGTGTGTGTGTGTGTGTGTGTGTGTGTGTGTGTGCTTTTGTGTGTGTGTGTGTGTGCGTGAGTGTGTGTGTGTGTGTATATGTGTGTGTGTGTGTGTGTGTGTGTGTGTGTGCGTGAGTGTTTGTGTATGTGTGTGTGTGTGTGTGTGTGTGCGTGAGTGTTTGTGTATGTGTGTGTGTGTGTGTGTGTGTGTGTGTGTGTGTGTGTGTGTGTGCGTGAGTGTTTGTGTATGTGTGTGTTTGTATGTGTGCATGTGTGTGTGTGTGTGTGTGTGTGTGTGTGTGTGCGTGCGTGAGTGTTTGTGTATGTGTGTGTTTGTATGTGTGCATGTGTGTGTGTGTGTGTGTGTGTGTGTGTGCGTGAGTGTGTGCGTGAGTGTGTGTGTGTGTGTATATGTGTGTGTGTGTGTGTGTGTGTGTGCGTGAGTGTTTGTGTATGTGTGCGTGAGTGTTTGTGTATGTGTGTGTGTGTGCGTGAGTGTTTGTGTATGTGTGTGTGTGTGTGTGTGTGTGTGTGTGTGTGTGTGTGTGTGCGTGAGTGTTTGTGTATGTGTGTGTTTGTATGTGTGCATGTGTGTGTGTGTGTGTGTGTGTGTGTGTTTGTATGTGTGTGTGTGTGTGTGTGTGTGTGTGTGTGTTTATCAGAAAATCATAGAGAAAAACAGGGCTGGGCTGATCTCCACCAAATTGTGCATACATGTTAGTAGTTATCGTATCGAGGTTCAAGTCATGAGCACATATAAACAGAAATCTTGCAAGTAAGTGGATTACCGAGCCCTGCTGCAGACGTTGGGGATTATGAGCTGTGGCACAAAATATTGTACGTTTGCGCCACCCATCCCAATATCCTCCCAATCCCCCACCGCTCCCCGGGTTGCTCCCAAATAGTCCTTGAGCCAGACCAAAAGTAATGCTCCGGCGGGGGGAGTAATTATCATTATGATTTTCCATTAGACCAATGTCTCAAGTGTCAGAAAAGGTGTGATGGACATCTGAGAACGGTAGCTTAGTGCCCGGATGGACGCCATCTTTGAAACCACCCAGCTCGAAAATGCCCATTTGGTGGGGTACATTGTTGCACGTGTATCTGGACTTCTATACTAGCTATCGATGTGCGGTTGACGACTAAATATACGTCCGATGTGTACCGTCTAAATAAAAAATAATATGAAGCATTTTGTTTTAGATTAATTATTATAAAAATCAATTATCGAAAAAAAATCATATATTTTTCAATATTTTATTATTAGACTTGTACTTTTTTTAGTGAAACAACACTGGTATGATTTTCCAAATTATGCATTGTGCTACACCGTTTATCTGTCTATAAAAATAACTCAAAAACTAAAACATATCATCCACCACGAGTTTACAACAAATAAATGTAAAGAGGCATAAAATGACTTAGGCCGCCGCTGGCATTATCTATTCTGACGATAACGCAAGTTAGGAATGTCGTACGGAGAGGATTTTAACACCATACGATATCTAATAAGCAGGCGGAAATTGTTACATAGGAAATCTGCACTTTGGTGGCCATCTTGGATTTCAAAATGGCCGCCAATTATATTAATTATTCATTACTAGAGTTTGGAAAGACGTATGGAGCTGATTTTAACACCATACGATGTATATTCCTAATAAGCAAGCGGAGGTATCATTGAACATGTCATGTTTTAGTCAAATAACACCGGTATGATCTTCCAAATTATACATTTTGCTAAACCGTTTATCTGTCTATAAAGATTTTCAGGCAATTTGGCCTGCATTATAATAGAGAACAACATATGCTATACAATATACAGTGCACACAAAGTTAATCATCAGAGTCGCCATCAGAGTCATTGGCATCCTGAGCCACGATAGCATCATCCTGCACCATGTTGGAGCATCCCTGCAGCTTACACACAACAGTGCACTTCAACCCATTCAGTATGCAGGAGCAATCTCACGGTCGACACGTCCTTCTGCATGTGCATGAGATGAGATTCAAGACGACATCTGGAGCTGGTAGACCCGCCATCCATCGGATTGTGAGCGAACCGCCATCATCGAGTTCCCAACCATGTCCTGCTGATGGTGTTGGGACGTCTGGTAGGTTTTCAAGGCTGCGTCGCCAGATAGCCGCCTGATAGTTGGCCCTAAGCGTATGCTGCATCAAGGAGTCTTCACAAGGCGGCAATTGTCCAGATTCGATCTGGCCCTTCTTTGCACAGAACATGTGATAACGGAGCGAATTAACACCGACGATCTTCGTGTTCTTGGCGTACAGCTGACACGTGAAGGCCTGAATGCTATTGAAGACGTCTGTTGGTACATTCCACGAAGATCCCAGATCTGTGAATGCTTGAAGATACAGCTCATTCGCTTGCACAAGCTTCAAAGCCTTTATCTTTCCTTGGCTAGCCAGAGCACTCGCAGTGTCACACCCGCTCCATGCATGAAGCCCTGGCAATGCACTGCAAACTCCAGACCCCAATACCGCAGCCAACTTTCCAACGTCGATCATTCTGACTCGAACCTTTGTTCCTCGTCTGATGAAGAGCTGACTATCGATGGTTCTGCTGAGATGAAGACTGATGATCAGAACGTCGGTGTCATCTGCCACTAAGATGATCGTCTTGTAGTGGGTAGCGGCATGCTTTGCGTGGAGAAACATACGCGTGTCTGCTTCCTCGTGGCTACATTCGAGTGCTTGCACCAACTTCCACCTATCGCGGGTCAGTACCACACATTTTTCACCACAGGTGACATACAGTGTTCTGTTGCCTAGCTTTTCGCGATTTGTTTCATGTTTCCACGACTCCGCCAGAAACACAACCAGTTTCTCCTTTGTCTGGCTGCAAGCAAGGAGACGCCGCCAGTTCATGATTTTGTGTGCGGGTCTGATCTCGCTGAAACTGATGCCTTCATTTGAACCGCGGTTCACACGCTCAGCTGCTTTGATGGATTCTTCTGTGTATGTGTCAAAGACAACATCGATGCGCTCACTGCCTTGACCAGCGTGAAGCGCTGCAGCAAGGATGCGGTCAGATAGTTCTTCGAACGTGTCGTTCTCGCTATGCATCTTTTGTATGAGAGCCATCGCATCAATTATTGTTGCACTTCGCTTGTCAACGCTCTCGGCTGGTTCCACAAGACCTTCCATGTGTTTCGCAAGTGCAGCTTTGTTCGTTTTTTTCATTGACCCATCAACGTTTGCCAAAGACCATGGTAACGGCCCTAGTGGGTGACAAAGGACAAGTTGCATGTCGAGGTTCCTTGTCTTGGCGATGAGTATCATGGTGGCAAACAGTTGTCTGTCAGCTCTCAGGACGATCTCCTTGTTTGTGCCCTTCACAACTTTCTGCTTGATCTTACCAAAGGTCTTCAAGTTTAGCTTGTTCAATGTGTCATGAAAGCCTGTTCCCTCTTCAAGACGTTTCTGGAAGCTTTGATACGCCGCTTCCCCCTTTTGCAGGGTGTTGAGTAGGTCATTAGAAACGTCCTCCCTCGCAGCCGCTCCGGTAGATATACTGAGAAGACATGACGGATCATCGGCGAATGGATTGGTCCAGTCATTTTCCAGTAGATCACAGATAGCTGTGACGCCAGACTCATCACGTTTGATGCGAGAAGTAGACAAGTCAGGGTGCTTGGCGTGAGATGTGTCGCTGCCATTCACAAGGATAGTTTCTTGTAGTTGCCTCAGTGCAGTAGCCCGATTTTCTGCAGTTAGATAGTATCGTGACACAGCCCCTTGTCGAAGACTAAAACCTCGTGTTCCTCCAGCTGTTTGCGTATCTTTGTTTACTGTTTCTTCTGTTGTCTGATCAACAGCGATTCTGGCAAATGGATTCCCTGGTCTAAGCTGTACGGAGAAGTAGCCTTGATTGAAATGCCTGTACAACTCGGGGCATGTTTCGTGGAGTTGCGTCATCTGTGCATAGTACACTGGTAGATATCTAGCATAGTTCACCTTGTTCATTGCGAAACACCAAGGGATCACTCTTCTGACACAAGCCAAGTGAAGCATCCAGTCGCCTTCTCTATCCGCACGAATCAACCCCAGCAGGGTCTCTACCATATCAATATACATCATCCAGAAGCGAGCCAGGTCTCCATGTTTGGTTCGCAGAAAATGTAGGTATTTCGCGAACATGTCAAAGCTCTGTACACATGAATCATCATCGAGAGCAGCAGCGAGAGTCTCGTGGCAAACATCCTCCTTGATGCTGCGAATTTTGAGGTCAGTGCTTCGAATCTGGGGTTCCTTGTCAGGATGATTGCTTTCTATCCACACCTGGAAGCCCTTCCAAATGATGCGCATTAGTGCCTCGTACATCAACTTGTGGAGTCGCACAGCACGGTTGTATTGCTTGCCTTCCAGAACCCTGTTGATGGAACCTTCAGCGATTACTCCTGACTCAACAGCTACATCCCGAAGGCCTGCATCTCCAAACATTTTCCCAATGCTCGACATGAAGTTACAGATGGTATGGAAGTTCCCCATCATGAGCACGATTCTTCCATATCGATCGACATCTTTCCATGCTATTTCGGTCGCCTTAGCAAATAGTGCCTGGTCTAGCACCACCGGTATACGCTCAAGCTGAAGTGATGACATGATGTTCAGAGCTTCTCTGAGGATTTCTTGCACTGTTGCCATATCTGTGGCAGGCGCGTTTATAGTCGGCAGGTAGCCAACTACATCTTCCGTCACCTGAACACGATCTCTAGTCATGATGTTGAAACCAGTCCACGAACTGATTGTCTGGTCGCATGGTTCCAGCATGCGAGTCATAATCCATACGTGATTTCGGCGCTGCGCAAGGGATGTTGCGCCTGCAAGAGTGTCAGAAAGATCTGCAGGCTTGATTGCAGGTGGGCCCTCTCGTTTCCCACCGCTGTATATTGGAACTAAATCGCTGGATGACGGGATAGATCGCTTCTTATCTGCTTTGGATACTGCCGATGGAGGTTGGGGCGGCAAACACGACTGCGACTTCGGTTGGACGATGATACCGTTGACGCGATGCGATGTTCCGCCACCACTCAGCGATTCCTCTAGCCTGTCGATGTTATCGAATGCTAATACAGTCGGGACCGAAGGGTGCACATGTGACGGAAGTGGTACTGTATCTTTCTCCACACTTGCTAATTTGTCTATGCATAGCGCTGTCTCGATTTCTTCCAGAACTGTGTACGAACATCCGTGCCCGAGTCGATTCAATATTCTGATGACCTCTGTATTACCGGTGAGCGTTTTCATGACCCACGGAAGTAGGACATGCTTCGATGTTCTGATGGTACCCCGGTGTACAGCATTGATGATATCTTGAGCCATCGACCATACCAGTGTGTCGGCACGCGCAGAGCTACCCCCACTCCCGCAAATCAAAGTATGCAGAAATACACGAAGAGAATCTGGTATCTTCACGTAATCTGAAGTGAGTTCTGCTGGCTGAGGCGGCCAACGTTCATTGTAATGAGCATCTTTGATCTGGTGTCGCAGTGAAGTAGCTGCACGCACAATGTTACTTTCACCGTCCGTTCGTTCAAATGCTTTCACTTCTGCTTTCAGGTTTACGCACTCTGCAGCAATCTCTCGCTTTGTCAGATTATCGGGCATCAAGTATACACGGTGTTTCACATTGAAGAAGATGAGCGATTCTCCAAACTCTCTTTGTAATGTGCGCTGCAGATTCTTCTTGATGGAGTCACGAACATCAACTGAAAATGTATCTGAAGACAGGATATCTGTTGCAACATCAACTATTGGAACAATCCTCGGGTTCAAGAACAAGTCAGTGCGAATGAAATTGAATATACATCGTATCATTTCTTTTTTCTCGATATTATCTTCAATGTCAGTTTCTACTTGAGGTTTTTGGGGCCGTGTGTAGTTTCTATAGCAGGAGAAGTGGTAGTGAGCCTCAGCTGCAACCATATCTCGTGTAGTCAATGCCAAAACTCTCTCATCATTGCGAGCTGTCGCAGCATCTCTTATTGTCTTATCTGCTCGAAGTTCAACAGCCAAGACAACTGTTTCACGGGTACGACTGCCTTTTATGAATTTTGAAGCACGCTGGCAAAAAATGCATTTATCATCGTAGACCGTTGAAGTTGATCCTGTCTCTTCCCGTGATGATCGCCGTCGCACCGCATCGCCAGTATCAACTGAAGAACTTCTAGCTGCATTGGTCAAAGTAGCTAGGTGGTTTTTGTGAGTGAAGTCTGATCTACAAGCCCTATGGTATAATATTGGAATATTAGGAAGTTCAACTGCGCCTTCTTGGACTAGCTTTAGAATTGGATAAAAGTTTCTAACTGCGGCTGCGTCACACAATGTCTTCCAAGAACTGTTGCCCGCTGCCTTGCTTAGTTCAGAGAGTGGCGACTTCTTGCTGCACAGGATGCACGTTCCGGACTCAGGTTCAATCTTCGCCCGTTTCGCCTCGACACCGGCCATCTCAGCTGAAAGAACAAAAAGACTGATGTTAGATTACTCCGATATCCGAAAAGCTCGCCAGCTTACATAGACATACTCATCCAAGTCAGTGAACATGTTAGATGGCGCCACAATACAACTCTATAATAGAGTTGTATGTGGCGCCATCTAACATGTTCACTTTTAGTTCTTAAGCCACCCACCCCCCCCCCCCCCCCCTCAGAAATTAATCAGGTCACCGCAACAAATCTCAGACTGAGATATAGAATATAGAATATAGATATAGAATAGACTGACGTCACTTTCGGCACTGGGTTCTGTGGGTTGATTATCGGCGGGAAATTCCAACTGACATAGTTTCGGTTTGTGGAAAGTGCATGCCTTTTCATATATTTTTTGTGTACACTCGTGGTGGATGATATGTTTTAGTTTTTGAGTTATTTTTATAGACAGATAAACGGTGTAGCACAATGCATAATTTGGAAAATCATACCAGTGTTGTTTCACTAAAAAAAGTACAAGTCTAATAATAAAATATTGAAAAATATATGATTTTTTTTCGATAATTGATTTTTATAATAATTAATCTAAAACAAAATGCTTCATATTATTTTTTATTTAGACGGTACACATCGGACGTATATTTAGTCGTCAACCGCACATCGATAGCTAGTATAGAAGTCCAGATACACGTGCAACAATGTACCCCACCAAATGGGCATTTTCGAGCTGGGTGGTTTCAAAGATGGCGTCCATCCGGGCACTAAGCTACCGTTCTCAGATGTCCATCACACCTTTTCTGACACTTGAGACATTGGTCTAATGGAAAATCATAATGAGAATTACTCCCCCCCCCCCCCCCCCCCCCGGAGCATTCACTTCAAAAAATGGCCGGTTGGCTCAAGGACTAAAAGTGCTTTCTGTGTTTCTAGTAAGTGTAAATTGGTCTCCCATAATATCAGGCATAATTATCCTGCTGCTGTGTTCTACTCAACAATTTGATGGATGATGCTGACACACTCAGGTCTGAATTACATACATTGTACCGATTTGTTAATTGTGTTCTAATGTCTAGTGACGTCATCCTTGGTGAAAGTGGACCATGCCGTGCGAGTACATCATACTGAAGGAACCCAACATGGGACTTTCTAAATGACGTCATCTGCCCCCAGAATGCTCAGTGCGCATGCACAGAAATGCCTAGAAATAGCGACTTTCAGGCATGTGAAGATCTATCGTGTGTGCTCAGTCGGGATTATTTCCTAAAATGGCTCACAAAGCTTCAAAATAAGCCGAAAATATTTGGAAAAGTACCTGAGAGAAAGCTGCGTTGCGTCTCTGCACAACGAAAGATTTGGACAGAGACACCGTATCATGCTTGGGTGCTTCTGAATACTGATGGGAAGGTCATATTTTGGGTTTGTGAATGCACAGGGTAAGTTTAAAGTGTACTTTAAAATGATGATTTTACTATTAATCATAATTCATGTTGAGGGCGTGAGGGGGGCAAAGAGTAACTGAGAGGGCTATTATGAATATATTGTTTGTTTGGTTATGATACCATAAGAGAAACTAGAACGGCACTCAGTAGAGAGCAGACCTCCGCCTGGTGAACAGTTTACGTTTTCTATCCCACTGATCGGCCGGATTTGGATTCGGACCTGAACCAAAATCGAATCGGCTTGTTCTTGTCACATAACCAACTCGTCCACCAAGTTTAGTCATGTCATCCATTACTTTTTTAAATATCATGTTATATATCGCTTTTCACCCGATGATCACGGGCCTCGATTCTGTATACAAAAAAAAAAAAAAATCTCTCAATGGTGAAGAATCACTTAAAAAATTTCTACCAGCTGGATCCGGATCTTCACCAAAATTGAATCGATTCTTCATTGTTACACACACAACCTGTCCACCAAGCTTCGTCCAACTCCATCAATAACATTTTGAGATATCCTTATATATGTTCGTTTTACCCATATCACTCAATGGTGAAGAACCACTTAAAAAAAAAAAATTCTCATATCCGAATCCATATTCAGATATTCACCAATATCGAATATATTTGCCTTGTCAGACACCCAACCGGTCCACCAAGTTTCGTCCAAATCCATTCACAACTTTTTGAGATATCCTGCTATGTATCGTGTTTGGCCTTATCACTCAATAGTGAAGAATCACTTAAAAAATTCTAGTAGGCGGATCCGAATCCGGATCTTCACCAAAATGTAATCATTTCGTCATTGTCACACATGCTACATCGCTGCTAAATTTCGTACGAATCCGTACTCAACTTTTTGAGATATTTTGTTCACAAACAGACAGACAAACGGACAGACAGACAGGGGTGATAGTGGATCATGGACCAGCCACCGAGCTAAAAGAGCGCTAGAAAAAGTTTTGATGGCATGGCGTGTTAAAAGCAGCCATCCATGTTCAATCTGCTCTACATGGCGTGGGGATTAGAAAGTGCCCGGATGACATTCTCAATTTTGACTTTTCAGGTCATTTCTGAGGTCACAAAGGTCACGTGGGGTCAAATAAGGACAATGTATCTAAATTTTGCGATAACTCGTGAATGGAATATACCTACGTGTTCAAACTTTGGCACTAGATAGCGTATTGTATTGGGCTTATTTTAAGGTCACTTGCATACGCATAGGTGAAAAGCATCATGGGAAAATTCAATATGGCGTCCACAAAATGGCCGCCAAACCTGTCTCTGGTCTAGAGTAATGTACAACATGTCTTTCTGTAACCCATAAACTTCCCAAACCAAGAACATTAAACTTATCAAGTATGTAGCTTACACTATTGGGCTATTCAGAAGACTATTTGCCTGACAGTGCGAGAAAAGGATCATGGGAAATTCAAAGTTGCGGCCACACAGTGTTGTCACAGATTTGTGTTGCTCTGTTTCACTATATAACATTGAATGTTGCGTACATGTTCTTGTGGAAGCGTCTTTACAATGATGTTTTCTCTTCTCGTTGCAGATTTGCAAGTGCAGGTGAGTGCAGGTGAGTGCAAGGAGAGTGAGGAAGAGTCCAGATGATTTCACGAGCTTCTCGTCAGAACAGAGATCAGGATTATGGATCCAGTAGCTGTGATTATGCGCAAAAGCCAGAATCAATCGCACTACACACGTTGTTTCTTCTGCCAGGAATGTACAGCAACATCTGTCGATCTGCGGACATCGTCTATCGAAGGAAAACGCCAAACTCTCAATTGTTGCTTCACAGAGAAGAAAACTTAATGATACAAACAATCTAGATGTGCTAAATAGATTGGATATTGTGTCAGAAGCAAATTTTCTTGCAGAAGAGGTGAAATGGCACAAGGCATGTGTTACGGATTCGTCACTTCCGTTGTTGTGGTTCTCATCCACTGTAAACATTTTTGGTTCCATGTACTATTATTGTTATCGTTTAAGTGAAATAGAGATTACTGTTTTCAAAAGGTAAAAAAAGTTAATGTTTTAAAAAGAAACCGGACGAGGAAGAAAAAAAAGAAGGAGAGGAAGAAGAGGCGGAGCGAGTGAGGTGGACAAGGAGCCGAGCTGCTTGGAGGTTTGGAGCAAACGCTGGTGACCGGGGGTCACTAGCGAAATTTGGGGTTTCCTGGGAAAGGGATTCCTGTGACAGGGTTGTTATCGCTGTGACAGATAAACCTGCGCGACAGGTTTTGCGGTTGATTCCGAAGAGAATCATTGCAGTGCCGTTTCGTCTCGAGAATGGACCGTTGGCCATTTTACCTCGTGCCTGATTTCGCATCGCTCCAGGTTTTTCCCCTCGCTTCAACCATTTAAACGCATCCAGACGTTAACCTGGTGTGTGTGTGTAACGTGGATTTTGAGTGTGAATTTGCGGTTCGCCGATTGGGAGCCGTTGAACGTCCATACCCGAAGGTGTGATTTCCCAGCTGCCTCTTGAGGACACTTTTGCCTATCTTTGGCAGTGTGACTGTCAACCGAGCGGGATTCTGGTCTCGATACAACATCGTTCTGACGATCACTAGAGCGTGGATCGACTTTGGTTTGAAGCTGGGACAAAGACATTGGGAATGTTATTTTCGCTCACTTGGAGCACAGTGAGTTATATTGTACGAAACTGATGGTACCATCATAGGAATGATATATTGGTTTTACAATTGATTAATATTGTTATTGTACTGTTATTCTTGTGTGACCTCAATACAATACTTGTTTGTTGGTAACAATTGGTGTGGTTTCAGCATTGATCTTTGACATACAGAATAACACATCTTTCTGCCGTGACTCCTCTCAAGGCTCGGAGGTACACCGTGACCGGGGTTTGAGGAGGAGCACGTAACACATGTTACAGTACATTTACGTCTGAGAGCCAGATCAACAGGCTTATAAAACGACTTGAATCGCATGTCAGTCCTGTTAACCTTCCTATTGCTGCAACTTCATCACATACTGAACCCATCCAGATACGTAGTTCTCAAGCGCCAATTAACTGGAAAGCATGTATGTTTTGTCAGAAGGCTGATGACGAGAAGGCCCATAGAGTCACAACAATGAGGAAATCCGAATGTATCATTTAAATGGCCCAGAATAACCCAGTTATGAGCGTAAGACTGGCAGGTATCAATGATTTGATAGCAGCTGAGGGTTGTTATCACCTCCGATGTTGGGTAGCGTTTGACAGGCAAAACAAGCAGAAACACGTTGCTTCTGCATCAGGTCTCGAGCACGATGAGAGTATGGGCACTCTATGTTGCGAGTTGATTACAGGATTGTCTCGTGGCCATGTGTATGACATGATGGATGTATGGCGCAGATATGAGTGCATATGTAAGGAAGCTGGTTCAGATGTACCTCTGAAATACCAATCAAGGAGGAAGACTTTCTTTGAAGATATTCAGCAGAAAGTTAGGCATAAGGGAAATTGTGTTCAGCCTTTAGACCCGAAAGCATACCTTCTTTTGTACCCTGGAGAGAAGTCAGAGTTTCTCATCTCTAAAACTCTCACGAAGGCAGCAGAACAACATGTGGCCTCATCGAAAGAGGAGTCTACCGATGAGGAATTGACATTATCCCTTCATCCTAGCAGTATATTCCAGGAAATGGTGCATGCTGCTCTACGTGTCAGACAAGACCTACAAGATACCCCGGGTCATTCAACCACACGGCAGGGTATTGATCAGGTTCATGTTGAACGGATGATTCCTGAGAGTTTATACGGTGGATTTACGGACCCGACAGATGCTAAGTCAGCGAGGAGAGATGACATTCGTCTCCATGCCAATCATGAAGAGGATGACACGAGATTGATTCTGCATGCACACGAGGCTGTAAACTGTGACTACAAGAGAGTCATTGTCATCTGTTCAGATACCGATGTTCTTGTGATGCTGCTACATTTCTTTGCTGATCAGGCCACAGAGGTATGGATGGTTTCAGGTACAGCCAAGAGCAGACAGTGCTACCCAGTACATCTCATCGCCAATAACTTGCCACGAAATGTGAAAGATAACATCATTGGATTTCATGGGTTGACAGGTTGCGATACGACCTCCTCCTTCATTGGATATGGAAAGAAGACCAGCTGGAAACTATTTCAAAGAGAGCCTGGTCTTCTGAGCGGTGTCGGTCGTGGTGGGGCAGATAGGGGAGAACGGGGTAAATACGGACACAGATTTTTAAACCTCTGTATCTGCACAACGAGTAGTATAACTTTCAAATTAACATGGTAGCAGATACATATGAGGCATCCCCTCAATATGAGATAGATACATACCTAAAACGTTTTTCTATATTTAAGTTATCTTTAAGAAACCATTTTCGTAAGTGTCCGCAATTCCCCGCCCACTAGCGGGGAAAACCGGACACCTGGTGGGGCAACTACGGACAAGTGAAGAAGTCGACTTTTAGGGTCTTGCATAAGCCCCCTCCCCTTTTCAAACAGGCTAAACGACCTTTTAAGACACCAGAGATGCTAAGTAGTTATCTTCTCAATAGGCCTACAATGAAATGTTCCCAATAGGCCTACAATGAAATATTTTCGTCTATAGATTAACATTGAAATGTGTAATATTTGTTTGTCGTATATTGTTTTTTTTTTTAATGAAGTGATCACTCGAATTACAAGTTCTGCACTAATGACTGTGTTTCCTTTCTTTAACTTGATGAAGTTATTGGACAAGGTCTTTTAAACCAATACACATAAACAATTTTAATAAGCCTTCATCACACACCAAAATAAAATGCAACTTTAGAAAACAAATGACAATCGAAACACAAAACAAACGAGATTTGTGAAACACTTTCATTCTTGATCTGGAACCCATCAATGTTCCAGTCAGACAATTGGTGAGTTGGTAGCTAAATGTTTCTGCAAAAGGACAATTTTAACTGTAAGACGCACAAATACAAGGAAGTTATCAGGGGTGAATGTGTTAAATTAAATTAACATTAAAAATTAAATGTGCAATTAACACTAAATGCATTAGAAATCAATATAGACCGCAGAAAACATGAATGGGGCAATAGCGGCCACCCGTCCGCAATTACCCCACATTGACCTTTGACACACGATACTTTCCTCCACACAACACTGTCTCATTACATCAATTGACACTGTATGTACTTAAACCATGCTTCAAACTGAATACACGTTTCTAATAAAATCGATGATTAACCAAAACGACTGACAGCAATAAACCCAAACAGCAAAATCTAAGAACACATTTTAGGGGGTGTACTTAACTCTCTGACTGAGTATTTCTCTTTAAATGAGGCAAATAATAGAAGTTAGCTGGTATTTACCTTGTTACCTGCTAGGCCACTCACGAGTGATGACGGAACAGCGCCAGCTATCGCGAAATTCCTGTAACAGCCTTGTCCGCAATTACCCCATGTCCGTATTTACCCCGTTCTCCCCTACTGAAACCGAGAAGTTTGTCTGCCAGCTGTATGGTTCAGCTGGTGAGGAGGACATTGATAAAGTTAGATACAATCTCTTCACAAAGGGCAAGAAGGACCTGGAGAAACTTCCACCGACCAAGGATGCTCTATATCTTCATATCACTGGAGTTAACCACCAGGCGAAAATCTGGCTACAGGCCGACAAGGAATTAATGGAGATCCAGGACCCTGTTAGCACAGAGGCATGGACAGCAGCTGACGATGGTGCCCTTCAAGTTGTATGGGCGAGACTTCCTTCTGTACCAGATGCATGTCTGGAATTGATCACGTGTGGTTGCAAGGCGAAATGTGGCTCTGCAAGGTGTAGTTGCTTCATGAAAAACTTAAGATGCACTCCTGCTTGTGGTTGTGATGCAGAGGACTGTAGCAACCCTGCAGGACAATAGATTGACTCGTGTAAATTCTCTAGTTCGATAGTTGATCTCAGAAGACATATCAGGGATGGAGGACGGGACGGAGTGATGATTCTTGTTCCTCTCGCTACATTCTTTAATTCTGTAGTTAAAGCACTATTTCTGGCAATCAAATATGCTACGATGCTTTAAGATTTGTGGGAAACCATCAACATGTGGATCTACCAGAGAAATATTACAAGAATTGAAATATATGCCCGATGATTTGCAAATATGACAATGTAACTTGTATCTGATATGACCAGCGATGTGATAACGACGTTTCGTCTTTTTGTTCTGTCAGTTGCCATACAGACACTTAAAGATCCCAAAAAGACTCTTAGAATGACCTATTATTACGATTGACCAAAGGATCAACATTATAATGCCATATTCTGTATGGCTATTCTGTATTTACGACAATGACCACTAACAACACAAACACGATCTCTGAGGATGCTATATGGTTGCCCTTTAAATTTCCCATGATCCTTTGCATAGATTCTTATGCAGATCAGATTTGAAATGGAAGCAGGTGTTGAGCGATAGAGTTGTGAAGTTTCATATTAAAATATTTAATGGTATAGAAGTTAGAGAAAAAAACACTGCATTACTCTACTTAAGAGCGACTTTTTTAATACCTCATTTGGCAGCCATGTTGAATTTTCCCATGATGCTTTGTATCTATGATTATGCAAATTGATTTGAAAAAAGCCCAGTACAATGGCCTATCGAATCTTTCCTCGTTTGGGGCCTCAATTGTTTTCGTCCCAAATATATTGCAAAAACCAGATATATATTACTTATTTGACCTCACGTGACTTTTATGACCTAAAAAATGACCTTTAAGGTCAAAACTGAGAATGTCATCCGGTCACATCTTTATCCCCATCACACGTAGAGTTGATTAAGCATGAATGACTGCTTTTAACACGCCATGCCATCAAAAGTTTTTTTACATCCCTTGGCTGGCCTATGAAAACATAACCTCCATCCACCTTTGGTGGCGGAGGTAATTATATCAGATTTTTGTATCTGTTGCTAAAAGAAGAACTGTGTGTGTGCGTGTGTGTGTGTGTGTGTGTGTGTGTGTGTGTGTGTGTGTGTGTATGTGTGTGTGTATGTGTGTGTGTGTGTGTGTGTGTGTGTGTGTGTGTGTGTGTGTGTGTGTGTGTGTGCCGTAACATTTTTACCATTTGAGTTTTGTAATCCAATTTTCACCAAAGCTTTATTATGAGAATATGGAGTAGGCAAATGAATAATTTGGTCAAAAGGTCAAAAGGTCAAAGGTCAGCATCACATAAAATCATCAATTTTCATCTATTTGACCTGAGATTTCAATTTACCATTTGAGTTTTGTCATCAAATTTTCAACAAAGCTTTATTATGAGAATATGGAGAAGACAAATTCATAATTTTGTCAAAAGATCAAAAGGTCAAAGGTCAACATCACATAAAATCATCAATTTTCATTCAATTGAACTGAAATTTAAATCTACCATTTGAGTTTTGTCATCGAATTTTCACCAAAGCTTTATTATGAGAATATGGAGTAGGCAAATTAATAATTTGGTTAAAAGGTCAAAAGGTCAAAGGTCAGCATCACATAAAATGATCAATTTTCATCTAATTGACCTGAGATTTCAATTTACCATTTGAGTTTTGGTGTAGAATTTTCAACAAAGATTTATTATGAGAATATGGAGAAGGCAAATTAATAATTTGGTTAAAAGGTCAAAAGGTCAAAGGTCAGCATCACATAAAATCATCACTTTTCATCTATTTGACCTGAGATTTCAATTTACCATTTGAGTTTTGGTGTAGAATTTTCAACAAAGATTTATTATGATAATATGGAGAAGGCAAATTAATAATTTGGTTAAAAGGTCAAAAGGTCAAAGGTCAGCATCACATAAAATCATCACTTTTCATCTATTTGACCTGAGATTTCAATTTACCATTTGAGTTTTGGTGTAGAATTTTCAACAAAGATTTATTATGAGAATATGGAGAAGGTAAATTAATAATTTGGTTAAAAGGTCAAAAGGTCAAAGGTCAGCATCACATAAAATCATCACTTTTCATCTATTTGACCTGAGATTTCAATTTACCATTTGAGTTTTGTCATCAAATTTTCAACAAAGCTTTATTATGATAATATGGAGAAGGCAAATAATAATTTTGTCAAAAGGCCAAAAGGTCAAAGGTCAGCATCACATAAAATGACCAATTTTCATCTAATTGACCTGAGATTTCAATTTACCCTTTGAGTTTTGGTGTCGAATTTTCAAAAAAGATTTATTATGAGAATATGGAGAAGGCAAATTAATAATTTGGTTAAAAGGTCAAAAGGTCAAAGGTCAGCATCACATAAAATGATCAATTTTCATCTAATTGACCTGAGATTTCAATTTACCATTTGAGTTTTGGTGTCGAATTTTCAACAAAGATTTATTATGAGAATATGGAGAAGGCAAATTAATAATTTGGTTAAAAGGTCAAAAGGTCAAAGGTCAGCATCACATAAAATGATCAATTTTTATCTAATTGACCTGAGATTTCAATTTACCATTTGAGTTTTGGTGTCGAATTTTCAACAAAGATTTATTATGAGAATATGGAGAAGACAAATTAATAATTTGGTCAAAAAGTCAAAGGTCAGCATCACATAAAATCATCAATTTTCATCTATTTGACCTGAGATTTCAATTTACCATTTGAGTTTTGTCATGAAATTTTAAACAAAGCGTTATTATGATAATATGGAGAAGGCAAATTAATAATTTTGTCAAAAGGCCAAAAGGTCAAAGGTCAGCATCACATAAAATCATCAATTTTCATCTATTTGACCTGAGATTTCAATTTACCATTTGAGTTTTGGTGTCAAATTTTCAACAAAGATTTATTATGATAATATGGAGAAGGCAAATTAATAATTTTGTCAAAAGGCCAAAAGGTCAAAGGTCAGCATCACATAAAATCATCAATTTTCATCTATTTGACCTGAGATTTCAATTTACCATTTGAGTTTTGGTGTCAAATTTTCAACAAAGATTTATTATGAGAATATGGAGAAGACAAATTAATAATTTGGTCAAAAAGTCAAAGGTCAGTGTCACATAAAATCGTCAATTTTCATTCGATTGACCTGAAATTTTAAGAATTAGAATATTTTAAAATTGTTTTGTTATTTTAAGCATACAGAAGAAGAAGAAGGAGAATACACCTGAATACAAACGGACGCAGACGGGTTTTGCATTTTCAAATGCTTTCTAGTTCCAATTGCACTGGGCCATCGACTGACATCTACAGTTGCATTGCAACAACTTACAACTTAAATGCCGGTAATTTCAGGAATACATTTTTATACGACCTTTAATGTCATTGTTTTATTTAAATTGGAGCATATAATTGAACAATGATTGGGGTTATGTGTTCTATGAACTCTCTACTTCCTTCTAGTATCGTTTTGAATCCAACTATGGTGGCCATTTTTGCTAACATAATGAAGCACCTTTCTTTATCGCTTGCTCTGCTTGGCGAGCTGCTTTCAAAAGAAGTTGGTGCGGCCCGACTGGCTTGGAAAGCGATAGCAAGCAGCTTGCTAATGGAACGCAGGTGTCGTGATGACAAAGGAATTGGGGAAAAAAACGAAGTGGAAGGAGATGGGAATATTAAAACACAAAAAACCTGGAAAGAACGGAGTGGGTTTGGGAGGGTTAATGAGGAATAGAAGGGTATTCTGTATTCCATGAGCCTCGGTTTTGCATGCAATAAAGCACAGACTCACTTTCCATCCATTTTGTTCTTGTTTGTTTTCCGGGCATGAGCTGTGTATACATATAGCGTCTATACGTTAAAATGGGGGCATATTCAGTTACGAAGCAGCTAGCTAGCGCTTGCCAAGCCAGCCGTTCCTTATCAACGGTTTCCAATGGAGTGCTTAAGCGACTTGGCGAGCACTCGACAAGAAACTTAGTAAATGTACAAAGAACATCCTTGTTACCTTCACCATCAAAGGTGGATGGAGGTTATGTTTTCACCCCTGTCTGTCTGTCTGTTTGTGAACAAGATATCTCAAAAAGTTGAGGACGGATTCGAACTAAATTTGGCAGAGATTTACCGGATGTGACAAGGACGAAATTATTAAATTTTGATGAAGATCCGGATTCGGCTACTAGAAGTTTTAAGTGATTCTTCACCATTGCGAGATCTGGCCAAAACCGATACGTAGCAGGATATCTCAAAAAGTTATGGACGGATTTGGACGAAACTTGGTGACAAGTTGGGTGTCTGGCAAGGAAGAAGCTATTCGATTTTGGAGAACATTTGAATATGGATTCGGATATGAGAATTATTTAATTTTTTAAGTGGTTCTTCACCATTGAGAGATAGGGCCAAAACCGATACGTAGCAGGATATCTCAAAAAGTTATGGACGGATTTGCACGAAACCTGGTGGACAAGTTGGGTGTCTGACAAGGAAGAAGCTATTCGATTTTGGTGAACATTTGAATATGGATTCGGATATGAGAATTATTTAATTTTAAAAGTGATTCTTCACCATTGGGAGATAGGGCCAAAACCGATACGTAGCAGGATATCTCAAAAAGTTATGGACGGATTTGGACGAAACTTGGTGACAAGTTGGGTGTCTGACAAGGAAGACGCTATTCGATTTTGGTGAACATTTGAATATGGATTCGGATATGAGAATTATTTAATTTTTTAAGTGGTTCTTCACCCTTGGGAGATAGGGCCAAAACCGATACGTAGCAGGATATCTCAAAAAGTTATGGACGGATTTGGACGAAACTTGGTGACAAGTTGGGTGTCTGACAAGGAAGACGCTATTCGATTTTGGTGAACATTTGAATATGGATTCGGATATGAGAATTATTTAATTTTTTAAGTGGTTCTTCACCCTTGGGAGATAGGGCCAAAACCGATACGTAGCAGGATATCTTAAAAAGTTATGGACGGATTTGCACGAAACCTGGTGGACAAGTTGGGTGTCTGACAAGGAAGAAGCTATTCGATTTTGGTGAAGATCTGAATATGGATTCGGATATGGGAATTATTTAATTTTTTAAGTGGTTCTTCACCATTGCGAGATAGGGCCAAAACCGATACGTAGCAGGATATCTCAAAAAGTTATGGACGGATTTGCACGAAACTTGGTGGACAAGTTGGGTGTCTGATAAGGAAGAATGGATGAGATTTTGGTGAACATTTGAATATGGATTCGGATATGAGAATTATTTAATTTTTTAAGTGGTTCTTCACCATTGGGAGATGGGGCCAAAACCAACATTTAACAGGGTATCTCAAAAAGTTATGGACGGATTTGGACGAAACTTGGTGGACAAGTTGGGTGTCTGACAAGGAAGAATCGATGAGATTTTGGTGAAGATCTGAATATGGATTCGGATATGAGAATTATTTAATTTTTTAAGTAATTCTTCACAATTGAGAGATGGGGCAAAAACCAACATTTAACAGGGTATCTCAAAAAGTTATGGACGGATTTGCACGAAACTTGGTGGACAAGTTGGGTGTCTGACAAGGAAGAATCGATGAGATTTTGGTGAAGATCTGAATATGGATTCGGATATGAGAATTATTTAATTTTTTAAGTAATTCTTCACCATTGAGAGATAGGGCAAAAACCAACATTTAACAGGGTATCTCAAAAAGTTATGGACGGATTTGGACAAAACTTGGTGTCAAGTTGGGTGTCTGACAAGGAAGAATCGATTCGATTTTGGTGAACATTTGAATATGGATTCCGATATGAGAATTATTAAATTTTTTAAGTGGTTCTTCACCATTGGGAGATAGGGCCAAAACCAACATATAACAGGGTATCTCAAAAAGTTATGGACGGATTCAGACGAAACTTGGCGGACAGGTTGTGTGTGCGACAAGGACTAATTGATTCGATTTGAATTAAGATCCGAATCCGGATCAGATAAAGTTTTAATTTTTTAAGTGATTCTTTACCATTGATAGGTCAAAAACGATAAGTAGCACGATATTTGAAAATGTTGTGGATGGATTAAATTGGTGAGTTGTGTAGACGACAAGAACAAGCCGATTCGATTTTGCTTCAGGGCCGGACTGTTCACCTGCCGCAGGTGTGTGTGCTCTCTTGTACCGGGTGCTGTCGATCGAGTTGTGCGCTGTTTTCAAATCTCTGTGATTTTCTTGTTTGTTTGTTGTGAATTTGTGCGATACCCGAATGTATAAGAGGTAGTTGAGTGAAGTGACGTCATTGGACCGGACTTCGCTGCAGCATTTACATTGTAACAACAACAACAACAACAACAAGTGCGTGCAAAGGACATGACAGGTTGACCCGGAAGTGCTTTTCCTTCGGATTTGAGACACGTGGGAAGTGTTTGACCTTATAAAACAAAGAAGCCCGCGGTATTGGGCATTATTTCGGTTTTCAATCGTTCACATTCATCTCTTCTCCGCACCTGTGTCACTCCCAATCATGAATTACATGCCCGGTACTGCAAGCCTCATCGACGACATAGACAGTAAGTGGACGACGGACGCGTTTACTGTCGCAGTTTTATGTGGAATTCCGAGCCATTGACGAGCCCTTTATTCCCTTGATGTGCTCTGTGTTCGACAGAGAAACACCTCGTGCTCCTCAGAGATGGAAGAACTCTGATTGGCTTCCTTCGCAGCATCGACCAGTTCGGTTGGTTTCTGTAAAATCGATTTTGTACATATTGATAATGATGGCGTTTGTTTGTCATTTCATTTCTGCTTCGGGCGGAGATTCTTACATAAGCCTACTTGTAATTAGGATATAAACATTGTGCAGCATTTCCAATGGATGGATGCCGATGCGTGATGGTTCCGTGGGGTCAGTCAGTCTGAGGGGTGAACCAGAATACCGGCCCCGTGGGTGGTGGGGGGGCGAGCGTGAGCTCTGCACTGTGTGGCGAGCGTGAGCTCTGCACTGTGTGGCGAGCGTGACCTCTGCACTGTGTGGCGAGCGTTACCTCTGCACTGTGTGGCGAGCGTGAACTCTGCACTGCGTGGCGAGCGTGAACTCTGCACTGTGTGGCGAGCGTGAACTCTGCACTGTGTGGCGAGCGTGAACTCTGCACTGCGTGGCGAGCGTGAACTCTGCACTGCGTGGCGAGCGTGAACTCTGCACTGTGTGGCGAGCGTGAACTCTGCACTGTGTGGCGAGCGTGAACTCTGCACTGTGTGGCGAGCGTGAACTCTGCACTGCGTGGCGAGCGTGAACTCTGCACTGCGTGGCGAGCGTGAACTCTGCACTGTGTGGCGAGCGTGAACTCTGCACTGTGTGGCGAGCGTGAACTCTGCACTGTGTGGCGAGCGTGAACTCTGCACTGTGTGGCGAGCGTGAACTCTGCACTGCGTGGCGAGCGTGAACTCTGCACTGCGTGGCGAGCGTGAACTCTGCACTGCGTGGCGAGCGTGAACTCTGCACTGCGTGGCGAACGTGAACTCTGCACTGCGTGGCGAGCGTGAACTCTGCACTGCGTGGCGAGCGTGAACTCTGCACTGCGTGGCGAGCGTGAACTCTGCACTGTGTGGCGAGCGTGAACTCTGCACTGTGTGGCGAGCGTGAACTCTGCACTGTGTGGCGAGCGTGAACTCTGCACTGTGTGGCGAGCGTGAACTCTGCACTGTGTGGCGAGCGTGAACTCTGCACTGTGTGGCGAGCGTGAACTCTGCACTGTGTGGCGAGCGTGAACTCTGCACTGTGTGGCGAGCGTGAACTCTGCACTGTGTGGCGAGCGTGAACTCTGCACTGTGTGGCGAGCGTGAACTCTGCACTGTGTGGCGAGCGTGAACTCTGCACTGTGTGGCGAGCGTGAACTCTGCACTGTGTGGCGAGCGTGAACTCTGCACTGTGTGGCGAGCGTGAACTCTGCACTGTGTGGCGAGCGTGAACTCTGCACTGTGTGGCGAGCGTGAACTCTGCACTGTGTGGCGAGCGTGAACTCTGCACTGTGTGGCGAGCGTGAACTCTGCACTGTGTGGCGAGCGTGAACTCTGCACTGTGTGGCGAGCGTGAACTCTGCACTGTGTGGCGAGCGTGAACTCTGCACTGTGTGGCGAGCGTGAACTCTGCACTGTGTGGCGAGCGTGAACTCTGCACTGTGTGGCGAGCGTGAACTCTGCACTGTGTGGCGAGCGTGAACTCTGCACTGTGTGGCGAGCGTGAACTCTGCGGCTGTGTGGCGAGCGTGAACTCTGCGGCTGTGTGGCGAGCGTGAACTCTGCGGCTGTGTGGCGAGCGTGAACTCTGCGGCTGTGTGGCGAGCGTGAACTCTGCGGCTGTGTGGCGAGCGTGAACTCTGCGGCTGTGTGGCGAGCGTGAACTCTGCGGCTGTGTGGCGAGCGTGAACTCTGCGGCTGTGTGGCGAGCGTGAACTCTGCGGCTGTGTGGCGAGCGTGAACTCTGCGGCTGTGTGGCGAGCGTGAACTCTGCGGCTGTGTGGCGAGCGTGAACTCTGCGGCTGTGTGGCGAGCGTGAACTCTGCGGCTGTGTGGCGAGCGTGAACTCTGCGGCTGTGTGGCGAGCGTGAACTCTGCGGCTGTGTGGCGAGCGTGAACTCTGCGGCTGTGTGGCGAGCGTGAACTCTGCGGCTGTGTGGCGAGCGTGAACTCTGCGGCTGTGTGGCGAGCGTGAACTCTGCGGCTGTGTGGCGAGCGTGAACTCTGCGGCTGTGTGGCGAGCGTGAACTCTGCGGCTGTGTGGCGAGCGTGAACTCTGCGGCTGTGTGGCGAGCGTGAACTCTGCGGCTGTGTGGCGAGCGTGAACTCTGCGGCTGTGTGGCGAGCGTGAACTCTGCGGCTGTGTGGCGAGCGTGAACTCTGCGGCTGTGTGGCGAGCGTGAACTCTGCGGCTGTGTGGCGAGCGTGAACTCTGCGGCTGTGTGGCGAGCGTGAACTCTGCGGCTGTGTGGCGAGCGTGAACTCTGCGGCTGTGTGGCGAGCGTGAACTCTGCGGCTGTGTGGCGAGCGTGAACTCTGCGGCTGTGTGGCGAGCGTGAACTCTGCGGCTGTGTGGCGAGCGTGAACTCTGCGGCTGTGTGGCGAGCGTGAACTCTGCGGCTGTGTGGCGAGCGTGAACTCTGCGGCTGTGTGGCGAGCGTGAACTCTGCGGCTGTGTGGCGAGCGTGAACTCTGCGGCTGTGTGGCGAGCGTGAACTCTGCGGCTGTGTGGCGAGCGTGAACTCTGCGGCTGTGTGGCGAGCGTGAACTCTGCGGCTGTGTGGCGAGCGTGAACTCTGCGGCTGTGTGGCGAGCGTGAACTCTGCGGCTGTGTGGCGAGCGTGAACTCTGCGGCTGTGTGGCGAGCGTGAACTCTGCGGCTGTGTGGCGAGCGTGAACTCTGCGGCTGTGTGGCGAGCGTGAACTCTGCGGCTGTGTGGCGAGCGTGAACTCTGCGGCTGTGTGGCGAGCGTGAACTCTGCGGCTGTGTGGCGAGCGTGAACTCTGCGGCTGTGTGGCGAGCGTGAACTCTGCGGCTGTGTGGCGAGCGTGAACTCTGCGGCTGTGTGGCGAGCGTGAACTCTGCGGCTGTGTGGCGAGCGTGAACTCTGCGGCTGTGTGGCGAGCGTGAACTCTGCGGCTGTGTGGCGAGCGTGAACTCTGCGGCTGTGTGGCGAGCGTGAACTCTGCGGCTGTGTGGCGAGCGTGAACTCTGCGGCTGTGTGGCGAGCGTGAACTCTGCGGCTGTGTGGCGAGCGTGAACTCTGCGGCTGTGTGGCGAGCGTGAACTCTGCGGCTGTGTGGCGAGCGTGAACTCTGCGGCTGTGTGGCGAGCGTGAACTCTGCGGCTGTGTGGCGAGCGTGAACTCTGCGGCTGTGTGGCGAGCGTGAACTCTGCGGCTGTGTGGCGAGCGTGAACTCTGCGGCTGTGTGGCGAGCGTGAACTCTGCGGCTGTGTGGCGAGCGTGAACTCTGCGGCTGTGTGGCGAGCGTGAACTCTGCGGCTGTGTGGCGAGCGTGAACTCTGCGGCTGTGTGGCGAGCGTGAACTCTGCGGCTGTGTGGCGAGCGTGAACTCTGCGGCTGTGTGGCGAGCGTGAACTCTGCGGCTGTGTGGCGAGCGTGAACTCTGCGGCTGTGTGGCGAGCGTGAACTCTGCGGCTGTGTGGCGAGCGTGAACTCTGCGGCTGTGTGGCGAGCGTGAACTCTGCGGCTGTGTGGCGAGCGTGAACTCTGCGGCTGTGTGGCGAGCGTGAACTCTGCGGCTGTGTGGCGAGCGTGAACTCTGCGGCTGTGTGGCGAGCGTGAACTCTGCGGCTGTGTGGCGAGCGTGAACTCTGCGGCTGTGTGGCGAGCGTGAACTCTGCGGCTGTGTGGCGAGCGTGAACTCTGCGGCTGTGTGGCGAGCGTGAACTCTGCGGCTGTGTGGCGAGCGTGAACTCTGCGGCTGTGTGGCGAGCGTGAACTCTGCACTGCGTGGCGAGCGTGAACTCTGCACTGCGTGGCGAGCGTGAACTCTGCACTGCGTGGCGAGCGTGAACTCTGCACTGCGTGGCGAGCGTGAACTCTGCACTGCGTGGCGAGCGTGAACTCTGCACTGCGTGGCGAGCGTGAGCTCTGCGGCTGCGTGGCGAGCGTGAGCTCTGCGGCTGCGTGGCGAGCGTGAGCTCTGCGGCTGTGTGGCGAGCGTGAGCTCTGCGGCTGTGTGGCGAGCGTGAGCTCTGCGGCTGTGTGGCGAGCGTGAGCTCTGCGGCTGTGTGGCGAGCGTGAGCTCTGCGGCTGTGTGGCGAGCGTGAGCTCTGCGGCTGTGTGGCGAGCGTGAGCTCTGCGGCTGTGTGGCGAGCGTGAGCTCTGCGGCTGTGTGGCGAGCGTGAGCTCTGCGGCTGTGTGGCGAGCGTGAGCTCTGCGGCTGTGTGGCGAGCGTGAACTCTGCGGCTGTGTGGCGAGCGTGAACTCTGCGGCTGTGTGGCGAGCGTGAACTCTGCGGCTGTGTGGCGAGCGTGAACTCTGCGGCTGTGTGGCGAGCGTGAACTCTGCGGCTGTGTGGCGAGCGTGAACTCTGCGGCTGTGTGGCGAGCGTGAACTCTGCGGCTGTGTGGCGAGCGTGAACTCTGCGGCTGTGTGGCGAGCGTGAACTCTGCGGCTGTGTGGCGAGCGTGAACTCTGCGGCTGCGTGGCGAGCGTGAACTCTGCACTGCGTGGCGAGCGTGAACTCTGCACTGCGTGGCGAGCGTGAACTCTGCACTGCGTGGCGAGCGTGAACTCTGCACTGCGTGGCGAGCGTGAACTCTGCACTGCGTGGCGAGCGTGAACTCTGCGGCTGCGTGGCGAGCGTGAGCTCTGCGGCTGCGTGGCGAGCGTGAGCTCTGCGGCTGCGTGGCGAGCGTGAGCTCTGCGGCTGTGTGGCGAGCGTGAGCTCTGCGGCTGTGTGGCGAGCGTGAGCTCTGCGGCTGTGTGGCGAGCGTGAGCTCTGCGGCTGTGTGGCGAGCGTGAGCTCTGCGGCTGTGTGGCGAGCGTGAGCTCTGCGGCTGTGTGGCGAGCGTGAGCTCTGCGGCTGTGTGGCGAGCGTGAGCTCTGCGGCTGTGTGGCGAGCGTGAGCTCTGCGGCTGTGTGGCGAGCGTGAGCTCTGCGGCTGTGTGGCGAGCGTGAGCTCTGCGGCTGTGTGGCGAGCGTGAGCTCTGCGGCTGCGTGGCGAGCGTGAGCTCTGCGGCTGCGTGGCGAGCGTGAGCTCTGCGGCTGCGTGGCGAGCGCGATCTCTGCGGCTGCGGCTGCGTGGCGAGCGCGAGCTCTGCGGCTGCGTGGCGAGCGCGAGCTCTGCGGCTGCGTGGCGAGCGCGAGCTCTGCGGCTGCGTGGCGAGCGCGAGCTCTGCGGCTGCGTGGCGAGCGCGAGCTCTGCGGCTGCGTGGCGAGCGCGAGCTCTGCGGCTGCGTGGCGAGCGCGAGCTCTGCGGCTGCGGCTGCGTGGCGAGCTCTGCGGCTGCGTGGCGAGCGCGAGCTCTGCGGCTGCGTGGCGAGCGCGAGCTCTGCGGCTGCGGGCGCGAGCTCTGCGCTGCGGCTGCGTGGCGGGCGCGAGCTCTGCGCTGCGGCTGCGTGGCGGGCGCGAGCTCTGCGGCTGCGTGGCGGGCGCGAGCTCTGCGGCTGCGGCTGCGTGGCGGGCGCGAGCTCTGCGGCTGCGTGGCGGGCGCGAGCTCTGCGGCTGCGTGGCGGGCACGAGCTCTGCGGCTGCGGCTGCGTGGCGGGCGCGAGCTCTGCGGCTGCGGCTGCGTGGCGGGCGCGAGCTCTGCGGCTGCGGCTGCGTGGCGGGCGCGAGCTCTGCGGCTGCGGCTGCGTGGCGGGCGCGAGCTCTGCGGCTGCGTGGCGGGCGCGAGCTCTGCGGCTGCGTGGCGGGCGCGAGCTCTGCGGCTGCGGCTGCGTGGCGGGCGCGAGCTCTGCGGCTGCGGCTGCGTGGCGGGCGCGAGCTCTGCGGCTGCGGCTGCGTGGCGGGCGCGAGCTCTGCGGCTGCGGCTGCGTGGCGGGCGCGAGCTCTGCGGCTGCGGCTGCGGGGCGGGCGCGAGCTCTGCGGCTGCGGGGCGGGCGCGAGCTCTGCGGCTGCGTGGCGGGCGCGAGCTCTGCGGCTGCGTGGCGGGCGCGAGCTCTGCGGCTGCGTGGCGGGCGCGAGCTCTGCGGCTGCGTGGCGGGCGCGAGCTCTGCGGCTGCGTGGCGGGCGCGAGCTCTGCGGCTGCGGCTGCGTGGCGGGCGCGAGCTCTGCGGCTGCGTGGCGGGCGCGAGCTCTGCGGCTGCGGCTGCGTGGCGGGCGCGAGCTCTGCGGCTGCGGCTGCGTGGCGGGCGCGAGCTCTGCGGCTGCGTGGCGGGCGCGAGCTCTGCGGCTGCGTGGCGGGCGCGAGCTCTGCGGCTGCGTGGCGGGCGCGAGCTCTGCGGCTGCGTGGCGGGCGCGAGCTCTGCGGCTGCGGCTGCGTGGCGGGCGCGAGCTCTGCGGCTGCGGCTGCGTGGCGGGCGCGAGCTCTGCGGCTGCGGCTGCGTGGCGGGCGCGAGCTCTGCGGCTGCGTGGCGGGCGCGAGCTCTGCGGCTGCGTGGCGGGCGCGAGCTCTGCGGCTGCGTGGCGGGCGCGAGCTCTGCGGCTGCGTGGCGGGCGCGAGCTCTGCGGCTGCGTGGCGGGCGCGAGCTCTGCGGCTGCGTGGCGGGCGCGAGCTCTGCGGCTGCGTGGCGGGCGCGAGCTCTGCGGCTGCGTGGCGGGCGCGAGCTCTGCGGCTGCGGCTGCGTGGCGGGCGCGAGCTCTGCGGCTGCGGCTGCGTGGCGGGCGCGAGCTCTGCGGCTGCGGCTGCGTGGCGGGCGCGAGCTCTGCGGCTGCGGTTGCGTGGCGGGCGCGAGCTCTGCGGCTGCGTGGCGGGCGCGAGCTCTGCGGCTGCGTGGCGGGCGCGAGCTCTGCGGCTGCGTGGCGGGCGCGAGCTCTGCGGCTGCGTGGCGGGCGCGAGCTCTGCGGCTGCGGCTGCGTGGCGGGCGCGAGCTCTGCGGCTGCGGCTGCGTGGCGGGCGCGAGCTCTGCGGCTGCGGCTGCGTGGCGGGCGCGAGCTCTGCGGCTGCGGCTGCGTGGCGGGCGCGAGCTCTGCGGCTGCGTGGCGGGCGCAAGCTCTGCGGCTGCGGCTGCGTGGCGGGCGCGAGCTCTGCGGCTGCGGCTGCGTGGCGGGCGCGAGCTCTGCGGCTGCGTGGCGGGCGCGAGCTCTGCGGCTGCGGCTGCGTGTTTTTCATGGTTTGGGCTAGGTCACTTTGTTCCAGTGAAGGGAGATCTTAACACCACAGCATACAATGACATTCTAGACGATTGTGTGCTTCCAACTTTGTGGCAACAGTTTGGGGAAGGCCCTTTCCTCTTTCAGCATGACAATGCCCTCGTGCACAAAGTGAATCCATACAGAAATGGTTTGACGAGATCGGTGTGGAAGAACTTGACTGGCCTGCACATTTGGCCCGCATTGAACACTTTTGGGATGAATTTGAATGCCGATTCCGAGCCAGGCCTATTCACCCAACATCAGTGCCTGACCTCACTAATGCTCTTGTGGCTGAATGGAAGCAAATCCCCGCAGCAATGCTCCAACATCTAGTGGAAAGCCTTCCCAGAACAGTGGAGGCTCTTATAGCAGCAAAGGGGGGGGGACCAACTCCATATTAATGCCCATGATTTTGGAATGAGATGTTCCATATTTGGGTGTCCACATACTTTTGGTCATGTAGTATACAGTCACGTAAAAAAGTAAGTACGCCCCATGTAAAGTTTTGACTTTTTCAACATATTTCAACATACAGCTATTTGATCTTCATTTCAACAATATTGAGAGATAAAGGTGATATAATATAACAAATATCATGAAACATTTACATTTTGTAGTCCATTGTATCATTTAAATAAACATAAATGCAAATTTCGCATCGACTCTCTGACATCGACTGGGAGAAATTTTTGCCCACTCCTCCATGCAGAATTCTTTCAGCTGTGCGATGTTTGAGGGGTTTCTTGCATGCACAAATCCCCCCACAACATCTCGATGGGATTTAGATCCGGGCTTTGACTTGGCCATTCCAGAACCCTCCATCAGAACCCTCCATTTCTTTCTTTTCAGTCATTCCTTGGTGGATTTACTGGTATGTTTAGGGTCATTGTCATGTTGCAAGGTCCACCTTCGGTTGAGCTTCAACTTCTGACAGATGGCCTCACATTATCCTCTGGTACAATGAAGAATTCATAGTGGATTCTATGATGGTGAGCTGCCTAGGCCCTGATGCAGCAAAGCCGTGCCAAACCATAATATTTCCACCACCATGCTTTACAGTTGGTATCAGGTTCTTGTGGTCAAATGCTGTCTTTGGTTTTCGCCAAACATGTCTTCTGGTACTGTGGCCAAATAGCTCTACATTTGACTCATCTGTCCAGAGCACATTGTTCCAAAAGTGCTGGTCTTTGCCCAGGTGTTCATTGGCAAGCTTTAGTCTTGCCTTGATATTCTTTCTGGACAGCAAAGGTTTCCTCCTGGCACACCTCCCATGTAGATCAAATTTGTGCAGCCTCTTTCTAATGGTAGACTCGTGCACTTTGACATCAACAGTGGCAAGAGCTACCTGTAGGTCCCGTGATGACATTCTGGGGTTCTTAGAGACTTCTTTCAGCATCTTGCGGTCTGCTCTCGGGCTGAACTTGCTGGGGCGGCCTGGCCTGAACAAGTTGGCAGTTGTTTGGAATCTTCTCCACTTGTAGATGATCTTCCGGACAGTCGAATGATTGATTTCAAATTGTTTGGAGATCTTTTTAAATCCCTTCCCAGACTCGTAGGCATCTATAACCTTCTTTCTGAAGGCCTCAGAGAGCTCTTTTGATCTAGGCATGGTGACGCCACATACTTCAACAACAAAGAGCAAACCAAACGAAATGTCTGAGGTTTAAATAAGACAGGTTCCTCCAAGATCCTCTCTAACGATGTTCTAATCATTTGCACCTGAGCTGGTGCACCTGATTCTAATTTTAGGTATTTGAAGTAGTGATAAATGTAGGGGTGTACTTACTTTTTCCACATGCAAAATTTGCATTTATGTTTATTTAAATTATACAATGGACTACAAAATGTAAATGTTTCATGATATTTGTTATATTGTTGCGAATATGGAATTTGGCCTCCATATCCGCTTGTAAATATTCCCCTATTTCCCCAATACTCCCCAACTATCCCCAATCCCCCATTCCCTAGTCCCATTGTCTGTAAACAACAATCAGTAGAGCCGACCTTCCCCTTTTTCCCCCATTAAATGTCGTGCCCAGGTCCACCGCATCACACGTAGACAACTTTCGGACATCTTGCTAGTTATTCTTAGTCTATGTCAGTTAAGGACTCGTTTCCATTAATTATGACTCTTCGTTGCACCAGAATGTGATTATATGGCACCAGTAGTGAGTTTAGGACCTTTCCCATACCTCCTTCCATCTTCTTCCCCAAACAACAACAACAACAACAACTACAACAACAACTACAACTACAACTACAACAACAATTACAACAACAACGACGCTGCGCGGGGGGAGTGTGCGTCCTCCCACCAGCTCGGTTAGCCGCCATGACCATGCGCTCCACGGGGTTACCACGAAGGGGCTGGCTGTCAGCTCCTCGTCAAGGGCGGATCCTGGTAAACCCCCCGCACGCACCCAATGAGAAGCAACGTGCCGATTCCACGAGGCGGAGCTAACGAGCCGAGGGCGTGTCACTCCCCGCCGGATATACGCGGCCACGTAGCGGACGTGACGTCAGATGCGCCCCCAGCCTGAGCAGACAAGTCACCATCTCCGAGCGCTGTGACCTTCCCGCATCTCTGGACCGGACCGATTCGATTCTGCCTCGAGCCCAGGTGCACCTGGAGCCATCGATTCTGCCTTTCCTTGCCATCAATCCCCGTGTGAGTCAGCCTTTTGTCCCGTTTATCTGTCGTCTGTTGGGAATAATATAAGAGTGTGTCTAAGTGCTTGTCTTTCTATGCTGTCCCTCTCATTCCTGTAATCTAACCTTCCGCCTTAATATAACCTCCTCCGGAGGTCTTGAGAACTGAACCCTGGGTGTCGTGTCATTTGAAACCCAGCCGTGTGTCCTTTTCCTTTATTGCCTTTATTGACCTAGCGTAGCGCGATTAGTCAACGTTCGAGTATAATCGGGTAACTTGTGCAGACGTGGTCATACCAAAACCGCTCGGTAAATAACATCTAAGCCACGTCTGTAACAATTGGTGTCGAGGAGTGGAATTCGAACCCGGGACTAAATTTATTAGGCCCAAATTTGTAACAATTAGAATCGATTCGGAGCGCGTTTCCCGCGCGTTGTTAGGCCCAAACCAGGGAGGGAGAATCGATTCAGAGCGCGTTTACTGCGCTCGACGAAATTATAACGGCCGAAATTTGTTTTGTTGTATAAAAACCCGAATTTTGAAAGTCGCGCTATGGCAGACCAAGACAGCTGGGGTCCGGTAGGGGAGAGTGAGGCAGGGTCGGTCCAGGACCAAATTGAGGGACATGAGGGACAGGAGGAGAGCGAAGCAGCGAGGGTAGCAGACGCACAAAATAGCGTCGTTGTGCCCGACATTGCGGGAGCGCAAAATGGCGCCTCGCTGATCACCGCGCCCGCGACCGTGGCAGCGCCGCCGGTGGATTTGAACTTGTTTTTCATACAAATGAAGGCCCTTATGGCCCAGAATAGCGAACGGTTAGAACAAAAGATGGGGGCCAATAGCGAACGGTTAGAACAAAAGATGGGGGCCAATAGCGAACGGTTAGAACAAAAGATGGGGTCCAATAGCGAGAAATTGAGGGAGGACATGGGGTCCAATAGCGAGAAATTGAGGGAGGACATGGGGGCCAATAGCCAACGGTTAGAACAAAGGATGGGGGCCCAGATCGGAGGGTTAGGGAGTAGAATAGAAGGATTAGACAATAATTTTAAGGGATTAGACATGAAATTTGGGAAATTAGACGATAGATTAGGGGAAATACAGGAGGGGTTAATGGGGGTAGAAAACAGAATGGCCGCTCAAGAGAATCAAATGGAAGGGATGCAAAAAGGGTTAGAGGGGTTAGAAAACACCATGGAAGGCAAATTGAGGGACATGAGGGACCAAGCGGAAAGGGAAGTTAAACAAATGGAGCAGCAGATAGAGGGGGTCAGAATGGGGGTAGAAACTAAACTGGATGCTCACAGGGAGGAAATGGAGCAGATGAGGGTGGCATCTGGGCAGGAGATGCAAGTGATGGGAGAGGAGATCAGAAGAGGTGTGAGTGAGGAGGTCGGAGGAGTGCGCGAGGAGGTGAGGCACTGTAAGGAGCACATGGAGAAGGAGGTGAGAAAGGGGACTGTAAAGTTACAAGGGGGCATAGAGGTCCTGACGCAGGAGGTGGAACAGCTGACGGAGGGACAAAAAGGACTAACGGAGCAGGTTCAAAGGAACACTGCGGTATTAGGAGGTTTAAAAGCGACACAAAACGACATAAAAAACGACTTGATAGCGACAAAGAGGGAATGTCAGATGGTACGTGAGGGACTGACAACGAGGCTGGACGAGGTGATAGAGGTAATGGAGACGAAGGACCGACAGGTAAGGACGCACCTGGAAACGGTCAAGGTAGCCTTAGAGGATGAGCTTGAGGAGACGTACCGGGGAATAAAAGAGGTGAAGCAGAAACTAGAAGAAGTGGAAGAAGGGATGAGCGAAATTAAGAAGCGACGGAGAGGGGATAAGAAAGAAATAAAAGAGGAGATAAAAGAATTGGTCCAAAGTCTGTGTTTGGATCGTGATGATGTGCTCATTAACCGGATGAGGGATTCGCAGGTGATGGAGGAGAAGCGAAGAGGAAGAGGACCCGGTGTAAGTGGTGACCAATATGGTCGTGCGTATGATGCGCCAGGTGATTTAATAAGCTTGGGGGTCGAGATGGACCCGGGTGTTCGTGAGAGGCCGTTGGTGAAGTGTGCGACAGGTCTGGTGTGCGAAAGAGGAGGTGTGCGAGAAAGTCCGACTCTGGGGTGTGTGAGGAAAAAGTGCGTGCGAAGGAGTGAGTGTGCTGGCAAGAGTGAGTCGGTCGTAGCGCGTGTGCGAGGGGGCACATGGAAGCGCGGTGTGGTGAGTGTTACAGAGGGTGTAACGGGAGAGTGTGCGCGAGAAAGGTGTGTGACGGACAGGTGCATGAGGAAAGAGTGTGCTGTCAAGAGTAAGGGTGAGTGCGTGGTCAAGAGTGGTGGTGAGAGTAGTGAGAGTGACAAGGAGAGTGAGCTGGTTGTGACAGGTGAGCGAGGATGTACACCTGGGATGGAAGGATGCACACCTGGAATGGTAGAGCGTGAGTGGGAATGCACGCTGGAGTTGGTGGTGAGGCACGTGGTTGGGTGTGCGAATGAGAGCACACCTGTGATTGTCACAGAGGAGGTGACTGAGGAGGGGGCGCGAAGAGGTGTTTTGGTGAGGTGTGCGACCAACGAATGTGTGCCAAAGTGTTCGGTGGTCAGGTGTGTGACCAAGGCTGTGAGTGGAATGAGGGTACCTGGGTGTGTAAGGAAAGGTACGAGGAGCATGAGCACGGCTGGATGTGTGAGCAAGGAACGGGCTTCGGGGTGTAAGCATGCAGGTGAAGCATCGACATTAAACGGGTTAGAGGTTAGGTCGACTTTTAGCCGAATCGGGCCCTCGGTGCGTGCTGGGCCTCGCTTTGAACGGCCGCGTCCGTGCTCCACTAGGCGGAGCTGGCAGCCCAATAGGAAGGGTCGTCATGGCGACCACTTCTTGGTGAGACGTGCCGGCAGGTCGAGATCGGGCAATTGGATGGCTCCACGCCGAGGGGGTGCGTGGGATCTCGGCCCGGGTAAGCCCCCGTCCCTGCACCGAATGCGGGACGTGTCCAGCCGCTGGCACCAAACAACCCGCATTCATTGCTCGGCTTTACGAAGCCGGGCTTTGGACGGGAATTGGCGCACCGAGAGGCATTAGTGAGTAGACTGGGTGATGAGGTTAGTGTTTTGGACCCAAAATTAGAGAAAAACAAAATTTGATGATTGGCAAGGGATTGGCAGTAGTGATTGGCAGATGATGGGTAGTGATTGGCAAATTTTTGATTTGTTGAAATTTGATGTGCAAAATTGGTAGTGAGAGACCCCCGATGGGGTGGGATGGCAAATCTGCCACCCTTCCCATGCTGGGGGGCAAAGGAGCACAAGATTATGGGGTGTATGGCAGTGAAAACTAGCCCGGGTGGGTTAGGTTATATTGTAGGGATCTAGAAGAGATTGACATTAGGTAACGTTAAGATTAGTTAGTGACTGATACCTGTAGTGGGGACGCAGGTAGATTAGTGTGGATGATAATGACGTGGGAGCGCAATAGTTTAAAGGGACGACTGGGAAGCGCAAGTTTCAGAAGGGAGTAGTTAGCTGAGATGATGCCGTGTGTGTGAGAATTGAACAGGTGTGATTGCACAGGTGTGCAACTGGACAGGTGTGTGGAGCAGTGTGTGAGTAATGAGTGTTGTGGATCAGCGCGAATGCGCTTGGGGAGAGAAGGGTGCAGGTGGCACCAGGTGTGAGAGCACAGGTGTGCAGGTACAGGTGTGTGGAGAGAGTTGGAGTAAGTGGTACGGAGTGGTGTGCATGGTGCGAAGGTGTGGATGGGGGAAGAGTGGACCCCTTTCACGAGTACCCGGGGCGGGTAGTGTAAGTGTTAGGTAGAGGGTACAGGTAAATTGTGGTTGGATATTGGCATTTGTGGTGCGGTGGCAGAATGGTGTTGTGGATGGGTGCATTAGTGTTGTGGAAATGGCTGGGCGTGTAGCCTGTTAGTGTGTGTAGTTGGTTGGGCACTCCACCACTGTGAGGATGTCGGCCAGGTGAGGCCGCAGGTGGGCTCTGGGAGCCGGTAGAGTTGTGGATGGGGCCCGAGGATCCGGAGGATGGACCCGGGTAGCCCAGTGCCAGAGAGGGCACCGAGTGGGGAGAGTGCCAGAGGGCCTTCCCCAGGTAGTTAGGTTAGGGTGAGGAGCAGGTAAGCTCGGAGGCAACTGCAGTGGTGGAGGTGTGCAGGTGGGTAGACCCACTGGGAGAGGTACACGCCACAGCCCAGAAATTGTGCGAGGGCACCGGGAGATGAATTGGGGGAGTGAGACCCCAAATTGAAAAGCACCACAGGTTGGCCAATGGGAATTGGTTTTTAGAACCCATAGTGTAAGAGGGCCAATGGTTTGGCCGGAGAAAGACCCCGGGTAGTGTAAAGTTGTTAAAGTCATTTAGGAAATAGTTAGGATTGATGAACCTGTCGCACCATACGCAGCCACTTACCTGTGGTGATGATGAGGACTCCACACCTGTGTTTTCTTTGTTTTGTTGCAGAAATGAGAATTGCTGTGAGGATTTGTGAGACGCATCACGACGTGGATGAGACATTGGGGTGATTCCATCTCTCCCTCCTTAGGAGGGACTGATGATGAATTGGAGATGGCAAATTATGATGTTGAGTTGAAAATGGCAAATTTGATTGGTTAGGAGGGAGAGAAGACGAATTTGGTTTATGGGAGGAACGGGGAAGACAGTAGGGATGTTTGTTGATTTGTAAAGTAGATGTTTATGGGTAGTGTTGTGTTGTGTGGATACAGTAAGGGGTAAGGGAGGGGCCATGTAGGTTACCTGGTGGGGGGGGCGTACGGTAGGAACGTACCTGTCTCACCTGGTTCCCATGTGCCCCCAGTGTGCATCATCTTGTATTGCGTGCACTTTTGCGCCCTTACCACCTTACTCACTTGTCTTTTCTTTTGTCTCCCACCTCCGAGGATCTGGCTTTGGGGTAGAGAGAGAGGAGAGAGAGGTGCTGGCTTCGCAGTTGTGGGCCTGCACTTTCGCTGTTTGCTGCCTGGATCGATACACCATATGGACCGCAATGTCTGTGGCCACCCACAATGGACCGCAGCTCTTTTGCGGCCAAGCACCACCCGTGGAAGGACCTATGGGTCAACGTGGCACCTATGCCATGCAGGTGAACCACTTTTAGTTGACACCACTGAAGGCCACAATATAGAAATGGACGCGGTTGGCGCCTTTCTTTATTTTTTTGAAAGAGGCAAGAAGGCCAAGTGCACCACACGAAGGCAAGACCAGCGGCAGAACATCGGCCGGCTGCGACACCACCGGTGATTTATAGACACTTTATTGGTGCACCGGATGGTGCTCACTGTGTGATGGGGTGGTGCTTGATGCTTGGAAGGGGTGCTCTGCACATTATTAAAGGCCGTAGGCCACAGAGCACTCGTGGGTTGGTGTATCGATGCTAGCATGCGTGCTCTCTCTATGCATAACATCTGCATGTGTTCCTCCAAAAACAGGTCCTGGATCGTAGTGTAAATATCAGCGTAGTCTTGTGTAAATAATGCTCCCTACCGGCTGTATGTTTAGTTTGAGGATTCTTTCCGGATTCGGTTATCCTGTGGGTGTGTTTCTGTGAGGAGAAGGGTGCAACGTCGCAGGGGGACATATTTACTCATTTGTGAATATCTGTAAAACTGTCGCACTCAGGGTAGAGTTAATAGTAGAGGGAACTACATTGCGTGCCACACTAAAGTAGGTAAAAATTTATCGGGTCGGGACGCCCCGAGGGTAGAGAAGGGTGCAATGTTGCGAATATGGAATTTGGCCTCCATATCCGCTTGTAAATATTCCCCTATTTCCCCAATACTCCCCAACTATCCCCAATCCCCCATTCCCTAGTCCCATTGTCTGTAAACAACAATCAGTAGAGCCGACCTTCCCCTTTTTCCCCCATTAAATGTCGTGCCCAGGTCCACCGCATCACACGTAGACAACTTTCGGACATCTTGCTAGTTATTCTTAGTCTATGTCAGTTAAGGACTCGTTTCCATTAATTATGACTCTTCGTTGCACCAGAATGTGATTATGTGGCACCAGTAGTGAGTTTAGGACCTTTCCCATACCTCCTTCCATCTTCTTCCCCAAACAACAACAACAACAACAACAACAACTACAACTACAACTACAACAACAATTACAACAACAACGACGCTGCGCGGGGGGAGTGTGCGTCCTCCCACCAGCTCGGTTAGCCGCCATGACCATGCGCTCCACGGGGTTACCACGAAGGGGCTGGCTGTCAGCTCCTCGTCAAGGGCGGAGCCTGGTAAACCCCCCGCACGCACCCAATGAGAAGCAACGTGCCGATTCCACGAGGCGGAGCTAACGAGCCGAGGGCGTGTCACTCCCCGCCGGATATACGCGGCCACGTAGCGGACGTGACGTCAGATGCGCACCCAGCCTGAGCAGACAAGTCACCATCTCCGAGCGCTGTGACCTTCCCGCATCTCTGGACCGGACCGAGTCGATTCTGCCTCGAGCCCAGGTGCACCTGGAGCCATCGATTCTGCCTTTCCTTGCCATCAATCCCCGTGTGAGTCAGCCTTTTGTCCCGTTTATCTGTCGTCTGTTGGGAATAATATAAGAGTGTGTCTAAGTGCTTGTCTTTCTATGCTGTCCCTCTCATTCCTGTAATCTAACCTTCCGCCTTAATATAACCTCCTCCGGAGGTCTTGAGAACTGAACCCTGGGTGTCGTGTCATTTGAAACCCAGCCGTGTGTCCTTTTCCTTTATTGCCTTTATTGACCTAGCGTAGCGCGATTAGTCAACGTTCGAGTATAATCGGGTAACTTGTGCAGACGTGGTCATACCAAAACCGCTCGGTAAATAACATCTAAGCCACGTCTGTAACAATATTATATCACCTTTATCTCTCAATATTGTTGAAATGAAGATCAAATAGCTGTATTTTGAAATATGTTGAAAAAGTCAAAACTTTACATGCGGTGTACTTACTTTTTCACGTGACTGTATATGGATGAAACTTGGTGAACATGTTGGGTATGTGACGAGGATGAATTGATTCGATTTTGATGAAGATCCAGATCTAAATCCAGATACGATAATTTTTAAAGTGATTCTTCACCATTGAGAGATAAGGCCAAAAACAACATACGTGTACTGTTTAGCACTATATCTGAGTTATAGGTGGATTCAGACGAAAGAAACCTGGTGGACAGGTTGGGTGTGTGATGAGTACCAATTTATTCTATTTTTTGGTGAAGATCTTGACCCCCGATACACAATTTTTTTAATTTTATAATTTGTTATTCACCATTGAGATAGGGCCCAAAACTATATAGGTGTACTGTATAGAATGATATTTCAAACGGTTATCGATGGATTCGGACAAAAGTTGTTGGATGAGTTAGGTCAGTGACAAAAACAAGCTTAGATTTTGTTTCAGGTATTGAATGCACATCCAGCCTTTCAGTGGGCACCAAAACATAAAGGGTCCAGCCGGGCTGAGGTATGCGCTCTACCGAATGCCGTTGTAGTTACTTTATGGTTTATATGGTCATCTTGCTGAATCGATCTTTCTCCAGCACTGTGAAGATCTTCATGTTCTGACGTTCAGGCTGCAGTAGTTTTTAGGCTGAAGTGAGCTGAAATACCCGAATGTGCATATTCAAGCCTTCTGACTTGTCTATTAGTGGCTCAACCATCACGATATTGAAACAGGGTTGGGTGCACTCGGAAATATTAGCATCGCAGACATGTTTGCGGACATGATCCCGGTGTGTACCCCGATTTAGAATGGGTACACCATATCCCTGCGCATCGCAAGAGGCGACTAAGGGTCGGCACCAGGAGGGCATCCGGCCATAAAAACATTGCCTCAAACAGGGAACCATGATTGTCATGGCCCGCAAGGCTAACCCCTGCTCTAGCAGGGAAAATGGCCTTAAAACGATCATTCATTCATTCATTTCATTCATTCATGTTTGTGAAACCGCCTTCTTGGGGCTATTCAATCCTCCACTTCCCTTTATAACGAGTGAGGTACAATGGCACCATGCTCCTGCCCTGCCTTGACCACAATACTTCTCCACTTCCTTCTGTCCTCAGCCAACTCTCTCCACTCTCCAACCACCCCTACCTAACTGATATCCCTTTTCACACAATCCTATCATCTCGACCGCAGACTTCCTCTTTTCCTCCTACCTTGCTCTTTCAACCTATCCACTATATTTGTCATTCCTTGTTCCCCCATCTGCACCACATGTCCAGCCCATCTCAGCCGGCATTTCACCAATTTCCCCGTCAAGCTCATCCTCCCTCAGTTCATCCATCCTCCTTCTATCCACCCTCTTCCCTCCTGCAATCCTCAACACTCAGTTGTTCTTGCAAACATACAGCCTCTGTTGATGTCTCTGTCAGTGCCACTGTTTCCAGGCCGTAAAGGTAGGCCGGCGTTACACAAGACATCAGAACCTTTCCTTTCAATCTCCTTGATATCTTTGTCTGCCATTCTAGTAACAGTGAAATAAAGAACCGTGGAGACGAAATACTTTTGTCAATTTCAACTTATTTTTAGACAAAATTGTGAGTTATTTGAAAAAAGTGCAAGGGTACCAATATTTTTGGCCACGACTGTATGTAAAAGCTCATATTAAATGATCCCTAACGCCATCCTTTAATGGGTGTAGGGTAGTGTTTTAGGCCCCCAACAGTTGCATGGATGAATTTATTGAAGAAGTGAAAGCGAGAAATTACTTGAGGACTGATGAGAAATTGGAAAGAAAATGGCGGGAGAAATTCAAATGAGAGAAATAGGCCATCAGCCAGACCCCCAAAATAGGGTCCATTGGTACCAAAATGAGGGAGTAAGCCTAATATTGATTTTTGGATAGGTCTTTACCCCTAGAATATGAAAATATGTGATAGCAAATTCAACCATGTAGCTAAATGGGTGTTATCACCTCATTTTCAAAATGGCCGCCAAAATGCATGTTTTTCTATTAAAAACACCATGTTTCATATTCTTGTAGGAATTTGTAACAAATAGCATTGCGTTTTGAGATGTTTAAGACTTTACAACTCTCTTAAAGTATGAAATACATCATCTGAACTTTAATCCAAGAAGATAGAATCCAATATGGCGCCCAATTTCACAAAATGGCTGCCATCATAGCAACAACTTTATGCACAAAATATGCACGAAAATAACTGGCATTCAGTAGATTTGCAAGTATACACATGGAAAAAAGTATCGCACCACCACGTATTTTCGACATAGTGGAAATGTACCAATTAATTTTTGCACCTTTTCGTTGCGGTGTAGGGTAATCTTGTGCAACATTTTGTCCAGATGTTGGAACGCAATGAAGAGAACAAAATTGGGTGACACATTCCTGCCTGTCCTTCACATCATTTGTTTGTTGATACTTTCTTATCAAACGACTAATACTGGTATGGTGATGTCCCAATTGGTTAGCATCATTTCTTAGGTTAGTGAATCATTTCTAACCCCTAAAACCAGGTATAAGATACCCAAATTTGGGGTATAGGGTGAATAGTGAAAAAAACACTACATTGACCATTGATATTTTGAGAAATTTGGCGGCCATTTTGAAAATGGGTGATAACACACATTTAGCTACATCGTTGAATTTGCTATCACATATTTTCTTATTCTAGAGGTAAAAACCTTGTCAAAAATCATTATTAGCCTTACTCCCTCAATTTGGTACTGGTTGACCCCCCTAGGACTAGCCTAGGACTAGCCTAAAAATAGCGGGAAGAATTCACAATGCAATAAATGATGGTAAAATTCAGAAGAGAGAGAAAATGGTGGAGAAAAAAAAAAACAGCTAGACACAGTCACAAGCAATTTAAGCATATATACGAACACATACATCGTCCCTCACCCATACCGATCATTCCGCCCCAGAAAACTTGGAACAATCATTAATTAGCACAAATGCGTTACTGGATCCGGACACCCGAGGTATGACACAGTTTGGGTAGAAGGGGAAGGAATGTATAGGATGATGGTAGAGAAAGAATGGGGACTTGGACGCACGGCTGAAGAGACTGTTACCACGCCTCAGTGCCCGAATCCACTTCTCGCACCTCCTCCCTCCCCTTCATCGGCAGTGTTCCGATGTTCGGGAACACCATCGCGGTGCCGTCCGACCCATTTGACGCTCTGCATGGCTGTGGAAGACTCGTCCGTCCGATGTGAGTGATGTTGGCGTTTTGGGAAGGTAACGAGGAACTACTGTGGTATCGAGGATGGTGCGCTGGACCGTGTCATTTCAAAGCCGGTGTGGAGCGAACATGTGGAAAAATTATGAGGAAATTACTTGAGGACTGATGAGGAGAAATTGGAAAGAAAATGGCGGGATAAATAAATGTGTAGGAATGAGAAAGGCGTGAGGTGTGAAAGATGCAAAACTCCATTCTGCGGAATCACACTGCGAACGGGGAATTTTATCCTTCTCGCAGTCAGTGGGGCGACGCTTGATCGAACCTGCGAGAAGACCCCAGCACTTTGTCCGCACCTAGATTGCCCTGTGACCGTGGTTGTTGCGTGATCGAGTGAACGGCTTTATGAGTAGGTTTGTGTGTAACTGCACTACTTTTATGTCCGTGCGCTTTTACTCTCTTGGAGGGCATGGGGGTGAGGGGTGGGTGCTAGAAGTCCATCCTGAGTCACAATATTCCAAGGTGTTTTTGAGTTCACATTTTGATGTTAAAATGTGGAGCGGAAACGATGGTTTTTATCGATACGATTTGAGTTGATTGTAGAAATTTCAAAGGTTGGTTGCAATGCTTTGTGTGATAACTTTGCAAGCTCAAATTATTTTCTCCCTGCAGCCAACTTGGTTCTTCATCGGACGATTGAACGAATTCACGTGGGCCGTCGCTATGGAGACATTCCCCGTGGCATTTTTGTCGTACGAGGAGAGAATGTTGTTCTGCTAGGAGAGATTGTAAGAGCATATTTACTTCTTTTTTTTTTTACTTTTGTATACAAGTATAATTTACTTTTTTAACACTGAAATGCTTTGGAAGTATTTTTTTAGCATCCAACATTATATTCTTGAATTATATTTCATCTCGAGATCTTGGCGGCGACAGCACGGTTTTTTGAAGCTGTACACGTTCTCCACGTTTTCTAAATTAAGTAATTGTTCACAATTGTATTTTTGTCGAAACTGTCGTCGGTTATTTCGTGCCGCGTTTTTTGAGGCGTAGTACCGTGTCCTACCTTGAGGCTTTGTTTTTCTCTCAGCGGTCGATTGTGCTCCGATTACTTTCGTTCTCTCAGTTTTTCCCAATCTTTTCACCCCATACGTTGTTGTTTAAAATCTCAACAAAAAACAAACAAACAAAAAAACATTTCCTTCTTTGTTCTTATTCATTGTCTTATTACTTTATTCGTTCGTTCGTTCTTCGACCACGTGTTTCACCCCCATTTCCCCAGATAGTTTTCACTGTTAAATTTAAAAATGTTTAAACTTTCCCCTGAAGTACTGTATTCTGTCAGATATTATAACACCTTTTTCTTCTTCTTTAAAAGGTTGCTTTCGACTTGCTCACCAAATCTATTCATCCCAAATAAAATTACATCTCTTAGAGTGCCTCTTTCATACATTCTCTAAACTCACCTGCACTCCATCCCCCCTCCAGCGTCCTTAAATGTATTTTTGACTCGAAGGTCACAAGAAACTCATTTTGCAATAAATGTTCGTTTCCCATTCATCGTACATTTTCTAAAATCCACTCACCCCTCCCCTCCAAATCTTCCCCATCACCCATCCCGTTCAAATCTCCCCCCTTGCCCCTTCGCTCCTAAACTCCCCCCACACCCCTCCCCTCCTAGCCTCCCCCTCGCCCCTCCCCTCAAAAACTCCCCCCTCACCCCTCCCCTCCATATCTCACCCATCTCCCATCCCTTTCAAATCCCCCCCTTGCCCCTTCCCTCCTAAACCCCCCCCTAACCCCACCATTCATAAACTCCCCCCTTGCCCCTCCCCTTCAAATCCCCCCACCCTCATTTCTTCTCCATTTCCCCCCTCTCACCCCTCTTCCTCAAAGCGTCCTCCCCGCTTCTTCCCCCTTCCAACTCTCACCTCCATCTCCCCCAACCTTCTGCCTCGCTTTTTTCCCTCCTCAATTAACACCTCACTGTGCCTCACCCAATCACCATCAAACATTTTGTCCGCCCCATCCTTCCCTTTCTCCGAGCTATTCTGAAATCTCTGACAGTCAACAGCTCTCCCTACCTCTTCCTCCTCTTCCACATCTTACCCTACCCCTCCCCTCCCCCCCTGTTCTGTATCCGATGCTCCCCCTTCCTCTTCATTAACGGTATGGACCTCAAACATCCGGGGCCTTCGCTCAAACTTGACTGATCTCTCCATACAGGTTGCTTCTGTCAAACCAGACGTGATCTGCTTAACAGAAACTTTCCTCCTTCATGATGTCTCTGATTCCTTAGTATCTCTCCCGGGTTACTCCCTCCTCCGGTATGATAGACCTGAGCCTCGTCCTGGAGGTGGGGTTGCTATCTTTATCAAAAACTCTTTCCTCACTCGCCCTGCACTGCCCTCTCTCCACCTCACCCCCAGGAATACCTCTGGCTACGGCTTCCCCTTCGCTCCCACCTTTTGTTAATATGTGTGTTGTACCGTCCACCAAACAGTGATGACTCCATCTACATCTCGCTGTCTGATAATACGGACCGAACTTCTATCTACTCATCCCAACTCTCTCTTCCTCATATGTGGTGATTTCAATTGTCACCATGCCAGTTGGCTGGGTGTGGGTACCTCTCTCACCAGCCACGGCTCCTCAGCAAAGGACTTCTGCGACTCACTGGGACTGACACAATCTGTCAATTTCTCAACAATGAATGGAGGTCCTCAATGCCAAACAGGAAATTAGAGCTGTCTCCCTTGACATATCACGTGCCTTCGATACGGTCTGGCACCCCGCTCTGCTCACCAAACTCTTCTCCTGTGGTATCCATGGAAATCTCCACACATGGCTGGCGGACGTCCTCTCCAGTCATAGTCAACGTGTGGCCATGAATGGGTTTCTCTCATCTCCTCTTCCTGTTCAGGCTGGAGTTCCCCAAGGCAGTGTTCTGGGCCCTGTGCTTTTTCTGGTCTTCATCAATGATCTCTCTGACTCTCTTGAAAATCCTCTCTATCTCTTTGCTGATGACTCCACTCTCTGCCGCTCCATTCCTCATCCCTCAGATCGGCAGTCTGCAGCCTCCTCACTCTGCAGACCTGGAAAAAATCAGACTGGTCAAACAAGTAGAACATGTCCTTCAATCCTGACGAATCTCACACTCTTACGATGTCTCTCTGAAAAGACCGACTGGACAACTCTCCCATCCACTTTCTGAATAATCCTCTCCAAGAAGTTCTGTCACTCAAGCTTCTGGGTCTCATTATCTGCCATGATCTTTCTGGGAAAACCACATTTCAAATCTGGCCTCCAAAGCCAGTCGCTGACTGGGCATCCTCCGTCGTGCGAAGTCCTTCCTTGCCACACCTGAGCTCCTCACCACATACAAGGCTTTCATCCGCAGCTCATTGGAATACTGCTCTCCCCTCTGGGCTGATGCTCCTGCCTCACACCTAGCTCGTCTTCACTCCGTTGAAACCAAAGCGTTCAGATTCATTGGAATCTCCCGCGATGAAGCTAACTCCGAGGACCTTTCACTTACTCACCGCAGGCAGGTTGGTGGTCTTTCCGTCTTCTACCGACTCCTCTCTGGCCTTGCTCCCCTAGCTCTCTCTGGGCTCTGTCCCCCAAATATTCCTACAGGTCGCACAAGATCTGCCTGCAACCCTCTTATGGTTAAACTGCCAAAATCAAGACTCTCTGCTCACCTTCACTCCTTCATTCCTCTTTTCTCCCACCTCTAGAACAAACTCCCTCACTCTCTTCAATCCCATTCCTCCCTCCAGGTCTTTAAAACAACTGTTCACCATCATCTCTTATCTTCCCCCATCCAAAACCTTGATCTTTTCTACCCCCACTAATTTGACCCCAGATCCACTTTTTTGAAATACCAACTTCTTTCCTGGAAGTCCTTGCAGTGTCCTTGTGTTTTATACTTCTCCCTCCTCCCCCCAAGCCCTCTCTCTCCCACAGATCTCCCGATGTCCCTGCTCTCAAATGTTGTGTTTGTGTGCTTCCCCTTCTCTCCCCATCTTGTCTGCCGCTCCCCTTTTTATATACTTTGTTTGTCTGTTTGATTTGTTTGTGTGATAAATGTTAGCTCTTTCACGAGCCTCGATTATGTATACAAAAAAAATTAAAATAATAATAATAATGTGTTAATCGGCCTCATTTATGTTGTTTTTTAATTGTGGATATCTGACAGATTGCTCGAGTGTATTAATGTCTTGAGCAATATGTGGTACAGACTGCTCATTCGCCTACCATGTAATTTTCTCATTGTACATCATCTATGTTGCACCTATCAAAAGGAAATCTGTTCCATGACCTTCCAAGATGCTAAATGTCAGTAAGCTTGCAATTATCATAGCTCAAAAAACTAGGAACTAACCTTTCAGCAACACTGTCTGGGGTCCAATATGACGGCAAAAATCTATGATCAGTCGGCGAACCTTAGAACAGAGTATACTTTCCCATACCTATGCATTTTTAGAAAGAAGCTACACTGACTGGTTTGAGAAAATGATTAGCAACTCCATTCACTTTTGGAGGCCTTGTGAAAAGCAGTTGAGGTTGTACTAACCCCCAGAGCCAGAAGCCATGAATAATACTTCCTCTAGAGGAAATCAAAGCTCCATAGGCATCTGCATGAAATGAAAGATGCATAGTGGAACAAAAGGCTGATCAGATACAGACATTATCTGAACTAAACAACTCGAGAAGCTGGTATGCAGCACTCAAGCAGTGATACGGCTTAAACGATTCCCAGTCGTTCCAGTCAAGCATTAAGCAATGGCAGTCATGGATGCTTTAGCCTCTCCCCAAACAATGTAAGAGCTTGTCTGCTATATGAAGTTTAACCGAGAGTGGAAAAGCTCCCTGCCTTCATGGAATACCAGCCAAAATATGTAATTGCCGCAAGCCAGGGAAACTGAATAAATACGGTTACTAGAATTTTGTAACGTTTTGGGAAGCAAGCGAGTTTCCAAAATAATTCGAAGATGCCCTCATGATTTACATATTTGAATGTAAAACTTACATATTTTGAAAGTTATCATGAGTCTACTGCATCGAGGTGTTGCACTTCTCTCGGTTGCAGTCAAGATCCTAGCGAAGGCCCTCCTTGTGCAACTGCAAAAAGTGGCTGAGCATATCATTGGAGATAAGCCAGTGTGGTTTCAGTGCCTCGTGCTCAACACGAGATCCAATTTTCACCCTGTAGTAGCTGCAGTACTATGTCGTTGAGTGGTGACGAGGGCTCCATGTTGCCATCATTGATTTCACTAAAATCTTTGACACAATGGACGTAACAATTCTTCCTGAACTTGCTAAATGCCTTTCGGATGTCCAGAAAGTTCTAAGATGATCCAATAATTCATGAAGGAATGGCTGGAATTATATCGGCAGGATGCACTACGTGTGAGCCCTTTTGTGGTCCACCACGGTGTGAAACAAGGTTGTGTCCTAACCACTGTGTTACTGCGTGCATCAGACGTTGTGCTAACTCCAGGTTTCGATAAATCTTTGCGCAGAAAATGCTATTTGCACATGATGCAGCCCTAGTTTCCCACTTCATGACATTTAATAAACTAGGGCATGCCCGTACTATATATAAGCTAGGACGTGCCCGTACGTGGGTGCCCGTTCCTTGCCAAAAAAAAAAAAAAAAAAAAATTTGTGTAGGGGTGTGTGTGTGTAAACATCCTAGGGCGTGCCCGTACGTGGGTGCAAAAAAACATGCGTGCAAACAACAACAACAAAAAAAAACTTTGAAACCACGTGGCAGTAACGACCACAGAACCCCCCCCCTCTATTTACATGAATGGTTTGGTCCATTCGCAACGACCACAGAACCCCCCCCTCTATTTACATGAAATGGTTTGGTCCAAAGCGAACGGCTTGCGGTGTTTGGTAAAGAAATCGCCATAGCTCGGTAACTACTTGTCCGATTAATTTCAAACCTTGAAAAGGCACATCCTCGGGTCCCCAGCAATATACCTGGCAAGTTTCAAGTATATCGGACCGGTAGTTGTCGAGAAACAGCGGTCACAGACAAACATACACACATACACACATACAAACACACATACACACATACACACAGAGATTAATGGAATTATAGATAGATTATCTCAGCCTATGAAGCAGCTGCCTCACCCTTTGGTCTCCCCATTAGCATAAAGAGAAACCGAGATTATCTGCTAGCCATTTTGTGCACAACCCCGCCATGACCAACAAGTATACATTGCTAACGCATTACTTAACTAGAACGGCACTCAGTAGAGAGCATACCTCCGCCTGGTGAACAGTTTACGTTTTGTATCCCAGAGTAGACCAGAAAATCACAATATAGAATCGCATTTAATCACAATCATACGTCCACCACTTTTTGAGATATCCTGCTATATATAGTTTTTGGCCCTATCACTCAATGGTGAAGAATCGCTGAAAAATTAAATAATCCTCATGTCCGAATCCATATTCAGATCTTTACCAAAATCGAATCGATTCTTCCTTGTCACACACACAACCTCTCCCCAAGTTTCGTCCAAATCCGTCCACAACTTTTTGAGATATACTGCTATATATCGTTTTTTGGCCCTATCTCCCAATGGTGAAGAATCACTTTAAAAATTGTAGTAGCCGGATCCTTATCCGGATCTTCACCAAAATCTAATCGTTTCGTCCTTGTCACATATGCCACCTCTCTGCCAAATTTCGTCCAAATCTGTCCACAACTTTGAGATATCTTATTCACAAACGGACAGACAAACAGACAGACGGAGGTGAAAACATAACCTCCATCCACCTTTGGTGGTGGAGGTAATTACATCAAATTGTTTAATTTATAATTACAGCACGTTCACAGTCAGCCTCCAAGTCTCATGATTGCCTGTGGAAGTGTTTGGTCACAGTATGGCATCAAACCAAATCCAAAGTTCACCTGGCAGTTATGCTCTCAGCACGACTGTATGACATTGAGAACCTCACACTCGGCGAGCATCATGTCAATACCCTACAGAGCTTGTACGTGCAGCATCCGAGACGGATTCACCAGATCAAAATGAAGGTCAGTATCTAAAACGTGGAGATACTGCAGCGTGCTGCTCTGCCTAATGTTTAAGCCATCCTTGCTTCACCCCAATTGCGATGGGATGGACACGTGGTTTGAACAGGGGATCATTGACTTCCAAAGGCAGCGTTTTACAGCGAATTACAGTACCTAAAGTTAGATGCAATCCCCCAAGTCAGAAACTGCGCATTAAAGATGTCATCAAACGACACCCAAAATTTCTCCACCTCTTGGTAGGGTCCCCTGAAAAGTGTCGTTCTTTGTGGAGAGTAGCTATTTTGAAAAGGTGTGTAGCTCATAAGGCAAGACCGAGAAGACGGATATCGTTAAGAGCAATGCCAGATGTAGAAAGAGCTCCCAGCCTCTTACCTTCTCTTCTCCTGTGACATCTTTGGATGGGCATTCATTTCAAGACATGGCCTTTACTCACACCAGAGATATTAACGTACAGCATGCCTTGATTTCTTCCCCTCCATAGAGGTAATCATCGATTTGACGGGCTGCCATCATAAGTTGTCAATGTAATTGGGTCCATTTTTGTTTGGAAGTTTCTAAGCAATTGTTCTAGTAATCACTGCCTATCACTTTCAACAATAATCTTGAATTATGGTGGTCTTCACAACTGTTATTTGCTGATTTGTACTGCCTTTTGATTTTAATGTAGTACATGTGCTGTCATACATGTGCAACTTCATGGAACTGCATGGGTGGCCATGTTTTGGCAGGATGTGGAGAAGGAGGCAGAGACACGTTTGGAGCGAGTGTCCATTGAGGAAATCCTGGCCGCACAGCGGGAAGAACAACAGGAGAAACAGGAGGCCGAGAAGGCCAAGGTGCAGGCATTGAAAGAGAGAGGGTTGCCACTGCCTCGAGCCGATGTGACTGAAGAATATTAGAGATTGCAGAGGACAATATGGAGACCAATGTATGAAGGTTGGAGAAGAGCGGATGGCATGAGCTATTCAGTGAGCTATACCGAATGATTAATCATTAATGCCTGGGTATATACATCCTCAGGCAAAGAGACTGCTAAAAAAGTTATTATTGAAAAATTGTTTGGTTGGGCCTGAAGGGCCATTATTGTACTTGCACAGCCTAATTTAATGCATGTTTTGAGTCAAAAGATGGGAATGCTTACAAGGCAGGATGGTAAAACCTCCAACAATATGAAGTGATTTCGGACTTTGCACACAATTGGCCTGTTTGTAAGCATTTGCCTTGTATTCCAGTACATTATTTGTGGATTCTTGTTTTTATGCCCAGTAAAAGCTGTATGGAACTCGAATTTTGTACTTGCTTAACCGACAGTTATAACAACCATTCTGGCTCATTATACTCGGTGTCTAAAACCTGTTGTGCAACACCGGGCATTGTAAGGACTCGCTTAATGTCATCCTCGTCAATTGGCAATTGGAGTGTTGTTGCTTGAATTGAAAATGGAAAGGATGCTGGGTCTTGTACCATTGCCCTCAACAATATGCAGCATATACGTATGTCTTGTCAGAATAGAATGTGCTTTCCACTCTTCTCACCACCAGATGGCACATCTAAACATTAGATTGTGCAGGCAATAGCACACCTGCCAGTAAGAGCATTGAGTAGACATTGAGACCTGACAGGCATGGTCCAAGCAAGAGCTGACGTACGTTTATTTGACTTATCTCCCAGAGGGTTTGATTAGGAGAGGCTATCTGAAGCGCGGACCATATGGGATATTTTATGGACGAAGAGTTGCTCAATTCCCCACCTCCATCCTGGTCATTCCTAATCCTTTGACCCTCAAAAGAATGATGGTGAAGAATGATTAATTCGGAGCAGCAGAAGTTGTCAAGCCACTTCACCTCCAATTTTGTCAACATGCGAGAAGTTTGTTTATCACCTCTATGGAAAGCCTATGCTGGACAGTGTCGAATCATAGCAAATATGTTGTCTTCCAGCAGACATATGCACCCAAAACTGAGGATCCGCTGGCATTGATAAAATGTGTAAATCCCAGTGCTTTGCCACCTTGTTCCATAGTTTTACGCAAAAAATCGGTCATACCCATTTTATAACATCCATTTGGAAGAATACTTCATTATTGCAACAGTCTTGTACTTCAGAACCTGTGGAAAATGAATGGGTGAAACTTGCCAGATAAAATGCTATGATGGTGTTCAGGTTTCAAAAAACCATACGTCAGGCATGCAACATGGAAACCTCACCAGTATTCACAGATGGGGGTGAGGATGAGGAAGTTGCTTATATACAGTAGATACACTTTGGCCCCAACGAACCAGCCAATGAAGAGAATGCCGAATAAACCAATGTATTCAGTTTACATTATGGCGACAGTGAATGCACATTACGGTGATGGTTAATCAACATCGTCTTTACACACGAGTAAGGGAGAACATCACACCCATGGCAATATGCATTAAAACAGGTTTATAAAAAAGAAAAAAAAAAGATTAACATAAATGTTTTTTTACATGGCTACTGAGACCAAAATATTTTTTGTCTCAGTAGCCTTCATGGGTGCCATCTTGAAATTTAATCATGACATTTTCAAATTTGTATGCATACGTGTAAAGGTCAATTCTTTTTTTTCTTCTTTTTTTTGTATACAAGATTGAGGCTCGTGTAAGAGCTAACATCAATCACAAACAGAAAAAGAAACGGAGACACAAAACATACAATAAAGGGAGCGGTAGAGAGAGGGAAGCACACAAGCACAACAGCAGAGAACAGGGACAACAGAATATCCATGGGAGGGAGAGGGCTTGTGGTGAGGAGGCATGGGAAGGTGGCGGGGGGGGGGGGGGGGGGGGGAGTGGGAAAGGTGTAAAACACATGGACCAATTAATTACTTTAAAACTTAAAAAAAAAAACTGCTAGAACTTTCAGGAAAGAAAGAAGTCGGGATTAAAAAAAAAAGTGGCTCTGGGGTGAATTAACGGGGGTAGAAGAGATCAAGGTTTTGGATGGGGGAAGACAAGAGATGGTGGTGAACAGCTGTTTTAAAGACCTGGAGGGAGGAGTGGGATTGAAGAGAGTGAGGGAGTTTGTTCCAGAGGTGGGAAAAAAGAGGAATGAAGAAGTGAAGGTGAGCAGAGAGTTGATTTTGGCAATTTCACCAGAAGAGGGTTACTGGCAGATCTTGTGCGACCTGTAGGAATATTTGGGGGACAGAGCCCAGATAGAGCTGGGGGAGCTAGGCCAGATAGGAGTCGGTAGAAGACAGAAAGACCACCTACCTGCCTGCGGTGAGTGAGTGAAAGGCCCTCGGAGTTAGCTTCATCGCGGGAGATTCCAATGATTCTGAAAGCTTTGGTTTCAACAGCGTGAAGACGAGCTAGGTGTGAGGCAGGAGCACCAGCCCAGAGGGGAGAGCAGTATTCCATTGAGCTGCGGATGAAAGCCTTGTATGTGGTGAGGAGCTCAGGTGTGCCAAGGAAGGACTTCGCACGATGGAGGTTGCCCAGTTGGCGACTGGCTTTGGAGGCCAGATTGGAAATGTGGTTTTCCCAGGAAAGATCATGGCAGATAGTGAGACCCAAAAGCTTCAGTTGCAGAACTTCTTGGAGAGGACTGTTCAGAAAGTAGATGGGAGGGTTGTCCAGTTGGTCTTTTCGGAGAGACATAGTAAGAGTGTGAGATTTGTCAGGATTGAAAGACATGTTCCACTTGTTTGACCAGTCTGATTTTGTCCAGGTCTGCAGAGAGTGAGGAGGCTGCAGACTGCTGATCTGAGGGATGAGGAATGGAGCGGCAGACAGTCGAGTCATCAGCAAAGAGATAGAGAGGAAAATCATCAGTCATCAGCAAAGAGATATTGTCATTGCTTATGAACAACTGTACAGCAGTCTCAGCCACCTTCCGCACGTAATTGTGCCGTTTTTCCATCCGCAGCTTAGCAAAACGCAGCGCAGACTGCCCTCCTCTGCCATGCTTCTTAGGCAAATCGACGGTGAACCTGTGAAGCACAATTAAGGAGTTGACACCATGCCCCAAAACAGATTTTCGATGCATCCAGATAAGACTTTACTCGAGTGAATCTGGTTAAACATTTTGGGGCATGAGCAATTTTCTGCCAAATACTTTTGAGGGTGCCACACTTTAAAGCTAATTTGTGAAAAAGTGCAAGTAGATTTTTGTCAGACAGCCAAATTCAGATTGCTGAGATATCTTTTACCCTAGAAACAACCTTCAAATCTATTGGGAGAAAAAAGACAATAAAAGTGTTCCAGCTCTTGGCCTCGCAGTGGACAAGACGACTATCTTCAATCGTAGTTACCTTCAGATATTATGGGATATCTTTGTAACTCGGTCTTACAATAAGAAAGCAATTGCATGAATGTTTTGCAAAATAATTATTCTGACATTGTGTACACAAATTCATTTCTTTAAGAAATGTTCATGGCAAGCAAACTTGCTGAATAATATTAATCGATACTGTGCATCACAATATTATCTATAAACTTTAATCCTGAATCTGCCATATAGTTGTGACTTGAAAACAAAACATTTTTGGGAATCTGTGTGCTCATTTTGTCTAACAATCGAGTTTGTCAAAATCAATTTTTAATTTAAAAATTTTTTTTTTTTAAACCTTAATTTTTTTTCTTTTCCAGATTTAATTTCAAATTTTTATATTTAAAAAAAAAAAACTTTTAAGTAACATTGTCTTCCAACTTCTTTTTAAATAATAAAAACGTTTCATTAACACATTAGTTTAATTAACATTACAAGTCAAAATTGGTCATGCATTGAAGTGGCAAAACTGATTTTACATTTGAGTATATCTTGCACTAATGTGCTCCCTTAAAATATATGAAAATCTCTGTTGGTTTACAGGATGCAACAGGTATTGTTTATGGTGTGAGGGGCATGGGAGTGTGAGGGGGTGAGGACAGACATTACTGCGGCAAAAACCAACCAGGATGATGTCCTGTTCTGCTGCTCTCGCTTCTTTGTATGCACTATTCAGCGTGTTCTACTTTGACCCCTTATCATCTGCCTGAAGGTCGGCAGACATCAGCCCCATCCACAGGAAGGGTGCAAAAGTAGATCCTATCAACAAAAGATGAGTAGGCTTATTCCATCATTGCTGCCAATGTCGAGTCTTTCCTCCTTACAAACAGCTTAATCTCTGACATTTTGATTCCATCTTGGTCACTCAACTCTGGAGATGCTGAAGCCATGTCCTCTCTTGGGATATAACTCCGTCTATTTAAGTTAAGGCCTCACCATCAGCCATGTCCTCTGCTGAGCTGACAAATTTGCCAAGCTGTCCTCCAAAGCCAGCTAGTCTGGGCATTCGAGAGGCTGTTCTATCACACACTTCCCTCTATGGCATTCGAGCAGGTGGTGCACGTCATGGCAACCCCTCCCCCAACCTAACAAACAATATTTTTTATACAAGCATCAATCCTTCCCAACCCAAACCTCCAGCATAGAGTGCCTTCACAAAGTATTCACACACACACACACACACACACACACACACACACACACACACACACACACACACACACACACACACACACACACACACACACACACACACACACACACACACACACCTTGACTTTTTCACATTTTGTTGTGTTAGCATGAATTGAAAATTGATTAAATTGAGATTTTTACGGCATAGCCCACAGGGCAATGCTGTCTAGAATGGCGTTTGTCTGTCTGTATGTGTGTATGTATGTCCCTCACAAACGTCCACCAATCAGAGCTGACGATCTGGTCAGATGACAGGTGGGCAGCATCTAGTAACCACTACAGTTGCATATTTTACTAAAAGGAAATATAATAACCTTCTGTGGAACGTTTTGGGGTCCCAGCAGTTGTCGTAAGGTAGGTAGGAGGTTTCAGAAATTCCTCAATACAATTATGATTTTGAAATGCGATCGACACGGACCTTGCTCCCGAATCCGGAAGTAAACAGATGATGGTTCACTGGCTTAAATAATATCTCAATACCCTGCTCAACAGCCTGCTCCCAATTATCAGCAAAGTCATGGAATCCATCATTGCTTCGGATATGAAATCTTTCCTCTTCTCCAATGGCTTGATCTCTGATCATCAATTTGGTTTCAGACCAGGTCACTCTACTCTGGACATGCTGCTTCTGCTGTCTCAACAATGGATGGAGGTCCTCAATGCCAAACAGGAAATCAGAGCTGTCTCCCTTGACATATCACATGCCTTCGATACGGTCTGGCACCCAGCTCTGCTCACCAAACTCTCCTCCTATGGTATCCATGGAAATCTCCATGCATGGCTTGCGGACTTCCTCTCTGGTCGTAGTCAACGTGTGGCCCTGAATGGATTTCTCTCATCTCCCCTTCCCGTTCAGGCTGGAGTTCCCCAAGGCAGTGTGCTGGGCCCTGTGCTTTTTCTGGTCTTTATCAATGATTTCTCCGACTCTCTGGAAAATCCTCTGTATCTCTTTGCTGACGACTCCACTCTCTGCCGCTCCATTCCTCTTCCCTCAGATCGGCAGTCTGCAGCCTCCTCACTCTCTGAAGACCTGGACAAAATCACAGACTGGTCAAAAATGTGGAACATGTCTTTCAATCCTGACAAATCTCACACTCTTACTATGTCTCTCCGAAAAGATCGACTGGACAACCCTCCCATCTACTTTCTCAACAATCCTCTCCAAGAAGTTCTGTCGCTCAAGCTTTTGGGTCTCACCATCTGCCATGATCTTTCTTGGGAAAACCACATTTCCAAGCTGGCCTCCAAAGCCAGTCGCCGACTGGGCATCCTCCGTCGTGCGAAGTCCTTCCTAGGCACACCTGAGCTCCTCACCACATACAACAAGGCTTTCATCCGCAGCTCAATGGAATACTGTTCTCCCCTATGGGCTGGTGCTCCTGCCTCACACCTGGCTCGGCTTCACGCTGTTGAATCCAAAGCTTTCAGAATCATTGGAATCTCCCGCGATGAAGCTATCTCTGAGGGCCTTTCACTCACTCACCGCAGGCAGGTAGGTGGTCTTTCTGTCTTCTACCGACTCCTCTCCGGCCTTGCTCCCCCAGCTCTCTCTGTGCTCTGTCCCCCAAATATTCCTACAGGTCGCACAAGATCTGCCAGCCACCCTCTGATGGTTAAACTGCCGAAATCTCGGCTCTCTGCTCACCTTCACTCTTTCATTCTTCTTTTCTCCCGCCTCTGGAACAAACTCCCACACTCACTTCAATCACACTCCTCCCTCCAGGTCTTCAAAACAGCTGTTCACCACCATCTCTTATCTTCCCCCATCCAAAACCTTGATCTTTTCTACCCCCACTAATTCACCCCAGATCCACCTTGTTTGAAATTCCAACTTCTTTCCTGGAAGTCTTGGCAGTGTCCATATGTTTTATACCTCTCCCACCCCCCCCCCCCTTCCCATGCCTCCCCCCCAAAGCCCTCTCCCTCCCACAGTTCTCTCGATGTCTCCATGTCTCTCGGTCCCTGCTCTCAAATGTTGTTTGTGTCCTTCCCCCTCTCTCCCCATCTTGTCTACCGCTCCCGATGTTATTTGTTTTGTGTGTCTGTTTGTCTTTCTGTGTGATTAATGTTCGCTCTTTCACGAGCCTCGATCTTGTATACAAAAAAAAAAAAAAAATACAATCGTGATTTAACATTATATTTTGATATATTAATTATATAGTATTAATTTGTGATTGGAATGATGAATTATGTTGTTTGGAATGGAAACATAGAGATATTGAGTTTAAAGCAGAATGAGGAAATGACGTAAGGGTTTCCATCCGTGACACTCGTGGATTCCCCATTTGCAGTTTCACTATTGACTGGATGGATATAGCAACAATCAGAGTTAGTACGATTTTTGTCCAAGTCCTTCACGAACCTGCTGTCAATGTCTGACGTTCGACTGAAGGTGGCACAGGAATGTGGAATTTATCGGTTCATCGTTTGCCATTCGCAGTTTTTTTTTTTACCCAAGTCATTCACGAACCGGCTGTCCATGCCTGAAGTCAAAAATATTTACCACTTACATTATTTGCTAACTGCATGTATCCCCACTCAGGCCATACTATCTTCAACTAAAGTATCAGACAAGCCCTACTACGCCGCTGTTAGACTATCGGTCTTGTTTGTCATTGATCTACACATAATACCCCATAATCTCAAAGTAGAAATTTCTTGAGAAATCCTTACTAAATAATAAAAAATGAATTATAGAAATATGTAATTTACATAAGTATTCAACCCCCCCCCCCCCCCCCCCCCCCCTAGTCAGTACTTCGTAGAAGCACCTTTGGCAGCGATTACAGCTTCGAGTCTTCTTGGGTATGTCCACATCAGCTTTGCACATCTGGATTTGGGGAGTTCGGGAGACGTATCAGCGGCGGTAGGGAAGGTGTTAGATGGGTGATGAGCTGTTCTCGGATTCCACCAAATATAGCGCTTTGCATTCAGGCCAAAGAGTTCAATTTTTGTCTCATCAGATCACATCAGGCCTCATGTTGTCAGTCTTTTATGTGCCTTTTTGCAAACTCCAGGTGTGCTGTCATGTGCATTTTTCTCAAGAGTGGCTTCCACCTGGCCACTATCCCATAAAGCCAAGATTTGTGAAGGGCTGTAGAGACTGTTGTTCTTCCGGCAGATTCTCCTATCTCAGCCAAGGAACTTTGTAATTTTTTATTTTTTGTGTGCAGAATCGAGGCTCGTGTAAGAGCTAACTCATTGAACATGAAAACATGCACAGACACATAAAACATGCAATGAACGGAGCGGGAGACAAGAGGGGGAGAGAGAGGGAAGCACACAAGCACAACAACAGAAGAGAACAGGGACGTTAATCAAGGTCGAGGGTAGAAAAAAATAAGAGATGGTGGTGAGCAGCTGTTTTAAAGACCTGGAGGGAGGAGTGGGATTGGAGAGAGTGAGGGAGTTTGTTCCAGAGGCGGGAGAAAAGAGGAATGAAGGAGTGAAGGTGAGCAGAGTCTTTATTTTGGCAGTTTCACCATAAGAGGGTTGCTGGCAGATCTTGTGTGTCCTGCAGGAATATTTGGGGAACAGCACAGACAGAGCAGGGGGAGCAAGGACAGAGAGGAGTCGGTAGAAGACAGAAAGGTCTTCAGAATCGGCTTCATCACGGGAGATTCCAAGTTCTGTGTGAGTAGTCATTATTGAGTTCTTGGTCACCTCCCTCACCAAGGTCCCTTTTGCCCGGTTACTCAGTTTGGTTGGACGGCCAATTCTAGGAAGAGTCTGGGTAGTTCCATATTCTTTCCAATTCTGAATGATGGAGCTCACTGTGTTCTTGGGAACTTTCAACACTAGAAATTGTTTTATACCCTTCCCCAGATTTATGCCTCCTCCTAATTCCATCTCGGAGTTCCTCGGACAGTTCCTTGGACTTCATGGTAGAATTTTTGTTCTGACATGCAATGTCAACTGTGGGAACTTGTATAGAAAGGTGTTTCTTTCTAAATCATGTCCAGTCAATTGAATTGGCTACATATTGACTCAAATCAAGTTGTAGAGACATCTCAAGGATTATCAAAGGAAATTGGATGCACCTGAGCTCAATTTGGAGTGTCATAGCAAAGGGGTTGAATACTTATTGACTCGAGACATTTCAGATTTTCATTTTCATTATTTTGTAAAAAAAATTTAGAAAAACAAATTCCACTTTGTCATTATGGGGTATTATGTGTAGATCAGGTACAAAAAAAATCTCAATTTAATTCATTTTAAATTCAGGCTATAACACAGTGGATAGCAGTGGACCCTGGTGTTGGGCTAGCGGCTAGGGTGCCAGCTTAGGATAACCTAGGATCCTGGGTTCGAATCCCGGTCAGATCGCTGAATTAACGCCAGGGGGGTTGACTCAGCCTGTCATCCTTCCGAGGTCGGCAAATTGAGTACCAGTTCACTGGTAATTCCCTGTTTGTCGTTAAAGGCGGCAAAAAGGGTTGGCGTCAGGAAGGGCATCCAGCCGTAAAAAAAAAAAACATTGCTTCAAAAAGGGGACCAAAAAACAACAACCACGGTTCCCGAAAAAGGCCAACCCCCGCTTTGCGGGGAAGAAATGGCCTCTAAAGGTGGTTATTTTTTTTATTTAACACAAAATATGAAAAAGTCAAGGGGTGTGAATACTTTATGAAAGCAGCTTGTACATTCCACCCCCACACCACTCTCTCTCTCTCTCTGTTGCTTGTGTCCAGGTGGGTGCCTTACTCTCAGTTCATCCCATCTGTCGCCTTGCTCTTCCATGAGCCTAGATCTTGTAAAGAAAAAATAAGAGCGATTTCACAAATTACAGACTTGGTGATGAATTAATAGTTTAACGTAAAAGTCTACAGTCTGTAATCAGATTTTGTTCAACCCTGCCTTGCAGTAATAATTTATTTTGGTGTAGAATTGATTTACTTTTGTACATTGTATTTGTATACTCTATATTGATGTACTGTTTTATTTACCTGCATTTTGACATTTAGTTTATTACAATTGCCTATTTTGTACATTGTATTTAACAGATTTCTCATCTGAAGAAAATATTAATACAGTACTTGCTTTTTAACATGCAAACCAACTGCCATCACCATGTGCCCATGTTTGTGTGATTGTTTAAAAATATATTTTTGCATATTTTCTCTGGTGGAGTCATGTAAAATAATTTGAAATGGAACTGCAGCTTCCTTGATTGAGGCTCAGCATTTAGAGGATGAAGAATGGATAAACTCTGTAGATAAGCATCACATTATGGGGGAGGGAGGGTGGGTTTCTCCTTGCCTGATGACAGAAAGCTGAGAAAGTGATGTCATAGATGACGTTGCTGGCACCCAAACTGCTCTGGAAACTTGGATCACCACCAAGGTCCCCAGTTGTGCTTGATGTTTAAAAAAAAAAAGTGCATGATTTGTGTGACAGCTCTTCCAGAATCCTTAGATCCTGGAAAAAAAAACATCAGAAAATAAATGTTTGGAATTAAGCTATGACATTGCCCTTTTTTGCTGTTTCCTTGTTTGCGTTTGTGTGCTACTACAATTGTCTCAATTATTCCCAGCTTTGTGTGGGGGTGAGCTAGTGATAGTTTTTGGCCGAAATCTTTCACGAACTGGTTGGCCAGGCCTTATGTTCGACTGAATTTGGTCAGGGCAGGAAGGTGTAATTTGTTCAGGGTGCTGACAGTAACTCACCTACTATTTGCAACGTCCATGAACTAATGCCAGCAGACGGGATGAGTTATTTGTGATCTGAGAAATCATCTGAGAGTTATAGTTATTTGTGATGCCATGCCTGCAAAACACCAATCCGACAGTTTATAGTTGGCTCGGGAATGTCGGTGTCATTAATTACCTCCACCCACCGAAGGTAGACGGAGGTTGTGTTTTCACCCCTGTCTGGTTGTTACTTGGAAAATCGAAGATTTTTCGAGTATATTGGTCGGTTGACTTTGTTATTCTGTCTGTTTGTCGGTTTGTCACTCACCTACAGGTCACAATTCTAAACCTGTCATCATGAAACTTTACCAAGTTGTAGAGATGGTCACAACTGAGAAGCTTATTGATTTTGAGGTCAAATTTCTGACTCTGATTGACTTTAAAGTTAAACAGCATTTGCATCGTGCATCACTAAATTGGGAAACCAACTATTTTTGAGGTCAGGTCAAAGGTCAACTCAAGGTCAAACTTCTCAAATCATCAATTTTCATCTGAAAAATCATCAATTTTCATCCGATTAACCTGAAACTTAAACAGCAATTGCATAGTGCCTCACTGAATTGAGAAACCAACTAATTTTGAGGTCAAAGGTTGACTCAAGGTCAAACTTCTAAAATCGATTTTCATCCAATTGACCCGAGCTGTGATTAAGATCGTCAATTTTAATCTTCATGAAATTGACAATTTCATGTCTCCGTGACAACTTTTTTTGGGAGAGCGGAGGTGGAGGTGGATTTTGCAAGTATCCTGTATGTCTGTATTTTTTGTTTGTCTATCTGTCTGTTTGTTACCTGCGAAAATCGAAGATTTTTCAAGTATATTGGTTGGTCTTGTGCGTTATTCTGTCTGTCTGTCTTTGTTTGTCTGTCTGTTTGTTTGTCGATGTCAGTCGCCTACAGGTCACAATTTTCAACCGATCTTCACGAAACTTCACCAAATGGTAGTTGGTCATAAGCAAGAAGCCTGTTGTTTTTGGGGTCAAAAGGTCACCAACTTTGTCATATTTCTAAAATACTAAATTTTCAACCGATTGACTTGAAATTTTAAGAGGATTTGCATATCTGGACACTAAATTCAACCACCAAGTATTTTTGAGGTAATCATAGGCCAACAACTTCTTTTAGAGATATCGCAAGTATCGTGCTATGCACGACATATTTCTTGTTTGTTTGTTTGTTTGTTTGCAGGATATCTCAAAGTTGTGAACAGATTCGGATAAAATTTGGTGGCAGGTTGGATGTGTGACGAGGACAAATTTATTAGATTTTGGTTAAGATATGCATCCAGATACGAGAATCTTTTTTGTTTTTAAAGTGATTCTTCACCATCAATTCAGAGATTGGGCCAAATATGATAAATAGCACGATAAGTTGTGGACGAGTTATGAGAAAACTTGGTGGATGAGTTGGCGAGGTGAGGAGAACAAGCCGGTTAGGTTTTGGTCCAGGTCCGGATCCAGATATGGTCTCAGTTGGATACAAAATATAAATTGTTCATCATGGTGGAGACATGTGCTCTACTGAGTGCCCTCATAGTTGTAAGCTTTTATTAAGATTTTTCGGAATAAGATGGTAAATTCTGCATTACGTTTGGAACGACCTGCTGCCTCTTTTTTCTTTTATTTGATGTTAACAGCATGTTCTCATGCAGCCAATAATACATTTGCTTTTTGGCAAGTTTTACTGAACTGAACAACAAAAGCTGCTCACATGTTTTAATACGTCGTCAACAGTTTAACGAGTACATTTGACAGCTGGTCTCGGTGCTAGCAAATGTACATCGACCTGTAAGGAGCCAATTTTGCAGTTAAAGTTAGTTTGATTTTCTGAAAGTTCTTGAGTTTGATTCACAACCCTCACATTACACACTTTAACTGCAGTTAATGGCTCTGGTACAAGGCTATGCTATTGCATTCGTATTGAAAATTGGAAAACATCAGCTTATCTTCTTCTATCTATCTTCTATCTATATATCTATATCTATATTCTATATTATTATTTATATATATTATATATTATCTATATATATATATAAAAGAAAGTTTTTGTTTGTTTGTTTGTCTGCACGCGCTAATCTCCTGAATGATGAAAGATAGGAGGAAATCTCTGAAACAAAAAATGTCGGGACGGCCCCCTGGAAGGTTATCGGCTTGGTGACGAGGCCGGTCGAGGCCGCCTCGGCCGGGCTGAGCCCATTTCGCAATACATCTTCTTCTTCTTTCATAATTCTCTTGAAGTACAACTTATGCACTTAATCGGAATATCTGACTGATTGCAACACATGCTTTCAAGATTCTCTCTCGTGGGGACCGACAGAAGAATGAACAAGGAATCATTGAGCACTAACTGATACTGGGCTCGCGTCAGATCTATGTACAACAAACAACAACAACATGCATTTTAAAGGCCATTTTCCCTGCTAGAGCGGGGGTTAGCCTTGCGGTCCCCATGACAATCTTCTCCATTTTGCCCTATTTTCTGCATCTCTCCTTGTTAACCCCCTTGCCCGCATTTCTTCTTCCACCATCTTTAGCCAAGTCTTTCTCGGTCTTCCCCGTCCTCTGCTTCCTTCTACATTCATTTCCATCACTCTTCTCAACCAGTCACTTTCATCCTTCCTCAACACATGACCAAACCATCTCAACCTGTTCCTCTTCACAGCATCAATCACAGGCTCTATTCCCATCATCTTTCACAATTCATCATTTGTCTTCCTCTCTCTCAACGATACTCCGCACATCCGTCGAACCATTCGCATTTCCACCCTTTCCAATCTTCGTTGCTGCTCTACGTTCATTACCCATGTCTCGCTCCCATAAATCATAACACTTCTCACACATGCAGCATACACCTTTCCCTTCAGCTTCAACGACACTCCCCTCATCATCAGCACGCCACTCAGTTCCCGAAACTTCTTCCATGCACATCTCACTCGAGCAACCGTTGCCGAGTCTGATCCACCTTCTCCATTCAGCATGTCTCCGAGGTAGCAAAATGTTTTCACACCTTCCAGCTTCACGCCGTCTCCAAGATCCAACTCAACATTTCCTCCATCTGCAGCTCCCTCTGTGCACACCTTACATTTGAATGTAGCTGCCACACTGGTTAATGACCCTCTCGGACCACTACATTTTTGATGAACCCACTCAGCGCACATTGTACATTGAATGGAGTTCACTCCGACACCCTTCCTACACACAGCACAGGGCCACTTCCCAGTTCTTTCCACCTCACCACATGCTTTACCACTTGCCATCACCTTCGTCTTTCCGATATTCACCTTCAGACCTTTTGTCTCCATACATTCCTTCCACGTGTTCATCTTTTCCTTCAGTCCATCCATACTTTCCGCAATCAACACCAGATCATCTGCATACAACAACTCCCACGGTAAACCCTCCAGATCTATGTACACAAGATTAAATTCATTCAAAAAGAACCCGGGCAACGCCGGGTGCATTCAGGTAGTTTAAAATGAATGTGTATTTGTGTCGAAAGAGCATTTGATTAATGATTTAGGTCGAGGTTTTGGATCAGCACTTTGTTTTTCTTATGAAATGCACATCTTCCTGGTAACGTTGCTTTGACCTCTATCACACTCAGATAAATTCATTTTTCCTGGGAAAATTCGACCAACTTTTATTTGCATAGACAACAGGGAGTGTGACATCACATTTGTGATGCACCATCTTGGAGTACAAGCAAACAAAGCGAAACTACATTTGGACTGCATAATTAGCCCATCCCCTGGACAACAGGACACGGGGTTTTGTAATCACTACTGTGTGTGTTTGTGTGTCCAAGTGTCTGGGCCATAACTTTTTTTTACCACTTTTTTTTTTAACCAACTTCCAGTTTTGAGGGATGTTCAAGAGGGATTCCGAATGAGATTCTTGCAGTACTCCAAGAAACAGCTAACTTGTCTTTTATTTCTCAATATGTAATTATGTACACGAAGTAAGGTGTGTGTGTGTGTGTATGTGTGTGTGTGTGTGTGGGTGTGTGTGTGTGTGTGCACGCTTTCCGTTGAACCTCTCTTCTGGAAGAAAAAACCATCTGTATTCCAGATGGCTGAACAGAGGTCATGAGAGTGATCGGCTGAAGTTTGCAAGGGCATGTAGCGATGCTCGGCAGGCCATGAGAGAAGCAAATAATGTATGTTTCTGGGAAAAGCACAAGAAGCCCAACAAGGTAGATTTGGTGGAAAGAAGGTAGTACAGTGTATCAGGGATATGCAGCATGGTTGACATGGATTCATACCACAAACTAGAACAATGCGACTGTCGCAAATATGCCTCTGCATAGTCCCACAATGGCTAGATGCCAGCACTCTGCATATGTATGGGTAGTGGATCACGATTGTGAAGTTTCGTGTTTTTTTTTTTTTTTTTTTTTTTTAGTATACAAGATCGAGGCTCGTGAAAGAGCTAACATTAATCACACAAAAAGACAAACCGACACACAAAACACAAAAAACAAGGGGAGCGGCAGACAAGATGGGGAGAGAGGGGGAAGGACACAAAAGAGAGGGGGAAGAGGGGGAAGGACACAAACACAACATTTGAAAGCAGGGACATCGGGAGGACTTGGGGGGAGGTGGGAGAGGATTAAAACATATGAACACTGCAAGGACTCTGGGGTGAATTACCGGGGGTAGAAAAGATCAAGGTTTTCGATGGGGGACGATAAGAGATGGTGGTGAACAGCTGTTTTAAAGACCTGGAGGGAGGAGTGGGATTGAAGGGAGTGGGGGAGTTTGTTCCAGAGGCGGGAGAAAAGGGGAATGAAAGAGTGAAGGTGAACAGAGAGCCTAGACTTTGGCAGTTTAACCATAAGAGGGTTGCAGGCAGATCTTGTGCGACCTGAAGGAATATTGGGGGGACAGAGCACAGAGAGAACTGGGGGAGCAAGGCCAGAGGGGAGTCGGTAGAAGACAGAAAGACCACCAACCTGCCTGCGGTGAGTGAGTGAAAGGCCCTCGGCGTTGACTACATCGCAGGAGATTCCAATGATTCTGAAAGCTTTGGCCTCAACAGCGTGAAGCCGAGCAAGGTGTGAGGCAGGAGCACCAGCCCAGAGGGGGGAACAGTATTCCATTGAGCTGCGGATGAAAGCCTTGTATGTGGTGAGGAGCTCAGGTGTGCCAAGGAAGGACTTCGCACGACGGAAGATGCCCAGTCGGCGACTGGCTTTGGAGGCCAGCTTGGAAATGTGGTTTTCCCAAGAAAGATCATGGCAGATAGTGAGACCCAAAAGCTTGAGCGACAGAACTTCTTGGAGAGGATTGTTGAGAAAGTAGATGGGAGGGTTGTCCAGTCGGTCCTTTCGGAGAGACATTGTAAGAGTGTGAGATTTGTCAGGATTGAAAGACATGTTCCACTTGTTTGACCAGTCTGTGATTTTGTCCAGGTCTGCAGAGAGTGAGGAGGCTGCAGACTGCCGATCTGAGGGATGAGGAATGGAGCGACAGAGAGTAGAGTCGTCAGCAAAGAGATAGAGAGGATTTTCAAGAGAGTCAGAGAGATCATTGATGAAGACCAGAAAAAGCACAGGGCCCAGAACACTACCTTGGGGAACTCCAGCCTGAACAGGAAGAGGAGATGAGAGAAACCCATTCAGGGCCACACGTTGACTACGACCAGAGAGGAAGTCCGCCAGCCATGCGTGGAGATTTCCATGGATACCAAAGGAGGAGAGTTTGGAGAGCAGAGCAGGGTGCCAGACCGTATCGAAGGCACGTGAAATGTCAAGGGAGACAGCTCTAATTTCCTGTGTGGCGTTGAGGACCTCCATCCATTGTTGAGAAAGCAGAAGCAGCATGTCCAGAGTAGAGTGACCAGGTCTGAAACCAAATTGATGATCAGAGATCAAGCCATTGGAGAAGAGGAAAGAGTTAATATCTGAAGCAATGATGGATTCCATGACTTTGCTGATAATTGGGAGAAGGCTGATTGGTCTGTAGTTGCTGGGATCTGTTTTTGCACCTTTTTTGTGCAAAGCGGTGATGTTGGCTGATTTCCAAGCAGATGGCAGATGACCTTGAGCAAAAGAGAGGGTGAAGAGAACAGAAAGAGGGAGTGAAAGAGCAGAAGAACATGATTTTAGGACCCGTGGGCTGATGCCGTCAGGACCAGTTGCAGAATCAGAGTCGAGGGTTGACAGAAACTTTTCCACCTTGTCAGGAGGAAAGGACACAGAGTCCAGGAGCAGCTGGGTACGGTGGGTACAGAGAGGGATGGGTTTGGGACACAAGATTTAGAGGCAAACACAGAGTTGAGGCATTCAGCTTTTTCACGTGCGGAGTCAGCCGTTAAGCCGTTTGAGGTGAGGGAGGGGATGGAGGGGGAACAAACACCAGAAACAGATTTGACCAGACGCCACCAGGATTTGGAAGAGGGAGACAGATAAGAGAGTTCGGTCTTGAGAATGGTGAGATATTGTTTCCTGGCTCTCCTGAGGGTGGACACACACTTGTTTCGGGCTTTGTGAAAGGAAATGAGATTTCCTTCCGTTGGATTTGCTTTCCAGGAGACGAAAGCAAGTTGTTTCAGGGCAACAGCCTCACCACAAGATTCCGTGTACCATGGACGGGAGGAAGGGTATGACAACTGAAGACGAGATGGTATAAATCTGTGCATGAGAGAGAGCAATTTACTTTGAAAGAATTCCCAGGATGAGTTGATGTCAGAGGCGGTAGAGATGGGAGACCAGTCCAGATGATTGATGGCTGCTTGAAGACCGTGCCAGTTGGCCTGAGTGAAATGCCAGACTCGTCGACGCTGAGGAGGCTCTCTGAGAATGGTCAGAGAGATGTCCACTTTGACAAGCACATGATCAGATGAGCCGATTGGAGCAGAAGAAGAGCAGCAGACATTTTCAGGGAAGTTTGTCATAACCAAATCCAGAAGAGAAGATGCTCCGTTGACTGAGATCCGGGTCGGGAAATTGACAGATTGTGTCAGTCCCAGTGATCGGATAAGGTTCGTTTTTCCATCCAAGATGGCTGCCAAACCACGTGACCGATGACATCATCATTATCAAATTGTATGCAACAGTGCTGTTAGATTATATCTTGCTATAATTCACCAAATGTCCATCCATCCGTCTGTCTGTCTGTCCGTCCATTCGAATGTACCGCAAAAACGGCTGTACCGATCGCAACGATATTTTGGGTGGGTAATCCTGGAACCCCCTGAAGTAAAATAGGCTGTATTGTTTTTCCAATTTCAGCTTTGGCCTCCAGCATTTTCAGGTTTGGACTCCCGTATAACATTATTTTCCCGGGTGCTGCACAAACGGCTGCACCGATCGCTGCACGGCTGCACCGATCGGACTCGGTGACCTTGGACAAAGTCCTTTTATAAGGACATGGGTTGAATCCCTGCTTGAGAGAATGCCAACCCCCTCCCCGCCATCACGGTCGTCTCTCCAACTCACAATCCCATGAGATATGCGGAAAGGACGACGCAAAACCAATTATCTTCCTTTTGATTCGTATACAAACATCATTAAAAGTAAATAATGACCTTGGCCAAAGTTCAAACGACATGAGTTTAATCTCTACATTAGAGCATTCCACATAGCTATTTGGGCGGTGTATAAGCTAACAGATCGCTGTCTCCATCGATCTTGCCAAGGCCGTCACACCTATCCGCTCAAAATCCTTTTAACTGTTGACTTGGTAGTTTTTACAATGAAGGAAACACGTATGGGGAGTACATACGACATAGCGATTGTGAATGTGACAGCTCTGAGGCATCTTTCGCTTCACATCGAATTATTCATTACATTCATTCATTCATTTAATGATCATTACGCTCATTCTTACGCTCATTAAACGTTCATCAAATGATTACGAAAATAAAAACGAAAAACATTACGAAGTTACGTTCACACCGTCACATCAAACACTACCGTGAACACAAACATCGTCACGGCATCATTACAATGAAAACATCGTCACAAACGTTACGTTACGTAATTCAAACCGTGAACACATCGAATATTGGAGAGCCCATTGCCTAAATTTGAAACACAATGGAATAATATTTACCGATATGAACAGTGATGTGGCTTTTATTGAAATTCTACAAATACTGTTTAGATTTTGATGATTAGTGTGTGATATGATTTAACGGATGTTTATATAAATCATTTAAAATAAAAAAGCCTTCAATTTCTGATATTTTGCCTTTTCATTTGGGTCTCCCAATTGAAGCCCCGTCCATAGGGCGGGTACCGTTGCTTGTTTGTAAAATTTCGCATGGATAGGGTGAGCGGTTTCAGAGATATAATTATTTAATATTTTCCTTCAATCCAAAATGGCTGCCAAACCATGTGACCTATGATGCCATAAATTTAATATTTCAATACAAATTGGTCATAGATCATGTGCATGCAATTTCAGATTTTTATGATAAGGAATTTGATTGAAACATTTTTGGCTGGTATACCACTTCACCTATGATGTCATCATTATCATGCTTTTATTCCCCATTGGGAGTACTTGACAATGTGCCAAGTTGCAAATTTTTCCATTCAGCGGCTTCCGAGAAATAATTTTTTAATTATTTGCTTTTAATCCAAGATGGCTGCCATACCACGTCACATATGACGTCACAATTATAATAAAAAACATTCTGCATGGGTGTCACTCCTACCCTGAAAGTTTCGTCTCAATCGGACATATGGTTGCTGAGAAAAATGAGCTTTAGCCCGTACGGATGGACGGATGGACAACCCGAAAACATAATGCCTCCAGTGACTTTGTCGGCGGAGGCATAAAAAGAAAATGTAGTAAAAGATGAAGAAGGCAACCCTTACACCACAGTAGATGCTCAATAACATCAGTGGAGAAGGCACTTCACAAAGATTAACATTGAAAGCCAATTCTGCATCAGAGAGAAGATGAAAGTGAAGCAGAAGGGCATATGGTATCAAATGGTGGAGATACCAACAATGTAGGAATTAGAGGACGTCATAAGCAACCTGAAGAATGATAAGTCTGGTGGCTCCTCGGGCATCGTCAAAGCTGCATGTTGTGAAGGTGAATTTCTCGAGCTATTATTGAACCTTACACATGTGGTATGTAAGGAGAGGAGGTGCCAAATAAGTGTGCCTATTGTTACGTGGTCCCCTCGGTGACTACCTGGTCTCGGTGACCCCCGGACCGTGAGAGGAACTTCGCCAGAAAGTTCTATCACATATGCGCTTTCGCCACGCAATCCATATGAATTCCCCACAAGAGAAACTGAGTTTCAAGGATATATTTCAAGGGTAATGATACCATACAATTTCAATGCTACAATCAAGGATATTTTCCTTGAGCAATCAACAATAGACAACCATCAACAATTCACAATCCACAATCAATTCCCTAGATGATTAAGATGGCCATCTTATATATGTGTGTCCCCTCGTGTACTCACGACCCCCTTTTGGTCTCTGTCCCTCACAATGTCTCTGGGCCCCTCCTGACCAAGATGATGGTCGGCGTCGCCGCACTCGGGCGGTTGAACGAACCCCGGGTGGACGTGTTTCCACCGGGCAGGTATCGTACCGGGAACCGCGGCTGCAGCCCCCTCGTGGCCACGCGAAGCGGGTACGGTAAAGCAAGCAAAAGCCCCACGCCGCTTGCAACGCGTGTTAGGCCCCAACGTGCGACCCGTACGCGTCTTTGTAGACGGTGCCGCGAACGGTGCCAGACGCTGGGTCGGTGCACGGCCCCACGGCAACTTGACGTCTCCACCGGGTAGGTACACGTCCCGGTAACTCCTCTCGCCAGACGGGCTTGGGAACGCCGCTTTTCCACGCGGCACAAGGTCGATCCCACCTTTCGTCGGAGCGGGGCGAGGAAGAAGAATCCTCGTCGCTTCTCTTCCTCGTGTGTTTTTCCTTCCGTTTCCGGTCTCTTTTTCCAGAAGGGCTCCTGACCCTCCAACCACAACAACCCTTAATCGACTACACATGGATAAGCAAAGACCTGAATAGGAATTCACATACATTCCCATAAATATGTAACACTCCCCCCCTTCAAGAAAGAAAGTTTGAACCCATCGAAAACTTTCTTTGCCGGCCAACTTGGATAAACAAACCAGATAACTCAACCCCCCCCCCCCCACATTATCAGTTCCCCCCGGGCACAGTTATCACTTAAAAATAAAGCAACAAAATTTCACACAACCCCCAGAGATTTTCAAAGGTAATTCACTCTGGACAAAGCACCAGCAACGACATTCTCCCTGCCCTTTACATGTTCAATTTCCCGTTGGACTCCTGCCAAGCCAAACTCCATCTCCTGACCCTCTGACTTTGACTGTCAGTTTCTTGTGAATGAAGGTTAAGGGGTTGATCAAAGATCCAAAGTTAAGCAACTCGATAGCACTTTTTCCGGGAGGCCAAGCCGAGTATTCACTACATGGATGCCTTTAGGAACGTGGAGTTCACGGTTAGTCCGTGCAGGAAAGTTCTCTACCTGGGCGCCTTGAGGAACGTGGAGTTCACGGTTAGTCCGTGCATGAAAGTTCACTACCTGGACGCCTTTAGGAACGTGGCGTTCACGGTTAATCCGTGTAGGAATCTTGGCTCGGCGGCTCCGCCGCATTCAGTGCTTCAGCTTTTCAGAACTTCCCTAATAATTATGGTGGGACCGCTTGTCACTGTAGTCCCATGAATAGCGGTCTCCTTCTCGGCCACTACTTTGACAATCCTTCCTTCGGGAGCTGCCGTAACTCAGGGAGCCTCCATAATAATATTGATTGCGGCCACCACCAAAACTACCGCCCAGTTGTCCTCTCCTGTAGACCTCTCGACGCCTACGAAATGCCTTCCCTACTGTTATGGTCCGACCCTCCAAATCCTTGCCATTCCAATTCTTCTCTGCCTCTCTGGCGTCTTTTGTGCTTGCAAACGTGACAAAGCCGAACCCTCTTGACTGTTGCGTTTCCCTGTCTCTTACCAACCGCACTTCCACCAGCGGCCCATATCTGTTGAAGACAGAGGTCAGAACTTCTTCCTCTGTTTTGAAGTTCAGTCCCCCTACAAATAACTTGGTACTTTTGTCGCCATCCCGAGCTGGTGTGGTGTTATATTCCCTGCTGGGCTCTTTACCAACCCTCAGGTTACCATAAACTTGACCCCCGGCCAAATCATTCCCGATAACCACAGATACACCCTCTACAGGAAGTGTGGCTTGTAAACCGACGGTGACCGGTCCTGACACCAAATCGGACTCCAAATGGATGACATGAAGTGGAGCACTAACACCGCCCCCGATCCCCTGTAAACGAACACTATCCCCCGTTGCTGTCTCCTCGGACCATGGCAAAATGCCTTCAAGCATTAAAGATTGATGTGCTCCTGTGTCCCTCAATATCCTAACCGGTCTCCGGTTAGTCGAGGCTCCATCCAGTGACACAAACCCCTCTGAAATAAATGGTTGGTAACCCTTTTGATGGCGATTTCTCACAATGGCCATTGCATTTGGAGTCGTACTAGTCGAACTCCGCTCCTGATTTTCCTTTTTCAGGGCATAACATTGGGACATCACATGTCCAGGTTTCTTGCAAAAAGCGCAAGTAGGCCCGGAGGAAAAACTCGTGGTCTGCCTCGGGCCCCCCGGAAAATAAGTTTGTCTTGGGCCCGCATCCCTCTGATTTCGAACAGGTGGGGTATCCGCGTTGTCCCCATAATCCTCTCGAGGTCGCCGCCATGTATTGTCGTTCTCCGCACCTGCTGTTCCCCACCTCCCCTGCGGAGATCTAGGCGAGGAGTTAGGTTCGTGGACCCCTATTCGGTGGGTTAAGGCATAATCATCTGCCATGGGGGCTGCGTCCCACAACTTTGGTACTTTCTTTTCCTGCAGGTACACTTTGATGTCCTCGTGGACACACTGCTGAAATTCCTCCACCAGGATCAAGTCACGCAATGTTTCGAAGTCTTTCCCGACTCCTTTTGACTCACACCACCGATCAAACATGTTTTCTTTCACTCTGGCAAACTCCACATGGGTCTCACTCTCCCTCTTCCTGGCATTCCTGAATTTTTGCCTGTAAGCTTCCGGAACCAACTCATAGGCTTTGAGGATGTGCTTCTTCAGTACCTCATAATCTGCACATTGGTCCATTGGTAGCGCCGAATAAATCTCTTGAGCTTTTCCCACCAGCACACTTTGCACGAGTATGGTCCAGGCCTCCTCCGGCCAGTTTAATTGTCGAGCCACTTTCTCAAAGTGTGGAAAAAATTTCGCGACGTCCTTTTCACTGAACGGTGGAACCAGCCTCACATGTCTACCCACATCCCAGGTTTTCTGGTTAGGTGTCGACCCCGTCAGCAAGGGTGGTGCCTCTCCCCGTTCTCTCATTAACTCCAGCTCCTTGAATTTAATTTCTTGCTGAAGCTCCATGTCACGTTCCTTTAATTCCCTTTCCGCTTTTCTCTCCTCTGCTTCGAGTTCCCTTGTTTTCATCCTTTCTAACCTTTCCTGGAGTTCTCGTTCCCCTCTCCTTTCTTCTTCTGCTCTTTCCTTTTCTGCTTTCCTTTCTTCTTCTGCTAACCTTTCCTGGAGTTCTCGTTCCACTCTCCTTTCCTCTGCTTGTTTCTCTTCTCTCCTCTCTTCTGCTTTCCTTTCTTCTTCTTTGAACCGTTCCTGGCTCCGTAATTGCAACTCCAGTTTCCGGAGCTCAACGTCTTCTGGTTCTTCGGGTAGCCACTCCCAGGCTAACTCGTCCCATGTTCCTAATCCCACCATAGATTGTATCACCGTGGCCTGCAACTCTGCCTTCCTCAAATTAGTTCGGACCTCCAAGTTAAAATGTTTGGCCAATTTCAAGAGGTCCGACTTTAGTAACGCTCGGAACTGTGCCTCACTCGGTGTTACCGCAAAGGTCTGTGCCACAAACGCCATGGTGACTATCGTTAACACCTGTTAACCTTCACCCAAGACTTTACCCCAATTTCCCCCAAAAATTTACCAATTAATACTTAATTAATAAATTTGAATTAATAAAAATATTATTTTATTATTTTATACAAATACAATTTTAGATCCCGGACGTAGACCCAATTGCGAATCCGCAAATCGTAATTTGGACGAGCCCCCAATTCTGTTACGTGGTCCCCTCGGTGACTACCTGGTCTCGGTGACCCCCGGACCGTGAGAGGAACTTCGCCAGAAAGTTCTATCACATATGCGCTTTCGCCACGCAATCCATATGAATTCCCCACAAGAGAAACTGAGTTTCAAGGATATATTTCAAGGGTAATGATACCATACAATTTCAATGCTACAATCAAGGATATTTTCCTTGAGCAATCAACAATAGACAACCATCAACAATTCACAATCCACAATCAATTCCCTAGATGATTAAGATGGCCATCTTATATATGTGTGTCCCCTCGTGTACTCACGACCCCCTTTTGGTCTCTGTCCCTCACAATGTCTCTGGGCCCCTCCTGACCAAGATGATGTTCGGCGTCGCCGCACACGGGCGGTTGAACGAACCCCGGGTGGACGTGTTTCCACCGGGCAGGTATCGTACCGGGAACCGCGGCTGCAGCTCCCTCGTGGCCACGCGAAGCGGGTACGGTAAAGCAAGCAAAAGCCCCACGCCGCTTGCAACGCGTGTTAGGCCCCAACGTGCGACCCGTACGCGTCTTTGTAGACGGTGCCGCGAACGGTGCCAGACGCTGGGTCGGTGCACGGCCCCACGGCAACTTGACGTCTCCACGGGGTAGGTACACGTCCCAGTAACTCCTCTCGCCAGACGGGCTTGGGAACGCCGCTTTTCCACGCGGCACAAGGTCGATCCCACCTTTCGTCGGAGCGGGGCGAGGAAGAAGAATCCTCGTCGCTTCTCTTCCTCGTGTGTTTTTCCTTCCGTTTCCGGTCTCTTTTTCCAGAAGGGCTCCTGACCCTCCAACCACAACAACCCTTAATCGACTACACATGGATAAGCAAAGACCTGAATAGGAATTCACATACATTCCCATAAATATGTAACACTATGTTGTGCGCATACCCATTCCTAAGGAGGGGTACTTTATTAAGTGTGACAACTGGCATAGCATAGCACTACACAATATAGTTGGAAAGGTGGTTGCCAATATTCTACATAGAAGATTACAAGAAGTAGCTGAACAGAAGATGTGCTTCTGGAATCCCAGTGTGGATTCAGAAAGGGCTGTGGGTGCTTGGAAAAGATATTTACTGTTCACCAACTAGTTGAAATCAAGGGAGCACAGAGTGAAGACATTCCTTCCATTCATGAATTTGAGCAAGGCCTAAGACAACTGTACAAAGCACTGTGAATGGCATTAGGAAAGCTTGGGGTACCCACCCAAACTATACAGCTCACACGTTCAGTTAATCAGGACATGCAGGCACAGATTCGCCTGAATAGTATATTAATATAACTGATTGAGGTGAACAATGGGCTGAGACAAGGCTGCAGCATGGCACCAACTCTTCAACTGGTACTCCTGTCTCATCATTGAACATTGGACGGTAAAAATAAATGATGAAGATTGAGCAGGAGTGTACCTCCAAGTATGATGAGCAACAAGTATGATGTATGATTATGTGTGATGTATTGAGCAACAAGTATAATGGGAAGCTCCTCAGAAGATACACCAGAAATGCCAATGAGATGAGGATGACTGAGTGCCAGTTTGCAGATGCTGCTGCTCTTGCAGCAACAACTAGAAGGGGTGCTGAGAAGGCCATGTGTGAATACATGGTGGTATCAGGAGATATTGGCCTCTGTGTTAGTATTCTGAAGCTGATGGTAACTGGTAGGAAAGTAGCCGAGAAGGATAATATCTCCATACAAGTGGGGTATGAATTGATTGGTCACAACTGATTTTGAAGGAGGGAATGATCTCAGAAGATGACTGGCATAGAAGTGGCATAGAAGATGACGATCATATGAATCTGTGTTTGAAACACCCAGCCAAGCTGACCCTACAGCAGAGCAACCAAGACTAGTTATATGCCATTAATGAAAAACAACCTTTAGAAGAGTGACAAGAAACCTGTTAGTGCAGAACACGGAGTGAGCAGTCCATTACGTATCTTGCCTGAGATGGCTCTGCAGTCGAGAAGGTATGGCTGTCCACAATTGTAGACCAGCTCCACACTGAGTGCCTCTGTATTGCATTTGCTCCCCAAAGGGTAATTCTAATGGATTATAAAGGGTAATTCTAAAGGGTTCTAAAGTGTAATTATATTGGGTTCGAAAGGGTAATTCTAACGTGTTTTAAAGGGTAATTCTAATGGGTTATATAGGGTAATTCTAAAGGGTTCTAAAGCGTAATTCTAAAGGGTTCTGTAAAGGGGAATTATATTGGGTTCAAAAGGGTATTTCTAAGGGTTATAAAGGCTCATTCTAAAGTGTAATTCTAAAGGGTTATAAAGACTAATTCTAAAGGGTTATAAAGGCTAATTCTAAAGGGTAATTCTAAAGGGTTATAAAGGCTAATTCTAAAGGGTTATAAAGACTAATTCTAAAGGATTACAAAGGCTAATTCTAAAGTGTAATTCTAAAGGGTTATAAAGACTAATTCTAAAGGGTTATAAAGGCTAATTCTAAAGGGTAATTCTAAAGGGTTATAAAGGCTAATTCTAAAGGCTAATTCTAAAGTGTAATTCTAAAAGGTTATAAAGGCTAATTCTAAAGTGTAAATCTAAAAGGTTATAAAGGCTAATTATAAAGGGTTATAGAGGCCAATTCTAAAGTGTAATTCTAAAGGGTTATAAAGGCTAATTATAAAGGGTTATAGAGGCCAATTCTAAAGTGTAATTCTAAAGGGTTATAAAGACTAATTCTAAAGGGTTATAAAGGCTAATTCTAAAGTGTAATTCTAAAGGGTTATAAAGGCTAATTCTAAAGGCTAATTCTAAAGTGTAATTCTAAAAGGTTATAAAGGCTAATTATAAAGGGTTATAGAGGCCAATTCTAAAGTGTAATTCTAAAGGGTTATAAAGACTAATTCTAAAGTGTAAATCTAAAAGGTTATAAAGGCTAATTATAAAGGGTTATAGAGGCCAATTCTAAAGTGTAATTCTTAAGGGTTATAAAGGCTAATTCTAAAGGGTTATAAAGGCTAATTCTAAAGTGTAATTCTAAAGGGTTATAAAGGCTAATTCTAAAGGCTAATTCTAAAGTGTAATTCTAAAAGGTTATAAAGGCTAATTATAAAGGGTTATAGAGGCCAATTCTAAAGTGTAATTCTAAAGGGTTATAAAGACTAATTCTAAAGGGTTATAAAGGCTAATTCTAAAGTGTAATTCTAAAGGGTTATAAAGGCTAATTCTAAAGGCTAATTCTAAAGTGTAATTCTAAAAGGTTATAAAGGCTAATTATAAAGGGTTATAGAGGCCAATTCTAAAGTGTAATTCTAAAGGGTTATAAAGGCTAATTATAAAGGGTTATAGAGGCCAATTCTAAAGTGTAATTCTAAAGGGTTATAAAGACTAATTCTAAAGGGTTATAAAGGCTAATTCTAAAGTGTAATTCTAAAGGGTTATAAAGGCTAATTCTAAAGGCTAATTCTAAAGTGTAATTCTAAAAGGTTATAAAGGCTAATTATAAAGGGTTATAGAGGCCAATTCTAAAGTGTAATTCTAAAGGGTTATAAAGACTAATTCTAAAGTGTAAATCTAAAAGGTTATAAAGGCTAATTATAAAGGGTTATAGAGGCCAATTCTAAAGTGTAATTCTAAAGGGTTATAAAGGCTAATTCTAAAGGGTTATAAAGGCTAATTCTAAAGTGTAATTCTAAAGGGTTATAAAGGCTAATTCTAAAGGCTAATTCTAAAGTGTAATTCTAAAAGGTTATAAAGGCTAATTATAAAGGGTTATAGAGGCCAATTCTAAAGTGTAATTCTAAAGGGTTATAAAGACTAATTCTAAAGGGTTATAAAGGCTAATTCTAAAGTGTAATTCTAAAGGGTTATAAAGGCTAATTCTAAAGGCTAATTCTAAAGTGTAATTCTAAAAGGTTATAAAGGCTAATTATAAAGGGTTATAGAGGCCAATTCTAAAGTGTAATTCTAAAGGGTTATAAAGGCTAATTCTAAAGTGTAAATCTAAAAGGTTATAAAGGCTAATTATAAAGGGTTATAGAGGCCAATTCTAAAGTGTAATTCTAAAGGGTTATAAAGGCTAATTCTAAAGGGTTATAAAGGGTACTTCTAAGGGGTTATAAAGGCTAATTCTAAAGGCTAATTCTAAAGTGTAAATCTAAAAGGTTATAAAGGCTAATTCTAAAGGGTTATAAAGGGTACTTCTAAGGGGTTCTAAAGGCTAATTCTAAAGTGTAATTCTAAAAGGTTATAAAGGCTAATTATAAAGGGTTATAGAGGCCAATTCTAAAGTGTAAATCTAAAAGGTTATAAAGGCTAATTATAAAGGGTTATAGAGGCCAATTCTAAAGTGTAATTCTAAAGGGTTATAAAGGCTAATTCTAAAGGGTTATAAAGGGTACTTCTAAGGGGTTATAAAGGCTAATTCTAAAGGGTTATAAAGACTAATTCTAAAGGGTTATCAAGGCTAATTTTAAAGTGTAATTCTAAAGGGTTATAAAGGCTAATTCTAAAGGCTAATTCTAAAGGCTAATTCTAAAGGGTTATAAAGGGTACTTCTAAAGGGTTATAAAGGCTAATTCTAAAGGGTTATAAAGACTAATTCTAAAGGGTTATAAAGGGTACTTCTAAAGGGTTATAAAGTGTAATTCTAAAGGGTTATAAAGGATAATTCTAAAGGGTTATAAAGGGTACTTCTAAAGGGTTATAAAGGCTAATTCTAAAGGGTTATAAAGACTAATTCTAAAGTGTAATTCCAAAGGGTTATAAAGGCTAATTCTAAACGGTTATCAAGGCTAATTTTAAAGTGTAATTCTAAAGGGTTATAAAGGCTAATTCTAAAGGCTAATTCTAAAGGGTTATAAAGGCTAATTCTAAAGTGTAATTATAAACTAAAGGGTTATAAAGCCTAATTCTAAAGTGTAATTCTAACGGGATATAAAGGCTAATTCGAAAGGGTTATAAAAGGTAATTATAAAGGGGTATAAAGGCTAATTCTAAAGGGTTATAAAAGGTAATTCGAAAGGGGTATAAAGGCTAATTCGAAAGGGTTATAATGTCTAATTCTAAAGGGATATAAAGGCTAATTTTTAAAGGGTTATAAAAGGTAATTCTAAAGGGGTATAAAGGCTAATTCGAAAGGGTTATAATGTCTAATTCTAAAGGGATATAAAGGCTAATTTTTAAAGGGTTATAAAAGGTAATTCTAAAGGGTTATAATGGATAATTCTAAAGGGATATAAAGGGTAATTATAATGGGTTCTAAAGGGTAATTATAAAGGGTTCGAAAGTGTAATTCTAAAGGGTTCTAAAGGCTAATTCTAAAGGGTAATTATATTGGGTTTGAAAGGGTAATTTGAATGGGTTCTAAAGGGTAATTCTATTGGGTTCGAAAGAGTAATTCTAACGTGGTTTGAAGGGTAATTCTAAAGGGTTGTATAGCGTAATTATAGAGGGTTCTAAAGGGTAATTCTATTGGGTTCAAAAGGGTATTTCTAAAGGGTTACGAAGGCTAATTCTCTAGGGTAATTCTAATGGGTTTGAAAGGGTAATTCTAATGGGTGATTCTAAAGGGTTGTAAAGGGGTAATTCGTTATTCTAAAGGGTAATTCCAATGGGTTTGAAAGGGTAATTCTAATGGGTGATTCTAAAGGGTTGTAAAGGGGTAATTCATTATTCTAAAGGGTAATTCTAAAGGGTTTTAAAGGTAATTCGAAGGGGGTTTAAAGGGTAATTCTGATTGGTTCTAAAGGGTAATTCCAAAGGGTTCTAAGGGCTAATTCTAATGGGTTATAACGGGTAATTCTGAAGGGTTTTAAGGGCTAATTCTAAAGGGTAATTGTAATGGCTTCCAAAGGGTAATTATAAAAGGTTCTACAGGCTAATTCTAACAGGTTGTACAGGCTAATTCTAATGGGTTCTAAAGGGTAATTATAATGGGTAATTCTAAAGCGTTATAAAGGGTAATTCATAATTCTAAAGGGTTCTAACAGTTCATTCGTAATTATAAGGAGTTCTAAAGGGTAATTGTATAGGGTTCTAAAGGGTAATTCTGAAGGGTTTCACTCGTTTCTAGGCTTTGCCTATTTCATATTAAAAATACCAAACTGAACCGCTTCCTTTGGACACGGGAGGGATTTTTTTTAATCATAGCATAAGTTGGGCATCTGTACAAATTGTATTATACTGTATATACAAATAATCATAATACTACATGTAGTTTCTGTATAAAATGTAATATACTGTGTCTATTGTTTATTGTAGTGAAGTGTTCCATTACCAATCAGCTTACTGTCGCTTGCTAAGCCAGCCGTTCCTTATTAACCGTTTCATTGGAGTGCTTGCTTCAGCGCTTAAGCCACGTGGCGAGCACTCGATAAGCTGCTTGGTAATGGAACACGCCTCCAGTAACAGGTCATGTGATCCCTTGATGAAGGAATCAATTCTAAAGATACAGATATCCTCAGTAATTGATCCATCTGAAACTGCATTTTGTGAGATGAAATTGTAAACGTGATACTGTAACATTCCAACGGCAAAAGCAAAGTCTCGCGAGATTGCATACATCCACGGGAGTTACAATGGTGGTTGTTTTTAAGATATTACAAATACTGTATTTATAAACCTGATATATTTCAAACAGCTGAAAAATTAAAGCTTTTTAAAACTCATTTTAACCACCTTAATGTGAGTTCATGGAGGTCGATAGCTTTTTAATTTAATGTTTCGTCACTTGACTGGAGAAACGTACCTCATGCCGCCTGGATCAAAAATGGAGCATTTATTACACCGCAACCGAAAAACCTGCAATAAATAAATTGTTTGATTAAATTAACAGCAATGCCTGAGGAAAATTAGCTTTGCCTGCTGGCGAATGAAAAAATGTGATTCGTTTCGGTAAAGCTGAAGAAGCGTGAATGAATAACTGAATGAATGAATAAAGGAAAAAAAATTCTGCGAGTGCAAATCGAGGCTGCCGTTTTCAAAGTTGTTTCGAAATTTTCACTCACAGACTCGATTAACATTTTATCCAAAATAAATACATAATGCATGTTCATTCACTTTCCTGGTTACATATTAATTATAGAAATATTCAAAAGACCCAAGCTTTCAACAGCCAATCGGTATTGCTCTGGCAGAACGTTCCTGGTTGCCTGGTGCATTAGCCTGGCGATTCAGTCACGCGTTGTGCGAACAGGAGAGGAGCAGGAGGCGGCGGAGGAGGAGGTGGAGGAGGAAGAAGAAGAAGAAGTGGTGGTGCATTGAAATTTGAATAGGTGTATTGCGAGCGGTAGTAGTCGGAAGGAGCCACAGAGGGCGGTGTTCCTGGCAGGGCTGTTCTGCCCCGCCGGCCCGCGTCCTCCCGGCGCCTGCGGCTGGAGCTGGCGGCTGGAAGGGCCAGGCGCGGGCCGGCTCTTCCATGGAGCTGGAGAACATTGTAGCCAACACGGTGCTGTTAAAGGCTCGGGAAGGTACCAATACAACGCGAGCGTGGGTGCGAGCGAGTTGGACGTGGGATGAATGAGAGAAGGCGCGGGGGGGATAAACATGAAGGAGTGAAAAAAAAAAGGATTGTGGATGACGGGAGCATGATTGCAACAGAGAGGAAAAAGCGCAAGGCATGGGGTGAGGACAGGGAGCGTGTTCACGGGGTGAGGACCGGGGAGCGTGTTGACGGGGTGAGGACAGGGAGCGTGTTCACGGGGTGAGGACCGGGGAGCGTGTTCACGGGGTGAGGACCGGGGAGCGTGTTCACGGGGTGAGGACCGGGGAGCGTGTTGACGGGGTGAGGACAGGGAGCGTGTTGACGGGGTGAGGACAGGGAGCGTGTTGACGGGGTGAGGATAGGGAGCGTGTTGACGGGGTGAGGAAAGGGAGCGTGTTGACGGGGTGAGGAAAGGGAGCGTGTTGACGGGGTGAGGATAGGGAGCGTGTTGACGGGGTGAGGAAAGGGAGCGTGTTGACGGGGTGAGGATAGGGAGCGTGTTGACGGGGTGAGGATAGGGAGCTGTTGACGTGGTGAGGATAGGGAGCGTGTTGACGGGGTGAGGATAGGGAGCGTGTTGACGGGGTGAGGATAGGGAGCGTGTTGACGGGGTGAGGATAGGGAGCGTGTTGACGGGGTGAGGAAAGGGAGCGTGTTGACGGGGTGAGGATAGGGAGCGTGTTGATGGGGTGAGGATAGGGAGCGTGTTGACGGGGTGAGGATAGGGAGCGTGTTGACGGGGTGAAGATAGGGAGCTGTTGATGTGGTGAGGATAGGGAGCGTGTTGACGGGGTGAGGATAGGGAGCGTGTTGACGGGGTGAGGATAGGGAGCTGTTGACGTGGTGAGGATAGGGAGCGTGTTGACGGGGTGAGGATAGGGAGCGTGTTGACGGGGTGAGGATAGGGAGCGTGTTGACGGGGTGAGGATAGGGAGCGTGTTGACGGGGTGAGGAAAGGGAGCGTGTTGACGGGGTGAGGATAGGGAGCGTGTTGACGGGGTGAGGATAGGGAGCGTGTTGACGGGGTGAGGATAGGGAGCGTGTTGACGGGGTGAAGATAGGGAGCTGTTGATGTGGTGAGGATAGGGAGCGTGTTGACGGGGTGAGGATAGGGAGCGTGTTGACGGGGTGAGGATAGGGAGCGTGTTGACGGGGTGAGGATAGGGAGCGTGTTGACGGGGTGAGGATAGGGAGCGTGTTGACGGGGTGAGGACCGGGGAGCGTGTTGACGGAGTGACGACCGGGGAGCGTGTTGACGGGGTGAGGATCGGGGAGCGTGTTGACGGGGTGAGGATAGGGAGCGTGTTGACGGGGTGAGGATAGGGAGCGTGTTGACGGGGTGAGGATAGGGAGCGTGTTGACGGGGTGAGGATAGGGAGCGTGTTGACGGGGTGAGGATAGGGAGCGTGTTGACGGGGTGAGGATAGGGAGCTGTTGATGTGGTGAGGATAGGGAGCGTGTTGACGGGGTGAGGATAGGGAGCGTGTTGACGGCGTGAGGACCGGGGAGCGTGTTGACGGGGTGAGGACCGGGGAGCGTGTTGACGGAGTGAGGACCGGGGAGCGTGTTGACGGGGTGAGGATCGGGGAGCGTGTTGACGGGGTGAGGATAGGGAGCGTGTTGACGGGGTGAGGATAGGGAGCTTGTTGACGGGGTGAGGATAGGGAGCGTGTTGACGGGGTGAGGATAGGGAGCGTGTTGACGGGGTGAGGATAGGGAGCGTGTTGACGGGGTGAGGATAGGGAGCGTGTTGACGGGGTGAGGATAGGGAGCGTGTTGACGTGGTGAGGATAGGGAGCGTGTTGACGGGGTGAGGACAGGGGAGCGTGTTGACGGGGTGAGGACCGGGGAGCGTGTTGACGGGATGAGGATAGGGAGCGTGTTGACGGGGTGAGGATAGCGAGCGTGTTGACGGGGTGAGGATAGGGAGCGTGTTGACGGGGTGAGGATAGGGAGCGTGTTGACGGGGTGAGGATAGGGAGCGTGTTGACGGGGTGAGGATGGGGAGCGTGTTGACGGGGTGAGGATGGGGAGCGTGTTGACGGGGTGAGGATAGGGAGCGTGTTGACGGGGTGAGGATAGGGAGCGTGTTGACGGGGTGAGGATAGGGAGCGTGTTGACGGGGTGAGGATAGGGAGCGTGTTGACGGGGTGAGGATAGGGAGCGTGTTCATGGGGTGAGGACCGGGGAGCGTGTTGATGGGGTGAGGACGGGGGAGCGTGTTGACGGGGTGAGGACGAGGGAGCGTGTTGACGGGGTGAGGATAGGGAGCGTGTTGACGTGGTGAGGATAGGGAGCGTGTTGACGGGGTGAGGGTAGGTAGCGTGTTGACGGGGTGAGGGTAGGGAGCGTGTTGACGGGGTGAGGATAGGGAGCGTGTTGACGGGGTGAGGATAGGGAGCGTGTTGACGGGGTGAGGACCGGGGAGCGTGTTGACGGGGTGAGGATAGGGAGCGTGTTGACGGGGTGAGGACAGGGGAGCGTGTTGACGGGGTGAGGATAGGGAGCGTGTTGACGGGGTGAGGATAGGGAGCGTGTTGACGGGGTGAGGATAGGGAGCGTGTTGACGGGGTGAGGATAGGGGGGCGTGTTGACGGGGTGAGGATAGGGGGGCGTGTTGACGGAGTGAGGACCGGGGGGCGTGCTGACGGGCCGAGGACCGGGGGGCGTGCTGACGTGCCCGGGGGAGTGCTGACGTGCCCGGGGGAGTGCTGACGTGCCCGGGGGCGTGCTGACGGGGTGAGGACCGGGGAGCGTGTTGACGGGGTGAGGACCGGGGGGCGTGCTGACGGGGTGAGGACCGGGGAGCGTTTTGACGGGGTGAGGACCGGGGGGCGTGCTGACGGGCCGAGTCCCGGGGGGCGTGCTGACGGGCCGAGTCCCGGGGGGCGTGCTGACGGGCCGAGTCCCGGGGGGCGTGCTGACGGGCCGAGTCCCGGGGGGCGTGCTGACGGGCCGAGTCCCGGGGGGCGTGCTGACGGGCCGAGTCCCGGGGGGCGTGCTGACGGGCCGAGTGCCGGGGGGCGTGCTGACGGGCCGAGTGCCGGGGGGCGTGCTGACGGGCCGAGTCCCGGGGGGCGTGCTGACGGGCCGAGTCCCGGGGGGCGTGCTGACGGGCCGAGTGCCGGGGGGCGTGCTGATGGGCCGAGTGCCGGGGGGCGTGCTGACGGGCCGAGTGCCGGGGGGCGTGCTGACGGGCCGAGTGCCGGGGGGCGTGCTGACGGGCCGAGTGCCGGGGGGCGTGCTGACGGGCCGAGTGCCGGGGGGCGTGCTGACGGGCCGAGTGCCGGGGGGGCGTGCTGACGGGCCGAGTGCCGGGGGGCATGCTGACAGGCTGAGGGCGGTGGTGAGGGTGTGCTGGCTGAGTGAGGGCTGGTGAGCGTGCTGTTGGGGTGAGGGCCGTTGAACATGCTGAGGGGGTTTGGGATGTGGGTGGTGGGTTGAGGATGTGTGACCATGGTGATGGCGTGAGTTGGAAATGTGGTGATCTTAATGAGGTGTGGGTAGGACAGGGTGAAGAAGAGTGGGCTGCATATGTTACGTGGTGAGGAGGATGAAAGAGGAGGATTTTGTTTTTTTGTTTATTTCACTCCCCACTCATCGGTATACAAAGGGAGTTCAAATGTTCTTGGCCAGACATACCTACAAACGAATCATACTTTGCATGTATATTTCCTGAATAACCTTTTGAACCCATATACTGGATCTTATCCCATAGATACCTTTGCTCCTATCTTTGAATCGGGGTGACTCAATATGATAGAGCCTCCCATTTGGTTTGCGGTCTGATGATGGGCTGTTATCACTCGTTGAGTGCATGTAGATGTGTATATATACATGTAGGTGGTGACGCCGCCGGGCGGTTTGGTGATGCTCCCGGGGCGGTGTGGTGATGCCCCCGGGGCCGGTGTGGTGATGCTCCCGGGGCCGGTGTGGTGATGCTCCCGGGGCCGGTGTGGTGATGCTCCCGGGGCCGGTGTGGTGATGCTCCCGGGGCCGGTGTGGTGATGCTCCCGGGGCCGGTGTGGTGATGCTCCCGGGGCCGGTGTGGTGATGCTCCCGGGGCCGGTGTGGTGATGCTCCCGGGGCCGGTGTGGTGATGCCTCCGGGCGGTGGGGTGATGCCCCCGGGGCCGGTGTGGTGATGCCCCCGGGCGGTGTGGTGAATCCGCCGCCTCACCAGCCAGGGCAAGGATTTGTCATTTATTTTAAGTGCCAGCGATAACTTGCCTCCGCTGCGAAAGACCATCGGTGGGATCTTTATAAATCTACCAACTACTACTGCTCGCAGACATGTTCTCAGGCTTAAGTCTTTAATACACAATGATACCTCACCCTGCATGTGAAACACAGCTCAGGCTAGACAGCTCAGTCTCAGAGACGAGTGTTCCTACCTCAAAAAAAAGTATCCTGCACAACTCCTCCACCCCCCCCCCCCCACCCCACTCCTAAGCTTCAGTGCTGCGAGGCATAAAAATAAAGTACATGAGCAAACAATTTCGATACAGGGTGGGTATGCTCTTCTCCTAAAGACCAATATACTTCTTCATTTTTGCTACAGATGGCATTATTACTCCAATCTATTTACTTTCCTGATTAAATTGTATTCATATTGAAATTTACTCATGAGGGAATCCTTTAAAATCGGTCACGGTGCCCCTTGAAGTGGTTTGCTGCAATAATCGTGGTGGAGACGGCACAGTTTCCATCAGGAAATGTGTTTGTTGACCATTCTGTGTTCATGACGTTGTATAAATTCGTCCCCGTGTCATTTTTCTTTTTCGCTACAAGGTTTTCATTATCAGGCGCTCCATTGTCAAGTTTTGTGCCTCTTACAGTAAGTTGTGTCTAAGGAACCTTGGGCATCAAGAAAAGATACTTCGTGACTCATCACGTATGGAAAACCAGGTGAGGGAGGGGTGGGGTGATTGCATGCACATTGAGAACTGCAACAAGCAGGTGGATGCACACCCATGGTAAAATAAATCTAAACGCCACCAGGGAAACGTTCTTCCTGGAAGAATGTGAAAGGAGAAAAGCAGGTATTCGAGACTGCTTCCTGCTCGCACAAGTCGGGCAAAGTGAAATGGGTGTTTCATTTCACCTTTTGCAAATATATGAAACTCATTCCGAGACGTACATGGATGGGTGTACTAAACACGTGTTCCAAAGTTTGTTGATCCCTACACGCTTGCTCGCTTAGTCCACCGTACTCTTCCTGGGATTTCTATATTGAGAACTTGAGAATATATAATACCTGTTCTGCTGCAGTGTAGTTTTAAACCATGGTCCCTCGTCTGATTGCCCTTAAACATGAAGCATTTTTTAAACTACGTTGGTCATTCATTCTTCATTCATTTAAGCCAGTGGCTCCCAAACCTTTTGGGTAGGCGGACTCCTTCCAAAACTCCAAATGTTTTGCTGACCACCATGTATGGCTATCGTATTGTGCCACGATATCATTGCGATCTATGACTTTCATAGTGACACAAACCGGATAAGCAACAGCCTTGCACGAATGGTTGCTTCCGATGTGCAACAGGTCACAGCTTGTGACGTCGTTTTGTGCTGCAGGGAGGCTAATGTTACTTCTCCTCCTTTTCCACCCATTTATTATGAGGCCCTGCAATACTGACTTTTTCTCGTACTCAGAAACAAACCCAGAATACCCAACAGCTAGGTCCATTTCCATTGAACCAGTGATTTTTCTCGTGTAACTTTCATTTCATAACAACATCCATCTACTTTCTCAACAATCCTCTCCAAGAAGTTCTGTCGCTCAAGCTTTTGGGTCTCACTATCTGCCATGATCTTTCTTGGGAAAACCACATTTCCAAGCTGGCCTCCAAAGCCAGTCGCCGACTGGGCATCCTCCGTCGTGCGAAGTCCTTCCTTGGCACACCTGAGCTCCTCACCACATACAAGGCTTTCATCCGCAGCTCAATGGAATACTGTTCCCCCCTCTGGGCTGGTGCTCCTGCCTCACACCTGGCTCGGCTTCACGCTGTTGAATCCAAAGCTTTCAGAATCATTGGAATCTCCCGCGATGAAGCTATCTCTGAGGGCCTTTCACTCACCCACCGCAGGCAGGTAGGTGGTCTTTCTGTCTTCTACCGACTCCTCTCCGGCCTTGCTCCCCCAGCTCTCTCTGTGCTCTGTCCCCCCAATATTCCTTCAGGTCGCACAAGATCTGCCTGCAACCCTCTTATGGTTAAACTGCCAAAGTCTAGGCTCTCTGCTCACCTTCACTCTTTCATTCCCCTTTTCTCCCGCCTCTGGAACAAACTCCCCCACTCTCTTCAATCCCACTCCTCCCTCCAGGTCTTTAAAACAGCTGTTCACCACCATCTCTTATCTTCCCCCATCGAAAACCTTGATCTTTTCTACCCCCGGTAATTCACCCCAGAGTCCTTGCAGTGTTCATATGTTTTAATCCTCTCCCACCTCCCCCCAAGTCCTCCCGATGTCCCTGCTCTCAAATGTTGTGTTTGTGTCCTTCCCCTTCTTCCCCCTCTCTTTTGTGTCCTCCCCCCTCTCTCCCCATCTTGTCTGCCGCTCCCCTTGTTTTTTGTGTTTTGTGTGTCGGTTTGTCTTTTTGTGTGATTAATGTTTGCTCTTTCACGAGCCTCGATCTTGTATACAAAAAAAAAAAAAAAAACATCGTGAGAGCTGCAACACTGTACTGAAGCCTAGGCCCGGCTCGTGCAATGACATCGTATCTTCATTTGGGATTTGTGCTGAATTCACCAGAACGGCCGATTTGCTTCATTTCTTGTTGAATGGAAATCTGTCAAGGTTAAGTGGCTCATTCACACGCATTCTCTCATCTATCTTCCTTTGTTATCCTCAATATGCCCATAAAATTACAACTTGAGAGTACATTTGGTGGTGGAAAAGAAAAATCCTAAGAACTTCTGCAAATTTGTGCTCATCGGAACTTGCACAAGCTTTCTTGTCTAAACAAGTACCGGTCATCTCACTCCATTCAAATGTGTATATATATATATATATATATATATATATATATATATATATATATATATATATATGTATATGTATATGTATACATATATGTATATGTATATGTATACATATATATATATATATATGTATATGTATACATATATATATATATATATGTATATGTATATGTATATATATATATATATATGTATATGTATATGTATATGTATACATATATATATATATATATATATGTATATGTATATGTATATATATATATATATATATATGTATATGTATATGTATATATATATATATATGTATATGTATATGTATATATATATGTATATGTATATGTATTTTGTCGCGATCCCGTCTGTGGAATGTATCCCAGCACGGAATACGGACGTAAATGTCCGGGCTTCAAGTAATCCACGTAGTGAACCAAAAGAGACGCAATAAACACAATTGTGTTTTAATCGGCCTTCTAGGGGTAAAGCACGATTATTTATTGGCTCGATCACAAAAACCATGAAAGGTAACAAAAGGTAATATGCTGCACAAGCCGGCAGGAACTGTCGGCCACAGACGCTCCAACTGGACGCAGGTAAGATCCTCGCGGCTCCAATCGACGAGCTCCGGGACTCGAAGGATACCAGGATGGAATACCACACAAGGCCGCCAGGAACGGTCGGCCAGGAGCTCCAACACGAAGCAGGCAATATAGGACTCACAGTTCCAATCTACGATCTCCGGGAATCACTCGTTCTCTTCCGGAATCACTCACTCGTACAATCCATAACTATAAACGATCAGCACAACTCGCTGTCGTGAGGAGTAACGAAAGTTCCCTCGCCTCGAGGCCTCGAACCTCCGAGCTGCGTCCGTATCATGAGATGGCGGCCGCGCTCTCTGACCCTCCACCAATCACGTCCCGACTCGCCTCCCAATCGCGTGAGGCTCCAAGGAGGTTACGTCAGTGGTGGGCGGGGCACTCATTTGGGTGAGAACAAAGGTGGTTTCACCGGGGGGTTTCTCACAGTCCTCCCCCCCTAAGTAAAAACCCCGTCGAATAGACGGCGTTTTTAAAACCAGTATTTGTAGTAGGTGCAAATCACATGGCAAGATGATGGCGGGAATTGCTAACAGGCAATTAACGCAATTAACAATTACTAACACTTGTTAACAACAATAACGAAACAACGCAACAATACAACGCAACGCAATGGCGCAACACAATAACGCAACAATAACGCACTTATTAACGCAACAGGCAATTAACAGGCGTTAACAGGGTAAACAATGAACCAGTTTTGTTTTGTTTTTTCACACACAATATTAAACACCATACACCCCATTAACATCTACCCCACAAGAGTTACACTTCACCCAAAGCACAATAGAGAAACAAGGGAGCCAAACTCAAGGTGGGGAAACATTTACAGGAGGGAAACGGACCGAGACCTAGAGCGGCGGGTTCTCCTCCGGTGTCGAGAACGACAGTCATATGCGTAATGACCCCTTTCACCGCACTGGTAACATCGATCTTTCGGGTCGAACGGCCTGCGGACCAAAGGGCGTCTGAAACGAGGCCGCCGCGACATGCCATTCGACATCTCGACGCACACCCGCGATCCGCAAATTAACCTTCCATCAAGGGCTCTGACCGAATCTTCAGCATCTCGTGGATCTTCAAACTCAACAACTGCGAATCCAGGTGGGTTCCGAGCAACCCATACGTTGCGGAGTGGTCCGTAATGCCCGAAGACCCTCCCTAGCTCGGCTCTCGCTGCTCCATTGCCCAGGTTTCCCACATATACCTTAGCATTAGCGTTCCTGCTGAATCGCGACATGGCGGGAGCGGTCCCTGAGGAGCACGGCACCTGAGGTTGGCTTGACGGGAGGCTCGGGTGGACTTCAGCTGACGCAACGTCACCGTCGGAAACTGGAGTCGAGGCGCTAGGCTCCTCGGGCCAGAGTGAAGATATGTCTGACTCCGCCACTCTCTCCGCCTGTTTACTCTGGGCTCTAGGGACCCCCCCACAGGTCAGAGTCAATGACTCCTCCCTGGCTATGGCATCATTGCCAATCAGCAAGGAGACCCCGGGTATAGGGTAGTAGGGTACTACCACACAGGTCACTGGACCCTTAAAAATGTCACTCCGGACCTCGAGGAGGGCAAGGGGGTACCGGCCAAGAACCCGGTCAATGCCCCGAAGGAGGGTATACTCGCCGGTATAACGCATCTGCGAGGCCGGAACTACCCCCACCCGGAGAACACACCGTGTCGCCCCAGTATCCCGAAGGTATTTGGTCTCAAACTTCAGCATCGAATCGGGGCCACCCACTAAGGCTGTCCCTGAATACTCCTGATGCAGTGGATGAATGGAATTAGCCCCGGTGGCAGTGACCTCGGTCACCGATGCCACCGTCGTGTGCGAGGGCCCGGCGGATGAGTTCCACTGATCTCCCTCCGACTTAACAGGAGGGTTGCCTCGGTAGGCCGGACTGGCGGGATTAGAGAAACAGCGGTTTTCACCGTGCCCCACGCGTTTGCAGAAATCGCACCAGGGCCCTGCCCTGGTCTGCGGCTCGCGAGCGCCCCCAGTGGAGGTCATCGGAGAACCCTTCCCCTCGATCCAGCCGCCGGGCAGACGGGGGGCGGTCTTGATCGCAGACTCCTCCGTCTTACGAAGCGACTGCGTGACTTGCAGCATTTTGCACGCCAAAACATGTTTATCAATAAGGTTGACGCAGTCTGCCAAGGAAACAGTGTCTTTGTCGACAAGAAACAATGCTAAGTCAGGCGGAAGCTGTTGATCGATACGGTAACGCACCAGGAGTTCCGCAACCGCTTGAGGTAACTCCACCTTGCTCCCCTTGAACCATCTCTGCAGCTGTTCCAACAAGGCCCGCGAATGTTCCTCATAGGTTTGACTGGACTCACGAGTCCAGCTGAAAAAATTTCTCCTATAAATACATGCGGACACCGCATAGGCATTCAAAATCTCGGCCTTCAATGCCCTGTATTTGTTTGCGTCCTCGGTTGCCATCCTCGCATATACCTCCCTCGCCTTCTCAGATAGATGGCTCACAAGATGGCCGACCCACAAGCTCTCATCAATGCCACCGGCAGCCAACAACTTCTCCGCCATCTCCAGATACGCTTCTGGCTTCGTGTCTCCCGTCCAGTCCGGCAAACGAACATGAACACTTTCCGGGACTCTTGCAGCAGACCCCTCTGCCCGCAGTCGTTCAGTCAACATTCGCAACTCATGCTCTCTGACGCGTTCAGCTTCTGCTGCCGCATGCTCTCTCTCTGCTGCCGCCGCACGCTCTCTCTCTGCTGCCGCATGCTCTCTCGCTGCTGCCGCACGCTCTCCCTCTGCTGCTGCCGCACGCTCTCTCTCTGCTGCCGCATGCTCTCTCTCTGCTGCTGTCTCTGCTCTGTCATTCTCCCTGTTATACATGTCAAGTTGTTGAACCGGAGTCAGCCCGGTCCAGAAGGGCGAACGCATGCATTTGGTCATGATGGGATCGCTTCCTAACATCTCGGGTTGAGTGACCGGGTCAAGGCTGCTTGCGTCGCTCACCTCGCCACCCACGTGACTGTCAACATGATCAGGTTGAACTCTCACTTCCCTGGTCGACATAGCTTGGCTACGAGTTATCATACGACCAGGCACAAAACACAACCTCAAACACAACGCTCAAACACAACGCTCTGTTGGGGAAATACGACACAACTACGCAATATCACCCGCACATCAAATTGCCAATGAGAAAAATACCACGTACAAATACTCACGTTTTTTTTTTTTTTCGGTTGTTTGGAGGGATCCGAGGCTATTCGCTTATTCTTTGTCGGTTGTTTGGAGGGATCCGAGGCTATTCACTTCTCTGCCCAAGACAGCGTCCTACGGCGAGAAAGTTCCTCCCAGACGGCGTCCGCTGGTGAGAAGGCGATGAACAGATGCCAGAAGATGTCGTCCACTGCAGAATTCCCGTCTCAATCGAATGGCTCTTACTTGAATGATCCTAGGACGAGCAACCCATTTGTCGCGATCCCGTCTGTGGAATGTATCCCAGCACGGAATACGGACGTAAATGTCCGGGCTTCAAGTAATCCACGTAGTGAACCAAAAGAGACGCAATAAACACAATTGTGTTTTAATCGGCCTTCTAGGGGTAAAGCACGATTATTTATTGGCTCGATCACAAAAACCATGAAAGGTAACAAAAGGTAATATGCTGCACAAGCCGGCAGGAACTGTCGGCCACAGACGCTCCAACTGGACGCAGGTAAGATCCTCGCGGCTCCAATCGACGAGCTCCGGGACTCGAAGGATACCAGGATGGAATACCACACAAGGCCGCCAGGAACGGTCGGCCAGGAGCTCCAACACGAAGCAGGCAATATAGGACTCACAGTTCCAATCTACGATCTCCGGGAATCACTCGTTCTCTTCCGGAATCACTCACTCGTACAATCCATAACTATAAACGATCAGCACAACTCGCTGTCGTGAGGAGTAACGAAAGTTCCCTCGCCTCGAGGCCTCGAACCTCCGAGCTGCGTCCGTATCATGAGATGGCGGCCGCGCTCTCTGACCCTCCACCAATCACGTCCCGACTCGCCTCCCAATCGCGTGAGGCTCCAAGGAGGTTACGTCAGTGGTGGGCGGGGCACTCATTTGGGTGAGAACAAAGGTGGTTTCACCGGGGGGTTTCTCACAATATATATATATATGTATATGTATATGTATATATATATGTATATGTATATATGTATATGTATATATGTATATGTATATATATATATGTATATATATATATATATGTATATGTATATATATATATATTGTTGCGAATATGGAATTTGGCCTCCATATCCGCTTGTAAATATTCCCCTATTTTCTCCAATACTCCCCAACTTTCCCCAATCCCCCATTCCCTAGTCCCATTGCATGTAAATAACAATCAGTAGAGCCGACCTTCCCCTTATTCCCCCATTAAATGTCGTGCCCAGGTCCACCGCACCACACGTAGACAACTTTCGGACATCTTCCTAGTTATTCTTATTCTATGTCAGTTAAGGCCTCGTCTCCATTAATTATGACTCTTCGTTGCACCAGAATGTGATTATATGGCATCAGTAGTGAGTTTAGGACCTTTCCCATACCTCCTTCCATCTTCTTCCCCAACAATTACAACAACAACAGGGGAGATGGCGGCGGAGCGGGGGAGGATGCGTCCTCACACCGGCTCGATTAGCTCCAGACCATGCGCTCCACGGGGTTACCACGAAGGGGCTCCTTGTCAGCTCCTCGTCAAGGGCGGAGCCTGGTAAACCCCCCCCGCACGCACCCAATGAGAAGCAACGTGCCGATTCCACGAGGCGGAGCTAACGAGCCGAGGGCGTGTCACTCCCCGCCGGATATACGCGGCCCAGCGCCGGATGTGACGTCAGATGCGCACCCAGCTTGGAGAAGGAAAGCCACCTGCGAGCGCTGAGTCAGATGCGCCCCCAGCTTGAGCAGACAAGACGCCATCCGAGCGCTGCGACCTCCCCGCATCTCTGGACCGGACCGAGTCGATTCTGACCTTTGAGCCCAGGTGCACCTGGAGCCATCGCTACCCGCCTGTCCTTTCCATCAATCCCCGTGTGAGTCAGCTTTGTCCCGTTTATCTGTCGTCTGTTGGGAATAATATAAGATTGTGTCTAAGTGCTTGTCTTTCTATGCTGTCCCTCTTGTAGTTGTAATCTAACCTTCCGCCTTAATATAACCTCCTCCGGAGGTCTTGAGAACTGAACCCCTGGTGTCGTATTGTGTTATTGTAATCCAGCCGGGTGTCTTCTTTTTCTTATTGAGCCAGCATCGCGCGACTTCGTCAACGTCGAGTATAGTCGGGTAATTTGTGCGGACACGACGGCCATTCCGCTCGGCCCACTTTAACATCAAAGTCGTGTCTGTAACAATTGGTGTCGAGGAGTGGAATTCGAACCCGGGACTAAATTTATTAGGCCCAAATTTTGGGAGGGAAAATCGATTCGGAGCGCGTACTGCGCTCGACGGAATTATAACGGAAAAAAAAAATTTGGATTTGTTTTACGAAACTCGAATTTTGCAAGTCGCGCTATGGCGGATCAAGACGGCTGGGGTCCGGTAGGGGAGAGTGAAGCAGGGTCGGTCCAGGACCAAATTGAGGGACATGAGGAGAGCGAAGCAGTGAGGGCGGCAGGTTCGCAAAATAGCGCCGTCACGCACGAAGTAGCGGGCGCGAAAAATGGCGCGCTCGCTCACGTGGTTGAAGGGTCCCAAAATAGCGGCGCCGCGGAGGGCGAGCCTGCGGTGGCGGCTGGGGACGCTGGGCAAACCGGGTTTGACCTCAGATTATTCTTGACCCAACTGAATGCAAAAATGGATAGGATGGAGGGCCAAATGAGGGTTGATAGTGGGCGATTAGAGGGCCAAATGAGGGGTACCGGTGAGAAGTTAGACAATAATTTTGAGGAGTTAGACAAGAAAATTGAGAAGTTAGACAAAAATTTTGAGGGGTTAGACAATGGGATAAAAGAGGTGAGAAATGGGTTAGAGGGGGTAGAAAATAGAATGGCTGCCCAGGAGAATCAGATAGAGGGAGTGAAAACTGGGTTAACGGGGGTAGAAAACAGAATGGCCGCTCAAGAGAATCAAATAGAGGGAGTGAAAAATGGGTTAGAGGGGTTAGAAAACAGTATGGAAGGCAAATTGAGGGACATGAGGGACCAAGCGGAAAGGGAAGTTAAACAAATGGAGCAGCAGATAGAGGGGGTCAGAATGGGGGTAGAAACCAAACTGGATGCTCACAGGGAGGAAATGGAGCAGATGAGGGTGGCATCTGGGCAGGAGATGCAAGTGATGGGAGAGGAGATCAGAAGAGGAGTGAGTGAGGAGGTCGGAGGAGTGCGCGAGGAGGTGAGGCACTGTAAGGAGCGCATGGAGAAGGAGGTGAGAAAGGGGACTGTAAAGTTACAAGGGGGCATAGAGGACCTGACGCAGGAGGTGGAGCAGCTGACGGGGGGACAGACGGAGTTAGTGGAGCAGGTTCAAAGGAACACTGCGGTATTAGGAGGTTTAAAAGCGACACAAAACGACATAAAAAACGACTTGATAGCGACAAAGAGGGAATGTCAGATGGTACGTGAGGGACTGACAACGAGGTTGGACGAGGTGATAGAGGTAATGGAGACGAAGGACCGGCAGGTGAGGACGCACCTGGAAACGGTCAAGGTAGCCTTAGAGGATGAGCTTGAGGAGACGTACCGGGACATAAAAGAGGTGAAGCAGAAACTAGAAGAAGTGGAAGAAGGGATGAGCGAAATTAAGAAGCGACGGAGAGGGGATAACAAAGAGATAAAAGAGGAAGTAAAAGAATTGGTCCAAAGTCTGTGTTTGGATCGTGATGATGTGCTCATTAACCGGATGAGGGATTCGCAGGTGATGGAGGAGAAGCGAAGAGGAAGAGGACCCGGTGTAAGTGGTGACCAATATGGTCGTGCGTATGATGCGCCAGGTGATTTAAGAGGCTTGGGGGTCGAGATAGACCCGGGTGTTCGTGAGAGGCCGTTGGTGAAGTGTGCGACAGGTCTGGTGTGCGAAAATGGAGGTGTGCAAGAAAGTCCGACTCGGGGGTGTGTGAGGAAAAAGTGCGTGCCAAGGAGTGAGTGTGCTGGCGAGAGTGAGTCGGTCGTAGCGCGTGTGCGAGGGAGCACATGGAAGCGTGCTGTGGTGAGTGTTACAGAGTGTGCGCGAGGAAGGTGTGTGACGGACAGGTGCATGGGGAAAGAGTGCGCTGTCAAAGGCAAGGAAGAATGCACACCTGTGGTGAGTGTTACAGAGGGTGTAACTGGAGAGTGTGCGCGAGAAAGGTGTGTGACGGACAGGTGCATGGGGAAAGAGTGCGCTGTCAGAAGTAAGGAAGAGTGTCCACCTGTGGTGAGTGTTACAGAGGGTGTAACGGGAGAGTGTGCGCGAGAAAGGTGTGTGACGGACAGGTGCATGAGGAAAGAGTGCGCTGTCAAGAGTAAGGGTGAGTGCGCTGTCAGGAATGGAGGTGAAAGTAGTGAGAGTGACATGGAGCGTGAGTTAGTTGTGACAGGTGAGCGAGGATGTACACCTGGGATGGAAGGATGCACACCTGGAATGGTAGAGCGTGAGTGGGAATGCACGCTGGAATTGGTGGTGAGGCACGTGGTTGGGTGTGCGAATGAGGGCACACCTGTGATTGTCACAGAGGAGGTGACCGAGGAGGGGGTGCGAAGCGGTGTATTGGTGAGGTGTGCGACCAACGAATGTGTGCCAAAGTGTTCGGTGGTCAGGTGTGTGACCAAGGCTGTGAGTGGAATGAGGGTACCTGGGTGTGTAAGGAAGGGTACGAGGAGCATGGGCACAGCTGGATGTGTGAGCAAGGAACGGGCTGCGGGGTGTAAGCATGCAGGTGAAGCATCGACATTAAACGGGTTAGAGGTTAGGTCGACTTTTAGCCGAATCGGGCCCTCGGTGCGTGCTAGGCCTCGCTTTGAACGGCCGCGTCCTTGCTCCACTAGGCGGAGCTGGCAGCCCGATAGAAAGGGTCGTCATGGCGACCACCTTTTGTTGAGGCATTCCGGCAGGTCGAGATCGGGACATTGGATGGCTCCACGCCGAGGTGATGCGTGGGATCTCGGCCCGGGTAAGCCCCCGTCCCTGCCCCGAATGCCGGACGCATCCAGCCGCTGGCACAGAACAACCAGCATTCATGGCTTGGCTTTACGAAGCCGGGCTTTGGACAGGAATTGGCGCACCGAGAGGTATTAGTGAGTCGACTGGGTGATGAGGTTAGTGTTTTGGACCCAAAATTAGAGAAAAACAAAATTTGATGATTGGCAAGGGATTGGCAGTAGTGATTGGCAGATGATGGGCAGTGATTGGCAAATTTTTAATTTGTTGAAATTTGATGTGCAAAATTGGTAGTGAGAGACCCCCGATGTGGTGGGATGGCAAATCCACCATCCCTCACAGGTGGGGGCAAAGGAGCAATAGCTTATGGGGTGTATGGCAGTGAAAACTAGCCCGGGTGGGTTAGGATATGGTGTGTAGGGATCTAGCGAGGATTGACATTAGGTGACGTTAAGTTTAGTTAGTGACTGATACCTGTAGTAGGGACGCAGGTAGATTAGTGTGGATGATAATGACGTGGGAGCGCAATAGTTAAAGGGACGACTGGGAAGCGCAAGTTTCAGAAGGGAGTAGTTAGCTGAGATGATGCTGTGTGTGTGAGGATTGAACAGGTGAGAATGGAACAGGTGTGATTGCACAGGTGTGCAACTGGACAGGTGTGTGGAGCAGTGTGTGAGTAATGAGTGTTGTGGATCAGCGCGAATGCGCTTGGGGAGAGAAGGGTGCAGGTGGCACCAGGTGTGAGAGCACAGGTGTGCAGGTACAGGTGTGTGGAGAGAGTTGGAGTGAGTGGTACGGAGTGGTGTGCATGGTGCGAAGGTGTGGATGGGGGAAGAGTGGACCCCTTTCACGAGTACCCGGGGCGGGTAGTGTAAGTGTTAGGTAGAGGGTGCAGGTAAATTGTGGTTGGATATTGGCATTTGTGGTGCGGTTGCAGAATGGTATTGTGGATGGGTGCATTAGTGTTGTGGAAATGGCTGGGCGTGTAGCCTGTTAGTGTGTGTAGTTGGTTGGGCACTCCACCACTGTGAGGATGTCGGCCAGGTGAGGCCGCAGGTGGGCTCTGGGAGCCGGTAGAGTTGTGGATGGGGCCCGAGGATCCGGAGGATGGACCCGGGTAGCCCAGTGCCAGAGAGGGCACCGAGTGGGGAGAGTGCCAGAGGGCCTTCCCCAGGTAGTTAGGTTAGGGTAAGGAGCAGGTAAGCTCGGAGGCAACCGCAGTGGTGGAGGTGTGCAGGTGGGTAGACCCACTGGGAGAGGTACATGCCACAGCCCAGAAATTGTGCGAGGGCACCGGGAGATGAATCGGGGGAGTGAGACCCCAAATTGAAAAGCACCACAGTTTGGCCAATGGGAATTGGTTTTTAGAACCCATAGTGTAAGAGGGCCAATGGTTTGGCCGGAGAAAGACCCCGGGTAGTGTAAAGTTGTTAAAGTCATTTAGGAAATAGTTAGGATTGAAGAACCTGTCGCACCATACGCAGCCACTTACCTGTGGTGATGATGATGACTCCACACCTGTGTTTTCTTTGTTTTGTTGCAGGAGATGAATCGCTGTGTGGATTTGTGAGACGCATCACGACGTGGATGAGACATTGGGGTGATTCCATCTCTCCCTCCCTAGGAGGGACTGATGATGAATTGGTAATGGCAAATTATGATGTTGAGTTGGAGATGGCAAATTTTGATGAGAGTTGAAAATGGCAAATTTGATTGGTTAGGAGGGAGAGAAGACGAATTTGGTATATGGGAGGAACGGGGAAGACAGTAGGGATGTTTGTTGATTTGTAAAGTAGATGTTTATGGGTAGTGTTGTGTTGTGTGGATACAGTAAGGGGTAAGGGAGGGGCCATGTAGGTTACCTGGTGGGGGGGGGGGGGCGTACGATAGGAACGTACCTGTCTCACCTGGTTCCCATGTGCCCCCAGTGTGCATCACCTTACATTGCGTGCACTTTTGCGCCCTTACCACCTTACTCACTTGTTTCTTCTTTTGTCTCCCACCTCCGAGGATCTGGCTTTGGGGTAGAGAGAGAGGAGAGAGAGGTGCTGGCTGCGCAGTTGTGGGCCTGCACTTTCGCTGTTTGCTGCCGGGATCGATACACCATATGGACCGCAATGTTTGTGGCCACCCACAATGGACCGCAGTTCGTTTGCGGCCAAGCACCACCCGGGGATGGACCTATGGATCAACGTGGCACCTATGCCATACAGGTGAACCACTAATAGTTAACACCACCAAGTGCACCACAAGAAGAGCAAGAGACACCTGCAGGGTTAGGGGTTGTCGAATTTATTTTTATTCCAATGAACAATGGTGACTGCACCGATTGGTGGTGGGGTGGTGCTTTTGATGCTGGGAAAGGGTGCTCTGCACGTTATTAAAGGCCGTCGGCCACAGAGCACTCGTGGGTTGGTGTATCGATGTTGGCAAGCGCGCTCTCTCTATGCATAACATCTGCATGTGTTCCTCCAAAAACAGGTCCTGGATCGTAGTGTAGATATCAGCGTAGTCTTGTAAATAATGCTCCCTACCGGCTGTATGTTTAGTTTGAGAATTCTTTCCGGATTCGGTTATCCTGTGGGTGTGTTTCTGTGAGGAGAAGGGTGCAACATCGCAGGGGGACATATTTACTCATTTGTGAATATCTGTAAAACTGTCGCACTCAGGGTAGAGTTAATAGTAGAGGGAACTACATTGCGTGCCACACTAAAGTAGGTAAAAATTTATCGGGTCGGGACGCCCCGAGGGTAGAGAAGGGTGCAATGTTGCGAATATGGAATTTGGCCTCCATATCCGCTTGTAAATATTCCCCTATTTTCTCCAATACTCCCCAACTTTCCCCAATCCCCCATTCCCTAGTCCCATTGCATGTAAATAACAATCAGTAGAGCCGACCTTCCCCTTATTCCCCCATTAAATGTCGTGCCCAGGTCCACCGCACCACACGTAGACAACTTTCGGACATCTTCCTAGTTATTCTTATTCTATGTCAGTTAAGGCCTCGTCTCCATTAATTATGACTCTTCGTTGCACCAGAATGTGATTATATGGCATCAGTAGTGAGTTTAGGACCTTTCCCATACCTCCTTCCATCTTCTTCCCCAACAATTACAACAACAACAGGGGAGATGGCGGCGGAGCGGGGGAGGATGCGTCCTCACACCGGCTCGATTAGCTCCAGACCATGCGCTCCACGGGGTTACCACGAAGGGGCTCCTTGTCAGCTCCTCGTCAAGGGCGGAGCCTGGTAAACCCCCCCCCCCGCACGCACCCAATGAGAAGCAACGTGCCGATTCCACGAGGCGGAGCTAACGAGCCGAGGGCGTGTCACTCCCCGCCGGATATACGCGGCCCAGCGCCGGATGTGACGTCAGATGCGCACCCAGCTTGGAGAAGGAAAGCCACCTGCGAGCGCTGAGTCAGATGCGCCCCCAGCTTGAGCAGACAAGACGCCATCCGAGCGCTGCGACCTCCCCGCATCTCTGGACCGGACCGAGTCGATTCTGACCTTTGAGCCCAGGTGCACCTGGAGCCATCGCTACCCCGCCTGTCCTTTCCATCAATCCCCGTGTGAGTCAGCTTTGTCCCGTTTATCTGTCGTCTGTTGGGAATAATATAAGATTGTGTCTAAGTGCTTGTCTTTCTATGCTGTCCCTCTTGTAGTTGTAATCTAACCTTCCGCCTTAATATAACCTCCTCCGGAGGTCTTGAGAACTGAACCCCTGGTGTCGTATTGTGTTATTGTAATCCAGCCGGGTGTCTTCTTTTTCTTATTGAGCCAGCATCGCGCGACTTCGTCAACGTCGAGTATAGTCGGGTAATTTGTGCGGACACGACGGCCATTCCGCTCGGCCCACTTTAACATCAAAGTCGTGTCTGTAACAATATGTATATGTATATATATATATATGTATATGTATATATATATATATATGTATATATATATATATATGTATATGTATATATATATATATGTATATATATATATATATATATATGTATATGTATATATGTATATGTATATATATATATGTATATGTATATATATATATATATATATATATATATATATATATATATATATATATATATATATATATATATATATATATGTATATATATATGTATATATATATATATATGTATATATATATATATATGTATATATATATATATATTGTTACAGACACGACTTTGATGTTAAGGTGGGCCGAGCGGAATGGCCGTCGTGTCCGCACAAATTACCCGATTGTACTCGAACGTTGACGGAGCCGCGCTACGCTGGATCAATAAGGAAAAAGAAGACACACGGCTGGATTATAATGACAGACACCAATGTTTCGATTCTCAATTATATTCGTACGGAAAAGGTTAGATTACAGGGGCTAGAGGTATATCACAGGAAGACAAGCACTTAGACACACTCTTATATTAACCCCGGACAGACGACAGGTAAACGGGACAACGGCTGACTCACACGGGGATTGATGGCTAGGAAAGGCAGATAGCGATGGCTCAAGGTGCACTCTTGGCTCAAAGCAGGGTACAGTCCGGTCCAAAGATGCGGGGAGGTCACAGCGCTCGGAGGTAACGTTATTTCACAGGCGGGTTCTCTTCCTCTCAGCGATCGCAGGCAACGTTCTTTCTCCAGCTGGGGGCGCATCTGACGTCACATCCGGCGCGGGGCCGCGTATATCCGGCGGGGAGTGACACGCCCTCGGCTCGTTAGCGCCGCCCCAGATGGAATCGGTCCGCCCTTCTGATTGGGTGCGGGGGGTTACCAGGCTCCGCCCTTGAGGAGGAGCTGACAGCCAGCCCCTCCGTGGTAACCCCGTGGAGCGCGTGGTCAATGGCGCTAATCGAGCCGGTGTGAGGACGCATCCTCCCCCGCGCCGCCGCCATCTCCTCTGTTGTTGTTGTAATTGTTGGGGAAGAAGATGGAAGGAGGTATGGGAAAGGTCCTAAACTCACTACTGATGCCATATAATCACATTCTGGTGCAACGAAGAGTCAGAATTAATGGAAACGAGTCCTTAACTGACATAGATTAAGAATAACTAGGAAGATGTTCGAAAGTGGTCTACGTGTGGTGCGGTGGACCTGGGCACGACATTTAATGGGGGAATAAGGGGAAGGTCGGCTCTACTGAGTGTTATTTACATGCAATGGGACTAGGGAATGGGGGATTGGGGAAAGTTGGGGAGTATTGGAGAAATAGGGGAATATTTACAAGCGGATATGGAGGCCAAATTCCATATTCGCAACATTGCACCCTTCTCTACCCTCGGGGCGTCCCGACCCGATAAATTTTTACCTACTTTAGTGTGGCACGCAATGTAGTTCCCTCTACTATTAACTCTACCCTGAGTGCGACAGTTTTACAGATATTCACAAATGAGTAAATATGTCCCCCTGCGACGTTGCACCCTTCTCCTCACAGAAACACACCCACAGGATAACCGAATCCGGAAAGAATTCTCAAACTACACATACAGCCGGTAGGGAGCATTATTTATACGACTACGCTGCTATTTACACTACGATCCAGGACCTGTTTTTGGAGGAACACATGCAGATGTTATGCATAGAGAGAGCGCGCTTGCCAGCATCGATACACCAACCCACGAGTGCTCTGTGGCCGACGGCCTTTAATAACGTGCAGAGCACCCTTTCCCAGCATCAAAAGCACCACCCCACCACCAATCGGTGCAGTCACCATTGTTCATTGGAATAAAAATAAATTCGACAACCCCTAACCCTGCAGGTGTCTCTTGCTCTTCTTGTGGTGCACTTGGTGTTAACTAAAAGTGGTTCACCTGTATGGCATAGGTGCCACGTTGACCCATAGGTCCATCCCCGGGTGGTGCTTGGCCGCAAACGAACTGCGGTCCATTGTGGGTGGCCACAAACATTGCGGTCCATATGGTGTATCGATCCCGGCAGCAAACAGCGAAAGTGCAGGCCCACAACTGCGCAGCCAGCACCTCTCTCTCCTCTCTCTCTACCCCAAAGCCAGATCCTCGGAGGTGGGAGACAAAAGAAGCAGACAAGTGAGTAAGGTGGTAAGGGCGCAAAAGTGCACGCAATGTAAGGTGATGCACACTGGGGGCACATGGGAACCAGGTGAGACAGGTACGTTCCTATCGTACGCCCCCCCCCCCCACCAGGTAACCTACATGGCCCCTCCCTTACCCCTTACTGTATCCACAAAACACAACACTACTCATAAACATCTACTTTACAAATCAACAAACATCCCTACTGTCTTCCCCGTTCCTCCCATAAACCAAATTCGTCTTCTCTCCCTCCTAACCAATCAAATTTGCCATTTTCAACTCTCATCAAAATTTGCCATCTCCAACTGAACATCAAAATTTGCCATTACCAATTCATCATCAGTCCCTCCAAGGGAGGGAGAGATGGAATCACCCCAATGTCTCATCCACGTCGTGATGCGTCTCACAAATCCTCACAACAATTCTTACTTCCTGCAACACAAAACAAAGAAAACACAGGTGTGGAGTCATCATCATCACCACAGGTAAGTGGCTGCGTATGGTGCGACAGACAGGTTCATCAATCCTAACTATTTCCTAAGTGACTTTAACAACTTTACACTACCCGGGGTCTTTCTCCGGCCAAACCATTGGCCCTCTTACACTATGGGTTCTAAAAACCAATTCCCATTGGCCAAACTGTGGTGCTCTTCAATTTGGGGTCTCACTCCCCCGATTCATCTCCCGGTGCCCTCGTACAATTTCTGGGCCGCGACGTGTACCTCTCCCAGTGGGTCTACCCACCTGCACACCTCCACCACTGCAGTTGCCTCCGAGCTTACCTGCTCCTTACCCTAACCTAACTAACTGGGGCAGGCCCTCTGGCGCTCTCCCCACTCGGTGCCCTCTCTGGCACTGGGCTGCCCGATCCACACCCGGGATCCTCAGGCACCCACTCACAACTACCGGCTCCCAGAGCCCACCTGCGGCCTCACCTGGCCGACATCCTCCCAGTGGTGGAGTGCCCAACCAACTACACACACTAACAGGCTACACGCCCAGCCATTTCCACAACACTAATGCACCCATTCACAACACCATTCTGCAACCGCACCACAAATGCCAATATCCAACCACAATTTACCTATACCCTCTACCTAACACTTACACTACCCGCCCCGGGTACTCGTGAAAGGGGTCCACTCTTCCCCCATCCACACCTTCGCACCATGCACACCACTCCGTACCACCTACTCCAACTCCCTCCACACACCTGTACTTGCACACCTGTGCTCTCACACCTGGTGCCACCTGCACCCTTCTCTCCCCAAGCGCATTCGCGCTGATCCACAACACTCACTACTCATACACTGTTCCACACACCTGTCCAGTTGCACACCTGTGCAATCACACCTGTTCCATCCTCACACACACACGGCATCATCTCATCTAACTACTCCCTTCTGAAACTTGCGCTTCCCAGTCGTCCCTTTAAACTATTGCGCTCCCTCGTCATTATCATCCACACTAATCTACCTGCGTCCCCACTACAGGTATCAGTCACTAACTAAACTTAACGTTACCTACTGTCATCTTCGCGAGATCCCTACAATATAACAACCCACCCGGGCTAGTTTTCACTGCCATACACCCCATAAGCTATTGCTCCTTTGCCCCCCTTTCTGTGAGGGATGGTGGATTTGCCATCCCACCACATCGGGGGTCTCTCACTACCAATTTCGCTCGTCCAAATCCAACAATTCAAAAATTTTCTATTTACTGCCAATTCTATTCACTTTTCTAAATTTTGTATCAAATCACTACTATCACTATCACCATTACCCGTATCACCGTTATTACATCCTCTCGGTGCGCCAATTCACATCTACAGCCCGGCTTCGTACAGCCGAGCAATGAATGCGGGTCGTTTTGTGCCAGCGGCTGGATACGTCCCGCATTCGGGGCAGGGACGGGGGCTTACCCGGGCCGAGATCCCACGCACCACTTCGGCGTGGAGCCATCCAATGTCCCGATCTCGACCTGCCGGCACGTCTCAATAGAAAGTGGTCGCCATGACGACCCTTCCTATCGAGCTGCCCGCTCCGCCTAGTGGAGCCCGGACGCGGCCGTTCCACGCAAGGCCCAGCGTGGAAGAAACCGCCGTGGTTCGGATCCCCGCTGGTTCTCGCGGCACGCGAAGCCCGGCACGCACCGAGGGCCTGATTCGGCTATAAGTCGTTCTAAACTCTACCCCGTCTAACGTCGATGCTTCACCTGGACGCTTACACCCCGCAGCCCGTTCCTTGCTCACACATCCAGCCGTGCCCATGCTCCTCGTACCTTTCCTTACACACCCAGGTACACCCATTCCACTCACAGCCTTGGTCACACACCTGACCACCGAACACTTTGGCACACATTCGTTCGTAGCACACCTCACCAATACACCTCTTCGCACCCCCTCCTCAGTCACCTCCTCTGTGACAATCACAGGTGTGCTCTCATTCGCACACCCAACCACGTGCCTCACTACCAATTCCAGCGTGCATTCCCAACCACGCTCTCCCATTCCAGGTGTGCATCCTTCCATCCCAGGTGTACATCCTCGCTCACCTGTCACAACTAACTCACGCTCCATGTCACTCTCACTACTTTCACCTCCATTCCTGACAGCGCACTCACCCTTACTCTTGACAGCGCACTCTTTCCTCAGGCACCTGTCCGTTACACACCTTTCTCGCGCACACTCTCCCGTTACACCCTCTGTAACACTCACCACAGGTGTGCATTCTTCCTTACTTTTGACAGCGCACTCTTTCCCCATGCACCTGTCCGTCACACACCTTTCTCGCGCACACTCCCGTTACATCCTCTGTAACACTCACCACACCGCGCTTCCATGTGCCCCCTCGCACACGCGCTACGACCGACTCACTCTCGCCAGCACCCTCACTACTCCTTGGCACGCACTTTTTCCTCACACACCCCAGAGTCGGACTTTCTCGCACACCTCCTCTTTCGCACACCAGACCTGTCGCACACTTCACCAACGGCCTCTCACGAACACCCGGGTCTATCTCGACCCCCAAGCTTATTAAATCACCTGGCGCATCATACGCACGACCATATTGGTCACCACTTACACCGGGTCCTCTTTCTCTTCGCTTCTCCTCCATCACCTGCGAATCCCTCATCCGGTTAATGAGCACATCATCACGATCCGAACACAGACTCTGGACCAATTCTTTTACCTCCTCTTTTATCTCTTTCTTATCCTCTCTCCGTCGCTTTTTAATTTCGCTCACCCCTTCTTCCACTTCTTCTAATTTCTGCTTCACCTCTTTTATTCCCCGGTACGTCTCCTCAAGCTCATCCTCTAAGGCTACCTTGACCGTTTCCATGTGCGTCCTCACCTGCCGATCCTTCGTCTCCATTACCTCTATCACCTCATCCAACCTCGTTGTCAGTCCCTCACGTACCATCTGACATTCCCTCTCCGTCGCTATCAAGTCGTCTTTTAGTTCTTTCTGTGTCACTTTTAACCCTCCTAATACCGCAGTGTTCCTTTGAACCTGCTCCGTTAGTTCTTTTTGTCCCTCCGTCAGCTGTTCCACCTCCTGCGTCAGGACCTCTATGCCCCCCTGTAACTTTACAGTCCCCTTTCTCACCTCCTTCTCCATGTGCTCCTTACAGTGCCTCACCTCCTCGCGCACTCCTCCGACCTCCTCACTCACTCCTCTTCTGATCTCTTCTCCCATCACTTGCATCTCCTGCCCAGATGCCACCCTCATCTGCTCCATTTCCTCCCTGTGAGCATCCAGTTTGGCTTCTACCCCCATTCTGACCCCCTCTATCTGTTGCCCCATTTGGTTAACTTCCCTTTCCGCTTGGTCCCTCATGTCCCTCAATTTGCCTTCCATACTGTTTTCTAACCCCTCTAACCCTTTTTGCATCCCTTCCATTTGATTCTCTTGAGCGGCCATTCTGTTTTCTACCCCCGTTAACCCCTCCTGTATTTCCCCTAATCTATCGTCTAATTTCCCAAATTTCATGTCTAATCCCTTAAAATTATTGTCTAATCCCTTAAAATTATTGTCTAATCCCTTAAAATTATTGTCTAATCCCTCACTGGTACCCCTCGCTTCGTCCCTCATTACCCCTATTTTGCCCTCCAATCGCTCACCCTGAGCATCCATCCGGTTCCCCATTACCCCCATTTGGTCCTCCAATCGCTCACCCTGAGCATCCATCCGGTTCCCCATTACCCCCATTTGGTCCTCCAATCGCTCACCCTGAGCATCCATCCGGTTCCCCAATTGGTTACTCTGCAGTTTGAGGGACGCCTGCATTTGCGCCATAAATTGCTCCATGAGGACCTGCATCTGGGCCATCCCTCCCACTTGTGCAGCGGGTGCGGCCGCCGTAGCTATGTGCGAGGCGCCATTTCGCGCGTCTGCTACCCCCGCTGTTTCGCTCTCCTCACGTGTCTCACTTTGGTCCTGGACCGACCCTGCTTCACTCTCCCCTACCGGACCCCAGCCGTCTTGATCCGCCATAGCGCGACTTTCAAAATTCGAGTTTCGTAACACAAATCCAAATTTTGCTGTTATAATTTCGTCGAGCGCAGTAACCGCGGGACCGCGCTCCGGATCGATTTTGTCGAGCGCAGTACGCGCTCCGAATCGATTTTCCCTCCCAAAATTTGGGCCTAACTAATTTAGTCCCGGGTTCGAATCCAACTCCTGACAACCAATTGTTACAGACACGACTTTGATGTTAAGGTGGGCCGAGCGGAATGGCCGTCGTGTCCGCACAAATTACCCGATTGTACTCGAACGTTGACGGAGCCGCGCTACGCTGGATCAATAAGGAAAAAGAAGACACACGGCTGGATTATAATGACAGACACCAATGTTTCGATTCTCAATTATATTCGTACGGAAAAGGTTAGATTACAGGGGCTAGAGGTATATCACAGGAAGACAAGCACTTAGACACACTCTTATATTAACCCCGGACAGACGACAGGTAAACGGGACAACGGCTGACTCACACGGGGATTGATGGCTAGGAAAGGCAGATAGCGATGGCTCAAGGTGCACTCTTGGCTCAAAGCAGGGTACAGTCCGGTCCAAAGATGCGGGGAGGTCACAGCGCTCGGAGGTAACGTTCTTTCACAGGCGGGTTCTCTTCCTCTCAGCGATCGCAGGCAACGTTCTTTCTCCAGCTGGGGGCGCATCTGACATCACATCCGGCGCGGGGCCGCGTATATCCGGCGGGGAGTGACACGCCCTCGGCTCGTTAGCGCCGCCCCAGATGGAATCGGTCCGCCCTTCTGATTGGGTGCGGGGGGTTACCAGGCTCCGCCCTTGAGGAGGAGCTGACAGCCAGCCCCTCCGTGGTAACCCCGTGGAGCGCGTGGTCAATGGCGCTAATCGAGCCGGTGTGAGGACGCATCCTCCCCCGCGCCGCCGCCATCTCCTCTGTTGTTGTTGTAATTGTTGGGGAAGAAGATGGAAGGAGGTATGGGAAAGGTCCTAAACTCACTACTGATGCCATATAATCACATTCTGGTGCAACGAAGAGTCAGAATTAATGGAAACGAGTCCTTAACTGACATAGATTAAGAATAACTAGGAAGATGTCCGAAAGTGGTCTACGTGTGGTGCGGTGGACCTGGGCACGACATTTAATGGGGGAATAAGGGGAAGGTCGGCTCTACTGAGTGTTATTTACATGCAATGGGACTAGGGAATGGGGGATTGGGGAAAGTTGGGGAGTATTGGAGAAATAGGGGAATATTTACAAGCGGATATGGAGGCCAAATTCCATATTCGCAACAATATATATATATATATATATATATGTATATATATATATATATATATATATATATATATATATATATATATATATATATATATATATATATATATATATGTATATATATGTATATGTGTATATATATGTATATGTATATATATATATATATGTATATATATATATATATGTATATATATATATATATGTATGTATATGTATATATATATATATATGTATATATATATATATATGTATATATATATATATGTATATATATATATATATGTATATATATATATATATGTATATGTATATATATATATATATGTATATATATATATATATATGTATATATATATATATATGTATATATATATATATATATGTATATATATTGTTACAGATACGACTTTGATGGTATGGTGGGCCGAGCGGGATGGCCGCCGTATCCGTACAAGTTACCCCGATTGCACCCGGGGTTGACTAATCGCGCTATGCTAGACCAATGAAGGAAAAAGAAGACACCCGGCTGGGTTATAATGACACAATACGACACCAGGGGTTCAGTTCTCAAGACCTCCGGAGGAGGTTATATTAAGGCGGAAGGTTAGATTACAGGGACAAGAGGGAAACATAGGAAGGTGGGCACTTAGACACAACCTTATATTATTCCCGACAGACCACAGAGAAACAGGACAAAAACTGACTCACACGGGGATTGATGGCTAGGAAAGCGGGTATTCGATGGCCAGCACAAGGTGCACCTTGTGCTCAGGGACAGGATGGCGCGGCCCAACAGATGCAGGAGGTCTCTCAGCGCTCGAGGTGGCGTCTTGTCGTCTCAAGCTGGGGGCGCATCTGACGTCACGTCCGGCAAGCGGCTGCGTATATCCGGCGGGGAGTGACACGCCCTCGGCTCGTTAGCTCCGCCTCGTGGAATCGGCACGTTGCTTCTCATTGGGTGCGTGCGGGGGGGTTACTGGCTCCGCCCCTGACGAGGAGCTGACAGCCAGCCCCTTCGGGGTAACCCCGTGGAGCGCATGGTCTGGAGCTAATCGAGCCGGTGTGAGGACGCATCCTCCCCCGCTCCGCCGCCATCTCCTCTGTTGTTGTTGTAATTGTTGGTGTAGTTGTTGTTATTGTTGTTGTTTGGGGAAGAAGATGGGAGGAGGTATGGGAAAGGTCCTAAACTCACTACTGATGCCATATAATCACATTCTGGTGCAACGAAGAGTCATAATTAATGGAGACGAGGCCTTAACTGACATAGAATAAGAATAACTAGGAAGATGTCCGAAAGTTGTCTACGTGTGGTGCGGTGGACCTGGGCACGACATTTAATGGGGGAATAAGGGGAAGGTCGGCTCTACTGATTGTTATTTACATGCAATGGGACTAGGGAATGGGGGACTGGGGAAAGTTGGGGAGTATTGGAGAAAATAGGGGAATATTTACAAGCGGATATGGAGGCCAAATTCCATATTCGCAACATTGCACCCTTCTCTACCCTCGGGGCGTCCCGACCCGATAAATTTTTACCTACTTTAGTGTGGCACGCAATGTAGTTCCCTCTACTATTAACTCTACCCTGAGTGCGACAGTTTTACAGATATTCACAAATGAGTAAATATGTCCCCCTGCGACGTTGCACCCTTCTCCTCACAGAAACACACCCACAGGATAACCGAATCCGGAAAGAATTCGCAAACTACACATACAGCCGGTAGGGAGCATTATTTACAAGATTACGCTGATATCTACACTACGATCCAGGACCTGTCTTTGGAGGAACACATGCAGATGTTATGCATAGAGAGAGCGCGCTTGCCAGCATCGATACACCAACCCACGAGTGCTCTGTGGCCGACGGCCTTTAATAACGTGCAGAGCACCCTTCCCGAGCATCAACAGCACCACCCCACCACCAATCGGTGCAGTCACCATTGTTCATTGGAATAAAAATAAATTCGACAACCCCTAACCCTGCAGGTGTCTCTTGCTCTTCTTGTGGTGCACTTGGTGTTAACTAAAAGTGGTTCACCTGTATGGCATAGGTGCCACGTTGACCCATAGGTCCATCCCCGGGTGGTGCTTGGCCGCAAACGAACTGCGGTCCATTGTGGGTGGCCACAAACATTGCGGTCCATATGGTGTATCGATCCCGGCAGCAAACAGCGAAAGTGCAGGCCCACAACTGCGCAGCCAGCACCTCTCTCTCCTCTCTCTCTACCCCAAAGCCAGATCCTCGGAGGTGGGAGACAAAAGAAGAAACAAGTGAGTAAGGTGGTAAGGGCGCAAAAGTGCACGCAATGTAAGGTGATGCACCCTGGGGGCACATGGGAACCAGGTGAGACAGGTACGTTCCTATCGTACGCCCCCCCCCCCCACCAGGTAACCTACATGGCCCCTCCCTTACCCCTTACTGTATCCACAAAACACAACACTACCCATAAACATCTACTTTACAAATCAACAAACATCCCTACTGTCTTCCCCGTTCCTCCCATAAACCAAATTCGTCTTCTCTCCCTCCTAACCAATCAAATTTGCCATTTTCAACTCTCATCAAAATTTGCCATCTCCAACTCAACATCATAATTTGCCATTACCAATTCATCATCAGTCCCTCCTAGGGAGGGAGAGATGGAATCACCCCAATGTCTCATCCACGTCGTGATGCGTCTCACAAATCCAACAGCAATTCTCATTTCTGCAACACAAACAAAGAAAACACAGGTGTGGAGTCATCATCATCACCACAGGTAAGTGGCTGCGTATGGTGCGACAGGTTCATCAATCCTAACTATCTCCTAAATGACTTTAACAACTTTACACTACCCGGGGTCTCTCTCCGGCCAAACCATTGGCCCTCTTACACTATGGGTTCTAAAAACCAATTCCCATTGGCCAAACTGTGGTGCTCTTCAATTTGGGGTCTCACTCCCCCGATTCATCTCCCGGTGCCCTCGCACAATTTCTGGGCTGCGGCGTGTACCTCTCCCAGTGGGTCTACCCACCTGCACACCTCCACCACTGCAGTTGCCTCCGAGCTTACCTGCTCCTTGCCCTAACCTAACTACCTGGGGAAGGCCCTCTGGCACTCTCCCCACTCGGTGCCCTCTCTGGCACTGGGCTACCCGGGTCCATCCTCCGGATCCTCGGGCCCCATCCACAACTCTACCGGCTCCCAGAGCCCACCTGCGGCCTCACCTGGCCGACATCCTCACAGTGGTGGAGTGCCCAACCAACTACACACACTAACAGGCTACACGCCCAGCCATTTCCACAACACTAATGCACCCATTCACAACACCATTCTACAACCGCACCACAAATGCCAATATCCATCCACAATTTACCTGCACCCTCTACCTAACACTTACACTACCCGCCCCGGGTATCCGTGATGGGGGTCCACTCTTCCCCCATTCACACCTTCGCACCATGCACACCACTCCGTACCACTTACTCCAACTCTCTCCACACACCTGTACCTGCACACCTGTGCTCTCACACCTGGTGCCACCTGCACCCTTCTCTCCCCAAGCGCATTCGCGCTGATCCACACACTCACTACTCATACACGGCTCCACACACCTGTCCAGTTGCACACCTGTGCAATCACACCTGTTCAATTCTCACACACACGGCATCATCTCAGCTAACTACTCCCTTCTGAAACTTGCGCTTCCCAGTCGTCCCTTTAAACTATTGCGCTCCCACGTCATTATCATCCACACTAATCTACCTGCGTCCCCACTACAGGTATCAGTCACTAACTAACCTTAACGTTACCTAAGGTCATCTTCTCTAGATCCCTACACACCATATCCTAACCCACCCGGGCTAGTTTTCACTGCCATACACCCCATAATCTATAGCGCATTTGCCCCCACATGGGAAGGGTGGCAGGGATGCCATCCCACCACATCGGGGGTCTCTCACTACCAATTTTGCACATCAAATTTCAACAAATTAAAAATTTGCCAATCACTGCCCATCATCTGCCAATCACTACTGCCAATCCCTTGCCAATCATCAGATTTTGCTTTTCTCTAATTTTGGGTCCAAAACACTAACCTCATCACCCAGTCTACTCACTAATACCTCTCGGTGCGCCAATCCCTGTCCAAAGCCCGGCTTCGTAAAGCCAAGCAATGGATGCTGGTTGTTTTGTGCCAGCGGCTGGATGCGTCCGGCACTCGGTGCAGGGGCGGGGGCTTACCCGGGCCGAGATCCCACGCATCACCTCGGCGTGGAGCCATCCAATGTCCCGATCTCGACCTGCCGGCACGTCTCAACAAAACGTGGTCGCCATGACGACCCTTCCTATCCAGCCGCCCGCTCCGCCTAGTGGAGCACGGACGCGGCCGTCCCACGCGAGGCCCAGCGTGGATCGCGCACGGCGGTCCTTTCGAACCCGCCGTGGCTCGGATCCCCGCTGGTTTTCGCGGCACTCGAAGCCCGGCACGCACCGAGGGCCCGATTCGGCTATAAGTCGTTCTAAACTCGAACCCGTTTAATGTCGATGCTTCACCTGCATGCTTACACCCCGAAGCCCGTTCCTTGCTCACACATCCAGCCGTGCTCATGCTCCTCGTACCTTTCCTTACACACCCAGGCACACCCATTCCACTCACAGCCTTGGTCACACACCTGACCACCGAACACTTTGGCACACACTCGTTGGTAGCACACCTCACCAATACACCTCTTCGCGCCCCCTCCTCGGTCACCTCCTCTGTGACAATCACAGGTGTGCTCTCATTCGCACACCCAACCACGTGCCTCACCACCAACTCCAGCGTGCATTCCCACTCACGCTCTACCATTCCAGGTGTGCATCCTTCCATCCCAGGTGTACATCCTCGCTCACCTGTCACAACTAACTCACGCTCCATGTCACTCTCACTACTTTCACCTCCATTCCTGACAGCGCACTCACCCTTACTCTTGACAGCACACTCTTTCCTCATGCACCTGTCCGTCACACACCTTTCTCGCGCACACTCTCCCGTTACACCCTCTGTAACACTCACCACAGCTGTGCATTCTTCCTTGCCTTTGACAGCGCACTCTTTCCCCATGCACCTGTCCGTCACACACCTTCCTCGCGCACACTCTCCCGTCACACCCTCTGTAACACTCACCACAGGTGTGCATTCTTCCTTGCCTTTGACAGCGCACTCTTTCCCCATGCACCTGTCCGTCACACACCTTCCTCGCGCACACTCTCCCGTCACATCCTCTGTAACACTCACCACACCGCGCTTCCATGTGCCCCCTCGCACACGCGCTACGACCGACTCACTCTCGCCAGCACCCTCACTCCTTGGCACGCACTTTTTCCTCACACACCCCAGAGTCGGACTTTCTCGCACACCTCCTCTTTCGCACACCAGACCTGTCGCACACTTCACCAACGGCCTCTCACGAACACCCGGGTCTATCTCGACCCCCAAGCCTCTTAAATCACCTGGCGCATCATACGCACGACCATATTGGTCACCACTTACACCGGGTCCTCTTCCTCTTCGCTTCTCCTCCATCACCTGCGAATCCCTCATCCGGTTAATGAGCACATCATCACGATCCAAACACAGACTTTGGACCAATTCTTTTATCTCCTCTTTTATCTCTTTCTTATCCCCTCTCCGTCGCTTCTTAATTTCGCTCATCCCTTCTTCCACTTCTTCTAATTTGTGCTTCACCTCTTTTATTCCCCGGTACGTCTCCTCAAGCTCGTCCTCCAAGGCTACCTTGACCGTTTCCATGTGCGTCCTCACCTGCCGGTCCTTCGTCTCCATTACCTCTATCACCTCGTCCAACCTCGTTGTCAGTCCCTCACGTACCATCTGACATTCCCTCTTCGTCGCTACCAAGTCATCTTTGAGTTCTTTCTGTGTCGCCTTTAAACCTCCTAATACCGCAGTGTTCCTTTGAACCTGCTCCACTAACTCCGTCTGTCCCACCGTCAGCTGCTCCACCTCTTGCGTCAGGTCCTCTATGCCCCCTTGTAACTTTACAGTCGCCTTTCTCACCTCCTTTTCCATGTGCTCCTCACAGTGCCTCACCTCCTCGCGCACTCCTCCGACCTCCTCACTCACTCCTCTTCTGATCTCCTCTCCCATCACTTGCATCTCCTGCCCAGATGCCACCCTCATCTGCTCCATTTCCTCCCTGTGAGCATCCAGTTTGGTTTCTACCCCCATTCTGACCCCCTCTATCTGCTGCTCCATTTGTTTAACTTCCCTTTCCGCTTGGTTCCTCATGTCCCTCAATTTGCCTTCCATACTGTTTTCTAACCCCTCTAACCCATTTTTCACTCCCTCTATCTGATTCTCCTGGGCAGCCATTCTATTTTCTACCCCCATTAACCCATTTTTCACTTCTTTTATCCCGTTGTCTAACCCCTCAAAATTATTGTCTATCTTCCCAAATTTCTTGTCTAACTCCTCAAAATTATTGTCTAACCCCTCACTGTACCCCTCGCTTCGTCCCTCATTACCCCCAATTGCTCACTCCGAGCCCTCGCTTCGTCCCTCATTACCCCCAATTGCTCACTCTGAGCATCCATCCGGTTCCCCATTTGTTCCCTATCAGCCCTCATTCCCATCATTATTCTGCTTTCCATTTCTTCATTATTCTTGTCCATAAGGGCCTTCATTTGCATAAAAAACAAATTCCAATCCACCGGGGGCGCTGCCACGGTCGCTGGCGCGGTGATCAGCGAGGCGCCATTTTGCGCGCCCGCTTCTTCGTGCGTGACGGCGCTATTTTGCGAACCTGCCGCCCTCACTGCTTCGCTCTCCTCCTGTCCCTCATTTTGGTCCTGGATCGACCCTGCTTCACTCTCCCCTACCGGACCCCAGCTGTCTTGATCCGCCATAGCGCGACTTGCAAAATTCGAGTTTCGTAAAACAAATACAAATTTCGGCCGCTCCAAATTTTGACCAAATTTTTTTTTTTTCCTCTATTCGTTTTTTTTTTCAAAATTTGGTCGGGCCTCGAATCTCACTCCCGACACCAATTGTTACAGATACGACTTTGATGGTATGGTGGGCCGAGCGGGATGGCCGCCGTATCCGTACAAGTTACCCCGATTGCACCCGGGGTTGACTAATCGCGCTATGCTAGACCAATGAAGGAAAAAGAAGACACCCGGCTGGGTTATAATGACACAATACGACACCAGGGGTTCAGTTCTCAAGACCTCCGGAGGAGGTTATATTAAGGCGGAAGGTTAGATTACAGGGACAAGAGGGAAACATAGGAAGGTGGGCACTTAGACACAACCTTATATTATTCCCGACAGACCACAGAGAAACAGGACAAAAACTGACTCACACGGGGATTGATGGCTAGGAAAGCGGGTATTCGATGGCCAGCACAAGGTGCACCTTGTGCTCAGGGACAGGATGGCGCGGCCCAACAGATGCAGGAGGTCTCTCAGCGCTCGAGGTGGCGTCTTGTCGTCTCAAGCTGGGGGCGCATCTGACGTCACGTCCGGCAAGCGGCTGCGTATATCCGGCGGGGAGTGACACGCCCTCGGCTCGTTAGCTCCGCCTCGTGGAATCGGCACGTTGCTTCTCATTGGGTGCGTGCGGGGGGGTTACTGGCTCCGCCCCTGACGAGGAGCTGACAGCCAGCCCCTTCGGGGTAACCCCGTGGAGCGCATGGTCTGGAGCTAATCGAGCCGGTGTGAGGACGCATCCTCCCCCGCTCCGCCGCCATCTCCTCTGTTGTTGTTGTAATTGTTGGTGTAGTTGTTGTTATTGTTGTTGTTTGGGGAAGAAGATGGGAGGAGGTATGGGAAAGGTCCTAAACTCACTACTGATGCCATATAATCACATTCTGGTGCAACGAAGAGTCATAATTAATGGAGACGAGGCCTTAACTGACATAGAATAAGAATAACTAGGAAGATGTCCGAAAGTTGTCTACGTGTGGTGCGGTGGACCTGGGCACGACATTTAATGGGGGAATAAGGGGAAGGTCGGCTCTACTGATTGTTATTTACATGCAATGGGACTAGGGAATGGGGGACTGGGGAAAGTTGGGGAGTATTGGAGAAAATAGGGGAATATTTACAAGCGGATATGGAGGCCAAATTCCATATTCGCAACAATATATATATATATATGTATATGTATATATGTATATATATATATATGTATATGTGTATATATATATATGTATATACAGTATATGTATATGTGTATATATATATATGTATATACAGTATATGTATATGTGTATATATATATATGTATATACAGTATATGTATATGTGTATATATATATATGTATATACAGTATATGTATATGTATATATATATATATATATATGTATATATATATGTATATATATGTATATATATGTATATATATGTATATATATGTATATATATGTATATATATGTATATATATGTATATATATGTATATATATGTATATATATATATATATGTGTATATATATATATATATATATATAGTGGATTATATGAAAGTATATATATATATACAGTATATATATATATACAGACTTACGAGTTTAATTCGTTCTGTGACCGAGCTCGTAACTCAAATTGCTCGTTTCTCAAATCAAATTTCCCCATTAAAATGCATTGAAATGCTATTAATCTGTTCCAGCCCGCCAAAAACCACACCAATTTTTTTTTAAATATACAGTATATATAAAAATATCTTGCGCTTTATATTTCACCTGTATGCAGCATACTAGTTGGCAGGATGGCCTGGACTGGAGGTACGCACACTTGACTCTAAAGTCTAAACTGTCCAGCCTGGGTTTGAATCCCGACCCAGCTATAACCTGTCATGGGTGAATCACAGGCAGGGTGATTCATCAATGTGTGTACCGCTAAACTGGGCGCCCCGTTTGCGTCCCATTAGTTGTTGGATGTTAAGGATCTCACCGTGTTTTCCACAAAGAGAAGGCGAGCTATCGCCGGCACTCTGAACAAGTTGACGGCAGAGATGCTGTACTTGCACGGCAAGATAACCACGTGACCAGAACCCACCTGGTGGCGTAAACTCAAAATAACCAACATGCGAAAACAAAAATGCAGCGCTATACGACAGAGATACTGTACTTGCACGGCAAGATAACCACGTGACCAGAACCCACCTGGTGGCGTAAACTCAAAATAACCAACATGCGAAAACAAAAATGCAGCGCTATACGACAGAGATACTGTACTTGCACGGCAAGATAACCACGTGACCAGAACCCACCTGGTGGCGTAAACTCAAAATAACCAACATGCGAAAACAAAAATGCAGCGCTATACGACAGAGATACTGTACTTGCACGGCAAGATAACCACGTGACCAGAACCCACCTGGTGGCGTAAACTCAAAATAACCAACATGCGAAAACAAAAATGCAGCGCTATACGACAGAGATACTGTACTTGCACGGCAAGATAACCACGTGACCGGGTGGCGAAAGCTCGTAACTCAGATCTCGGCTCGCATCTCAAAGCAATAAACCGCCCGAGCGACGGCTCGTATCTCGAAAAACTCGTAAGTTGGGGCACTCGTAAGTCAAGGTTCCACTGTATGTATATATATATATATATATATATATATATATATATATATATATATATATATATATATATATATGTATATATGTCTTGCTTCATCTCGCTTGTGTTACGGATTCGGCACTTCCGCCTTTGTTGTTGTTATACACTTAGGATTTTTAGTTTCAGGTAATGTTAAGATTTTTGTGTGCTATGGAGATGACTTTAGTAAAAGGTAAAAAATATGTTTGTGACTGAGAAAGGAAGACTCGGCAAAGAGGCCGGAAGGGGGAGAGAGATTGATATCGGCAGAGAGAGGAGGAGAGAGACAGCTGCGAGTCGGGGCTGCGAGCGGATTTTTTAAAACTATTGGTCGCAAATGGGTTGAGGCTTCCCGGGAAAGGGATTGTCTGCGACATCGTCATATATTGCAGTAATGCAATTGCAATAATGGAAGTATTGTTTTCATGTATTGTTATGCATTATGTTTTCCACTCTGTCAAAGCGCCTTTGGGCTTCTGGAAAAGCGCTATACAAAATAAATGAATTATTATTATTATTATTATATATTGGGAGTGCAATTAAACCTGCGTCTCAGGTTTTATCACCAAGTGTGAGTCATTGTTGGAGGGAGCCAGCGCCTCCATTACAGGCCAATACGCCATTTTTTCCTCGAAGAGACTATCTGCTTATTGCACATTGAGTTTGTCACTGGGATTCCCATATCGACCTCACCGTGTGGATTGCCGTTGGTTTCCATATCGGCTTAATTACCATATCGACGTCTCACATCGTAACTCCTCATCAGCAGCCGCGCCAATACCTGCCTGTTGTTTTGCCGTTCTGCATGACCTCCACCTTCAACCAGCGTGGGGATCCGTGCACGGACTTTGGGGAATGTTACATTCCACTCACGTTTGACGTATCATGAGTTCATTGCTTTGAGAGCATTAGGGAATTAGTCAGGTTCACTATGTTAACAAATATAACTTCGTTCAAAATTTTGGTAGATTAGCAAAACTATACATTTTTGGAATATTCAGAGCATGAGGAATCCAAAAATTAATGTTTACATTTGCGTAGACACCTTTGTGAAAATGACACTCAGGACAGTGATGAAGATAGTCAGGTTCACTATGTTAACAAATATAATTTCTTTCACAATTTTGGGATTAGCAAACCTGTACATTTTTGGAATCTTCAGAGCATGGAGAATCTGAAAATCAATGTTGGCATTTGCACAGACACCTGCATGGCCGCCATTTTGGATTTTGAAAATGGCCGCCATAAATAGATATTTTGCGCGATCTCGGCTTCTAGTCAACCTAGAGACTTAATTAAATATGCTAATCCTATGTTTTCTGGGTCAAGGAATCCAATAAAGGCCTCAAAATAGTGCTCAGGATTATAGAAAAGCAACAAACAAAGGTAATTGAAAACCATTGTCTTTATATTTGTGATATAACTGCATTACATAATACATGATATTGCAAGTCCTTTGAAGTTATAGGTTGTTATAGGAAGTTATAGGTAGTCTCAGATTGAACTATACACAAAGAATTAAGTTAAGCACCCCCCCCGTTTTTTTACAACCTCGCACATTACAAGTTTGTTGTCGTCAAAACAGTGTAATATACCCATGATATTGCTATATTTTCTGGAGAAGTGATATTATGGTCACATAAAAACATAACAATCATGCCGTTTTCTATATTTTATTCTGAATAATTTAAGGTGAAAATTTTTGGGAATTTTAGGCATATTTTCACCTCAATTTAAGTATGGAGCTATAGGTCCATCACGGACAGTGTGGATGACGTTTATGTTTTCTAACGTACAGTCATTGTTCTGAGAAGACCTCTAGCGATCTTTGCGTCAATAACGTGTGTAGGACCCACGTGATCGGATCACTGACTCAACCAATCACTTTTTTTCACTTTGATCACTCAATTTCATCAATGGATAATTGCTAATGTCATACCAATCATTATTTGATCTCACATACCTTAGAATATATGCCAATGTATACATATACACAAAGAATATATATTAGGGGGTGCTTACCTTAATTCGTTGTGTAGGGGTGCTTAACTTAATTCGTTGTGTAGGGGTGCTTAACTTAATTCTTTGTGTATATAAGTCCTATACACAGGATCTACGAGGTCTATACCGTTCAGGAATATGCTTTTACAGATCTTCATCACTGTCCTGAGTGTCATTTTCGCAAAGGTGTCTACGCAAATGAGGTTTCATCTCTCATCCGGGAGTCATATACTCTTACCAACCACGTGATCTCTCTCACCAACCGTTATTTTGACTGGCAAATTGATTAAAACGCTTTCAGAGAAATATCCATCATTTTGTTTTTCTTATCATTAATACGAACACTGATTGCCTAGATGTAGACTGTGGAGGTTACAACATGTATTGGACACCTTCATGTGACGTTTCTTCTTTCAAATGAAACCTAAGGCTGCAAGTAGCATCGTTGGTTGACAATGCTGCTGATGCAACACCCTCTAGGTTAGGGCAGGAATTTGGAATTTGTTCATGGTGTCGGCAATGACGCATGGTGTCAGCCTACTCTTCATGAAGGACACCTTGGGATCTTTAATGTCCACCAACTAATGCTGGCAAACACCCCCAGTTTAACATCCACCCGAGAGACGCACGCACAATTATGAATCGCCATGCATGTGAAACGTGGTGGAGACACTTTATAACTGGCTCGAGATTCAAATCCAGGTTAGATGGCTCAGAGGCAAGTGTGCGTACATCCCGGAGTTTTTGTTTTGGATACATGATTTGCAAGGCTTGTGGGAAAGTGAGGAAAAATAGTTCTTGGGAATGGGGTAATTTGGGGAAAGGGGGGGGGGGGTGGGTGTAGGGAGAGGGATCATGAGTATGCATTGGTGACCCCGAAGACCCAAAAGACCCTGAAGACCCTGAAGACCCAAAACACACCAAAGATGCTGAGGATCCAATAGACCCAAATGGCCCCAAATACCCAAAACACCCTGCAGACCTAAAACACCCTGAAGACCCAGAAGCCCCAAAACACCCCAAAGGATCCAAAAGACCCTGAAGACCAAAAATGACTGAAAACCCAAAACACCCTGAAGACCCAAAATACCCTGAAGACCCAAAAGACCCGAAGATCGAAATGGCCCTGAAGATCGAAATGGCCCTGAAGATCCAAATGGCCCTGAAGATCCAAATGGCCCTGAAGATCCAAATGGCCCTGAAGATCCAAATGGCCCTGAACATCCAAATGGCCCTGAAGATCCAAATAGCCCTGAAGACCCAAAACACCACGAAGGCCCAAAATACCCTGAAGACCCAAAAGACACCGAAATGGTGATAGATATGCCTATTACTCTGAAACGGCGTGTGGTGAGGTGCACGGAGCACGCCGAGTCGTGTGTGTGTGTGTGTGTGTGTGTGTGTGTGTGTGTGTGTGTGTGTGTGTGTGTGTGTGTGTGTGTGTGTGTGTGTGTGTGTGTGTGTATGTATGTATATATATATATATATATATACACACACTAGCAGAAGTACCCGGCATTGCCGGGCGGGGGAGGAGAGGGGAGGGGGGAGGGGAGGGGAGAAGAGGGGAGAAGAGGGGAGAAGAGGGGGAGGGGGAGAGGGGAGAAGAGGGGAGGATTGGGAGGGGGGAGGGGAGGGGGAGGGGGGAGTCAAGTCGGAAGTCATTGTCGTCAATTGAATGTCGCATTTATTTTTTATTCCCTGTCAAATGGCATTGGTCCCGCATTCCGAACCCAGAAGTCGGAAGTCATTGTCGTCAAATAAATGTTTCACTCTCTGTCACATGCCGTTGGTCCCATGTCAATCGGATGAAGTTGAAAAATTAACGTTACGAAGTTTCTCTGGGACGTACTGATTCCGAATATGAAGTTGAAAAATTAACGTTCCGAAATACGCTGATGACGTCATAATTTTAAAACGCGAAGTTTTTAAAATTTTAAGGTGTGCTGTAGTTGCTCTGAGACGTACTGATTCCGAATATGCCTTTGGTTTTGCTCTGCGATGAGTAGTTCTCGAGTTATAAGAGGACAAACAAACAAACAAACAAACATACTTTACTGCTTTATATATATATATATATATATATATATATATATATATATATATATATATATATATATATATATATATATATATATATATATATATATAATGCTGCAAAAAAGTTCATTTTCAGGACCATTCATGGCAAGTGTCTGTCGAGAGAAACGTGGCGGTAACCCATACGGTGTGTCAAACTGACTTGAAATCTCATTCACGAATGGAGCAGAAAGAAACCAGAACGGTGAGATATACTACACCTTGTTGATTGTTGGGCGTGGTTGCAAACCATGTTGCAAGAGACGTTTGCAATGGACCTTTGGTTCCCCGCACATTGATGTAAATTGCTTGCTATATTTTGTGCTGGAGATGCGAAGTATGATGCAGCTACCTCGGTAATCCCTCTTGCATAATCTGTCATTGAGATGTGACCGTTTGTCCGTGCCTCTCCACCCTCTCCCCCCATGTTGGCGTATTGAATGGCTTTCCTTGGTATAAAGCACGTGGTTCAAGGCGCAGTTGTAGTTTTGTGTACTCTAGGCTGTAGTTCTCATGCAACAATAGCAATAATAGCAATGAAGCAGGTTGACCAAGACTGTCCGTGTTGAAATGAATGAATGAAAAATGTTATGATCGAGGAACAACTGAATTTCAATTAAATGTTATATTTCGAATATGAATTGGAACATGGATCAGAAAAGAAACTTCAATTTGTCGTAATCGCACATGCTCAGATAGGAGGGAGATAAAAAAATTTCCTTTTTTTCGCCTGCCTGTCAGTCAAACAAAATGGAATATCATTCCAAACAGGAAACTTGGTTTTTAAGGAATTCATAAAGGACACAAGCAACAGGCACGAATAACTAATGTAACATGTTAACTATGGTGGTATAAAAGACTGTGCATCAAGAGTAATAAATTTCCGATTTCCAACCCCTCCCATTCCCTGCAAACTTTAAAATCTTTATTTTATTTCATTTGAATTATATACTTGAACACTAAAACACAAATTGCCACTTTAAAACCCCTTCCGTTTAGCAGTACACAACAACAACAACAACAACAACATGCATTTTAAGGCCATTTTCCCTGCTAGAGCGGGGGTTAGCAGTACTTGGACAAAATATTACTGCATTTTACGTAATCACGACCCATCAAATTTGCTGCTCCATAGCCCCTGCCCTTGTTGTTGTTGTATTATATTTTTCCTCTAGTTATGTTATTACCTCCGCCATCAAGGGTAAACGGAGATTGTTTTTCACCCCAGTTTGTCTGTTTGTGAGCAGGATATTTCAAAACGTTGTGGGCAGATTCAGATGAAAAGTTTGGTGTGTCCCCTATATGTCTGTTTGTCTGTCTGCCAGACTGTAAGGAGGATATGTCAAAAAGATATGGACGGATTCGGATGAAATGTGGTGGATGGGTTTCATGTGTGCCAAGGACTAATTAATTCGATTTTGCTTAAGATCCGGGTACGAGAATTTTTAAACGTGATTCTTCACCATTGAGAAATAGGGCCAAAAACAATATCTTGCATGATGTTTCACAAAGTTTTGGACAGGTTATAACAAAACGAGAAGATCGAGTTGGTTAGGCGACAAGAACGCACTGATTCGATCTTTGTTCGGGTCCGCATCCAGTTCCGGCCTATAGGTGGTATACAAAACATAAACTGTTCAGCCTGACAGAGGTATGCACCGAGTGCCGTTCTCATCTTTATGATTGTATTTATCTCAAGACTGTGTGGGGTAAGGTGTTCTATGAACTCTCTTGCATGAACAATGTTTTTATACCCTTTACTTCTGCATTGGCAAGATGTGGAGTTTGTATTAAATGGTGCTCTGGTGGTTGTGAACTGTTTTTGTTTGGTATTAAAAGGTCAGGTGCACATAGTTAATGGTTTATAGTTCAAACAGTCATTTCCATGAACATACTTTGGCAGTCAAACAAAGTTGAAAATTATTCCAAACAGGAAACTTTGTTTTTTAGAGATCATCATACTAAAATACACCATTTGTGTCTGTCCGTCTGTCTGATGAATTTTTGACGCCAATACATCCCGTCGTTACTTATCCAATCTCGACCAAACTTGACAGGATGACCAAGGGTTACATAATGAAGGTTGTAGCGCATTAATTTTCTCCCCCGAGTGGGTTTTCCCCACCATTGCCGTCAATGTGTTGCGTGTTGAGGTGTATAGCCATATTAAGTTAGCTTTATCGTGGAGTTTTTCCAAAGAAGAAGATTATCGTGGCGTTTTTCCAAAGACGCTTTTAATAACAAAATTAATGATAATCGCATATTATTAATGTTATGACAAAACAATATTAATACTAAGAAAAGGCCCACTTCCCCAAGGCATTTTTCCTACAGTGATAACGTGTTTAAATAGCTTATCGTTATAATGGCGTTTCCATGTGAGCAACGACCTCTACAGGAAGAAAAAAGATTATAAACCACAAACACGTATGATTTGCTTTTTAAACAGTCGCTAATGCTGTTTATAACACTAAATGAAGAAATTTGGAGGAATCCAGACATCCATGAATCCAGACATATGGACACTGGGGTGAATTTGCGGATTTCATCCATGAAGTAAGGTTTACTTACAGAAATGAGCGAAGATCTATGACTTACAGAAATGAGCGAAGATCTATGGTACTCTACATACCCCACAAATGTTGAGTTCATAACATGGCCCTTTCTTCCACTACCGTGGCATTTTTCGTAGCGAACTTTTGAAACTCGCTTCCACTGTTTAAACGAAACAAAGGGAGGAAGACCGGGATGTGCTCATTTGCCAAGCCAGCCGTTCCTTAACGGTTTTGAATGGAGTGCTTGCTCAAATGCTTAAGCCACTTGGCGATCTCTCCACAAGAAACTTGGTAAATGAACACATACCCAATGTCTTGAGACCCGACCATAGATCGACTGTAATCTATATACCCCAAAGAGGAATGGCCCTCCCTGTCATTTCCGTAATCAGCGGGTGTACTACTGTACTAGTATCATAAAGGGCATAAATAACTCATCACTATAAGACTCTGGTGTATGTCAGGCATGCATTCCTGAAAAGTTTGACAAATATCAAAGCGACAAAAATCAAAGCAATCTTTGTCATAAGAATTATTTTTTTTGTATACAAGATCGAGGCTCGTGAAAGAGCGAACATTAATCACACAAAAAGTCAAACTGACACACAAAACACAAAATAAGGGGAGCGGCAGACAAGATGGGGAGAGAAGGAGAAGCACATAAACACAACATTTGAGAGCAGGGACATCGGGAATGTGTGGGAGGGAGAGGGCTTGGGGGGAGGCGGCAGGGGAAGGGGGGTGGTGTGAGAAGTATAAACACAAGGACACCAAGGACTTCCAGGAAAGAAGTTGGTATTTCAAAAAAGTGGATTTGGGGTGAAATTAGCGGGGGTAGAAAAGATCAAGGTTTTGGATGGGGGAGGATAAGAGATGGTGGTGAACAGCTGTTTTAAAGACCTGGAGGGAGGAGTGGGATTGAAGAGAGCGAGGGAGTTTGTTCCAGAGGCGGGAGAAAAGAGGAATTGAGGAATTGAAGGAGTGAAGGTGAGCAGAGAGTCTTGATTTTGGCAGTTTAACCATAAGAGGGTTGCAGGCAGATCTTGTGCGACCTGTAGGAATATTTGCGGGGCAGAGCCCAGAGAGAGCTGGAGGAGCAAGGCCGGAGAGGAGTCGGTAGAAGACAGACCACCAACCTGCCTGCGGTGAGTAAGTGAAAAGCCCTCGGAGGTAGCTTCATCACGGGAGATTCCAATGATTCTGAACGCTTTGGTTTCAACAGCGTGAAGACGAGCTAGGTGTGAGGCAGGAGCACCAGTCCAGAGGGGAGAGCAGTATTCCATTGAGCTGCGGATGAAAGCCTTTTATGTGGTGAGAGCTCAGGTGTGCCAAGGAAGGACTTCGCACGACGGAGGATGCCCAGATGGCGACTGTCTTTGGAGGCCAGATTTGAAATGTGGTTTTCCCAGGAAAGATCATGGCAGATAGTGAGACCCAAAAGCTTGAGTGACAGAACTTCTTGGAGAGGATTATTCAGAAAGTGGATGGGAGGGTTGTCCAGTCGGTCTTTTCGGAGAGACATCGTAAGAGTGTGAGATTTGTCAGGATTGAAAGACATGTCCACTTGTTTGACCAGTCTGTGATTTTGTCCAGGGCTGCAGAGAGTGAGGAGGCTGCAGACTGCCGATCTGAGGGATGAGAAATGGAGCGGCAGAGAGTGGAGTCATCAGCAAAGAGATAGAGAGGATTTTCCAGAGAGTCGGAGAGATCATTGATGAAGACCAGAAAAAGCACAGGGCCCAGAACACTACCTTGGGGAACTCCAGCCAGAACAGGAAGGGGCGATGAGAGAAATCCATTCAGGGCCACACGTTGACTACGACCAGGGAGGAAGTCCGCAAGCCAAGCGTGGAGATTTCCATGATTACCATAGGAGGAGAGTTTGGTGAGCAGAGCTGGGTGCCAGACCGTATCGAAGGCACGTGATATGTCGAGGGAGACAGGTCTGATTTCCTGTTTGGACACGTTGATTCTGCTGTCTCAACAATATATGGAGGTCCTCAATGCCAGAGTAGAATGACCTGGTCTGAATCTAAATTGATGATCAGAGATCAAGCCATTGGAGAAGAGGAAGGATTTGATATCTGAAGCAATGATGGATTCCATGACTTTGCTGATAATTGGGAGCAGGCTGATTGGTCTGTAGTTGCAAGGATCTGTTTTTGCTCCTTTTTTGTGTGAAGCGGTAATGCTTGCTGATTTCCAAGATGCTGGCAGATGACCTTGAGCAAAAGAGAGGGTGAAAAGAACAGAGAGAGGGTGAGATAGAGCGGCAGAGCAGGATTTTAGGACCAGTGGGCTGATGCCGTCTGGTCCAGTTGCAGAATCAGAGTCGAGGTTTGACAAAAACTTCTCCACCTTGTCAGGAGAGAAGGACACAGAGTCCAGGAGCAGTTGGGTTCGACTGGGTAAGGTGGGAACAGAGAGAGATGGGTTTGGGACACAAGATTTTGAGGCAAACACGGAGTTGAGGCATTCGGCTTTGTCACGTGCGGTGTCAACTGTGTAGCCATTTGAGGTGAGGGAGGGGACGGAGGGGGAACAAACACCAGAAACGGATTTGACCAGACGCCACCAGGATTTGGAGGAAGGAGACAGGTTTGAGAGTTCATTCTTGTGTGTGGAGAGATAGTGTTTCCTGGCACTCCTGAGGGTAGACACACACTTGTTCCGAACTTGGTGGAAGGAACTGAGATTACCTTCAGTTGGATTTGCCTTCCAAGAGGCAAAGGCAAGTTGTTTCAATGCAACTGCCTCACCACAAGATTCAGTGTACTATGGACGGGAGGAAGGGTAAGACAACTGAAGACGAGATGGGATAAATCTGTGCATGAGAGAGAGCAGTTTGCTTTGGAAGAATTCCCAGGAAGAATTGATGTCGGAGGCAGTAGAGATGGGAGACCAGTCCAGATGATTGATGGCTGCTTGCAGCCCATGCCAGTCAGCCTGAGTGAAATTCCAGACTCGTCGATGCTGAGGAGGCTCTCTGAGAATGGCCAGAGAGATGTCCACTTTAACAAGCACGTGATCAGAAGAACCGATTGGAGCAGAAGAAGAGCAGCAGACATTTGCAGGGAAGTTTTTCATAACCAAGTCTAGAAGAGAAGATACTCCAGTGACTGAGATCCGGGTCGGGAAATTGACAGATTGTGTCAGTCCCAATGAGTCACAGAAGTCCTTTGCTGAGGTGCCATGGCTGGTGAGAGAGGAACCCATACCCAGCCAGCTGGCATGATGACAGTTGAAGTCGCCACATATGAGGAAGATAGAGTTGGGATGAGTTGATAGAAGTTGGTCCATTTTGTCAGACAGCGACATGTAAATGGAGTCATCACTGTTTGGAGGACGGTACAGAACACATATGAACAAAAGGTGGGAGCGGAGAGGAAGCCGTAGCCAGAGGTACTCCTGGGGGTGGGGTGGAGAGAGGGCAGTGCAAGGAGAGTGAGGAAGAGATTTTTTGATAAAGATAGCAACCCCACCACCAGGATGAGGCTCAGGTCTATCATACCGGAGGAGGGAGTAACCAGGAAGAGATATTGGGAGCAGAGAGGAAGCCGTAGCCAGAGGTACTCCTGGGGGTGGGGTGGAGAGAGGGCAGTGCAAGGAGAGTGAGGAAGAGAGTTTTTGATAAAGATAGCAACCCCACCTCCAGGATGAGGCTCAGGTCTATCATACCGGAGGAGGGAGTAACCAGGAAGAGATTAAGGAATCAGAGACATCTTGAAGGATTGAAGTTTCTGTTGAGCAGATCAAGTCTGGATTCTCAGAAGCAACCTGAATGGAGAGATCAATCAGGTTTGAGCGAAGGCCCCGGATGTTTGAGGTCCATATCGTTAATGAGGAGAGAGGGGGAGCATCGGGTGCAGGAGAAGGAGGGGTGGGTAGGGGCAGATGAAGGATGGGCGGGAGAGGTAGGAAGAACTGTTAATAGTGTGTCAGAGATTACAGAAGAGTTACAAGAAAGGGAAGGATGAGGATGAAAGGTTTGATGGTGATGGGATGAGGCACAGTGAGGGGAGGGTGGAATGAATGTGAATTTAGAGCATGTAGTGATTTAGAATTATAAGAGATTGAATATTTTTTTGAAGTAGAATGAGTTGGAGAGGAAATTTAAAAGAGCCTCTTACATAGGAAGAAAAACAGCGTGTTGTAATATACCACTGAATAAAACACTGCAGGGGAAAGTTTAAACATTTAAACAGAACCGTGAAGAACAATCTAATATTCACAAAAAAAAACGGGGAGAGGGAGCCTAGAGGGACAACCACGAGTCACGTGAACAGGGCAAAATATGTCAGCAAAAAGAACAGGACAAAATAGATCTGTGGAATGGTGTGAAATGGGGGTGAAACACGTGGTCGAAGAATGAACGAACGAAAAGAACAAAGAAGGAAATGTTTTTGTTTTTTTGTTTTTTTTGAGTTAAAATTTTAAACTAGGAAGCATGGGGTGAAAAGAGTGGGAAAAAACTGAGAGAACGAGAGTAGCAGGACCACAATCGACCGCTGAGAGAAAACAAAGCCTCCAGGTAGGAAGCTTAAAGAACAACAACAAGGCCGCAATATATCATGGCACGAAATCCGATAATTAACACCGATAATTACCACCGATAATTAACACCGATCATTAACACCGATAATCTTCCAAGTGTTACGTGCTCCTCCCCGACCCCCTGGTCACGGTGCACCTCCGAGCCCCGAGAGGAGTCACGGCAGAAAAATGTGTTATTCTGTATGTCAAAGATCAAGGGAGAAGCCACCCCAATTGTTACTCACGAGCAAATATTGTATTAAGATCACACAAGAATAACAGTACAACAATAATAGTATTCAAAAGTACAATCAATATGTCCTATGATGGTACCATCAGTTTTGTAATATTTAACTCACTGTGCTCCAAGTGAGTGAAACACAAACATTCCCCAATGTCTCTTATTCCCGGCTTCGAGACGAAATTGATTCGCTCCAGCGATCGCCAGAACGAGGTCCAATCGAGACCAGAATCCCGTGTGGATGGCAAATACAGTCGCACAACCGAAGCTGCACAAGGGCGCCCTCAAGGCACCTGGGAAATCCAAAGGCGCCCTACAGGCGACTGAGAGATCACACCCTCGGGTATGGACGAATTAACCTTCAAAAGGCCACGTCACACACACGCCCCAGATCGACGTCTGAATGCGGTGGAGATGGTCGAAAAGAGACGAAACCGTGAGCGAAGCACAAGTCCTGCACGAGCCAAAATGGCCGACGACCCGGTCTCGTGGTGCACGGCACGGCGATTATTCTCTCCTGAATCGATCGCAAAATCTGACACGCAGGTTGACTGGTCACAGTGATGACAACTCTGTCGTAGGAATTCCTTTCCCAGGAACCCCGAAAGTTCCCGAGCGACTTTCGTTCGACAACGTTCGCCCCGGACCTTGAAGCGACTCGCTTCTTGTCCGACTTCACTCGCTCCGCCTCTTTTTCTCTCTTCTTCTTCATCGCCGTCCGGTTCCTGTTTCATTTTTAAAACATTCCTTTTACCTTTTGACAATAATAATTGCTATTTGCCTCAAACAACAATAATAATAATGCATGGAACCAGAAATGTCTCAAGTGGATGAAAGCCACCACAACGGAAGTGATGAATCCGTAACACAAGGGACACAATATAGGTACACACACGTAAGATAAATACAGTTTCGACAAAAATACAATTGTGAACAATTACTTAACTTCGAGCGTGCGTGAACGTCAAATTAATGGAATAAGTGGGATGTGTTCCTAACGTTATCACTTTACATATTATATTTTGTTTTTTACTCATGATATTACCCTTTTTTGATTAATGACAGTTATATTAGCGTGCACTTATGTATGAAAAATAACAATTACCAGACATATTTGAATAAAATAAACAAACCTCTTCCAGAAGCAGTCAAAGTTGGCATTACCTTTTCTTCCTCCCTCTTAAATTGGTGTCGGCATTTTTATAGATGGTATTCGCCGAAGGGAAACTTGATAACCCGGCAACATAAAGGGCACATTCACCAGCATCCATTTGACGAATATCACTCTCAAACATGCAGTGCCTCTTCGTCATTTTCCAGTGCAGTACTGTACATTTCTTTTATATCGTGACACAAATTATCAGGAGTTCTTTTGGCGATTTTGCGATCCCCCGATTTGGTACTTTAGCGGTGTATTCTGGCTGAAAATGTTATCCTCTTTATCAGTTTTGTAAGTTCTGAAAAGTTTGAGAATAAATACCTGGCTTTTAAAGCGAAGCAAGTGAGCATTGCGGCAATGCAAGTCGGGTCTTGTATTAATAATGTAATATATTTGCAAAATAATGAAAAGTGGAGACGTAAAATGGGATAATACTCCAAATACTTGAACACTGAAGAACACAACCCGCATTCGTGGTACTTTAGCAAACCTTCCGTTTAGCAGTACTTAGACAAAATATTACACCATCTCGACCAATCAAATTTTCCACTCACTCTCTCAGCGTTGGGGAATATCGAGATTCAGACAAAAATCACAGGTTGTAGGAAATATTGATCATGCTCGGCAAACGCAAAGCAAGAGTTTAAAAAAACCCTTCCCATGTCTTCTCAAGACTAATGTATGGCAAGGTGTTCTATCAACTCTCGAGTTATTATTACCCTCACCAGAGGAGAGGGTATTGTATTTGGGTCCATTTGTCTGCAGAGAATGCAAGTATGTTTATTAATTACATACTATTGAAATGATAATGGTACATCGTGATGATAATAATGACACCATTGAAAATAATGATAACAATGATAATGTTGATAATAACTTTACTAATGTAATGATAATGGAACAAACGTGGATTCCACTGAAACTCTAAAATTGAAGTGATGGAAATAGCACCACCTTTGGTGGTAGCCATTATTACAAATCATCTGCCTTTGTATTATGATATGAAGTATATGTTATCAATAAAATTTATTTCAATAATGACAAATTACATAGTACATTTTGAAGACTGTGCCGCAGCACATTGCCTACCAAACGAAAGGTGGGCCGAGAAGGATACTCCAGCCCTCCAGCGGGAGTCTCCGCTATTGACGAGAAAGACAAGCAAAAGTACTCGTCCCCAGTGACCTGGAAAAGTTTAAGTTGATCTATCGATTAAAATTATTTTGTTTTTAAAAGATTGTGTTGCACTCTTGGTTTCATTTAGAACCAAAGCTCTGAGCTACTTCTACTGCCCACTGCGAAATGGTGGTGCAATATCGGGTGGCGGAGGTTGAATTTGTCTAAAAAGAAGGTAATGTATTCTGCTTGCAAAAATTTGGGATAAACATTATTACCTCTGCAACCAAAGGTGGAAATAGGTAATGTTTTCACCCCTGCTGTATGCCTGTCTGTCTGTCTGGAAATGGGATATTTCAGTTGTGGATGGAATCAGACAAAATTTGGTGGATAGGTTGGGTGTGTGACCAGGACAAATTGATTTCATTTTGGTGAATGTCTGGATATGAGAATTTTTAGAGCCAAAAACCAAAGCGATAGCCAAAAAGCAAAACGATACAATTCTACCTTTTTACCTTTACCATTGAAGGTGGAAGGAGGTTCTGTTTTCAACCCTGACTGTCTGTCTGTGAGCATGATATTTCGAAAAGTTGTGGCCGAGTTGTGACAAAACTAGGTGGATGAGTTGGTGAGGTGACAATAACAAGCCGATTTGATTCTGGTTGATGTCTGGATCCATATTCGGCCTGTCGGTGGGATACAAAATGTAAATTGTTCAGCTTGCTGGAGGTATGCTCTCTTACGAGTGTCATTCTCGTTGTAAATGCGTTAATGTGTGACATTAAATGTTTGGAAACTTTCCAAGGATGGTGAAAGTATGAAAGTATGAAAGTGAAATATGAGTGCAAAACAAGCAAAATATTCTGGATGTCATGCAAGAGTGGAAATGTTATCCAGGTCACTGTGCCCCCACTCAGAGCGTGTTTCGCAATGTACAGGACGATTTAAGCTACCAAAATGATTTAAGCTACCAAAAAACAATCATTTTTCGATTGTGGAAGTATTGTTTTATCAGCTTCTGGCGTCACGCTGCGATTATCGTCGTCTTCATAAGCAATTTCCATGAAGAGTGCATTTTGGTAGCTTAAAGGTTAGTGTTTAAAGATGGGGGAAGGATGGATGTGAGTGGGGGAGGGTGCTTCCTTGCATTTAAGGAAGGTTTTAAGGAAAAATTTAAGGAATATTCATATATGCAACTATCCTCAAATTAACGGTATCCTTAGGGGCAAGCTTAAAGGAAGACTCCAAACCCCAAATTTTTTTTTTTAGTTAAATGCTTCTACATAATCTTTGATCAGTACATAACAACATAATCTAAAAAAAAAAATCAACCCGCCAAGTCGTTTCCTTGTAATCCGACCTTAAATGCGCCAATAATAGACCATCGACGAAAACACTTCTGTAAATATTAGACCACGTGCCCATGCACAGTATGATTTCACACGAGGTGATCTGATCGGGGAAGCCGGAAATACTTTACAAATGGTTTACAATACAGTACAATAGTGTGGAGTGTTTCTATTCTAGTTATATTGTCCTGCATATCGGATTCTAAATGGTTTGTAGTTGTGTTTTGTACGGGTGCAGCAAAGTCTCGGAGCCTTTTGTGCGAACACTGCATGAATTCCCGAAGGATGTTTCCAGTAATAACACTTGGAAGAGGTTTGTCCGACGAACTCGAGCACGATGGAAAGGTCCCAACAAGTCGACGAGGCTTTGCAGTGAACATTTTGAACCAGAATGCTATGTCAACTTTTTGGCTTGGATTATGGGACACGCTGCCAGACTAGATTTGAAGCCTTTGCAATTCCCATCCAAATATCCAGAGGGTACCTGCAGGACACTTGCTTCGCCAGCCACCACGTCGAAGAATATAACGCCGTCTACGTCGATGATGATGATGTCGCCCACTCAGGCCACTGGCGCCGACACTGAATTTGCGATGCCAACCATCTTGCCCCAGGCCCAGACTTCATGTTCCACGCCAACTTTGAAGAGACCTCGAACTGCTGTCGCTAAACGAGAGTTGATGAGGGGTGAAGAAATGTCTTTTTATTACTACTTAGGCCTAGGCCTTGTGGATAATAATAGTTGGACTTATTTTGGGGTCTAGCGGAACATGCCTGCCATAAATATAAATAAATTGGCCAAAATTCTACGAAATGCCGACGTACAGTGACGAGTGCATTTGTACACTACACTCAGTAGCTGCAGCCTGCATGTCTGTGGCTACGCCATGATACAGGCACAAGGCGATCAGGTTTTTACCGTTTTATCGATCAAACAAAGTCACTACTGCAATAACACTCGCTTCATATCAATATTCCTCGCATATTTAACCGAAACTATCAACAAGTAGGCTAGCCCAACACATACCAGTAATCTAAATCTGTGAGCCGTTCAGCATCATCTTCGTCGTTTTCCACTTCGACCTCCATATTGGCCTCTGGATCTTCGTCGGCGTATTCCGACTCAAACTGATATGGTGGAACACCAAATTCTCTCCGTTCTATATCAAATTCTTCTACAATGGTGGCAGGAAGGGCATCCGGCCATAAAACATTGCTTCAAAAAGGGGACCATGGTGCCCGAAAAAGGCCAACCCCTGCTTTGCAGGGAAAAATGGCCTCTAAAGGTGGTTATATATCAAATTCTTCGACAATACTTTCCTCAGCCTCTGATATGTATTACGTATTCATCGGCTGAAAAGATCGGAGGAAATATCAAGCGATTCGAGTCAGAAACTTCTTCTTCTGCCATGTCTGCCATGCTTATGCAGTGTGCACTACGATCAGCTGAGATCTATACCTCGTGTGACGTCACAGTGACGTCACAAGGATTCCAGAACTAGCTTCTTTTTTTTTAATCGTGCCTTTTTAAAAACGCATTTTACGACTAATTTAGCATCGAATTTTTTTTTCTTTTTAAAAATTAAACATTCCCTAATTCTAAAGATTTAAATAATTTATTTAAAAATTGGGTCTGGAGTCTTCCTTTAAGGAGATATTTAAGTAAATCCTCAAATCTCTCCTTAAGGATGCTTTATGCCACCAGGCCAAAGTATATGCATGAAATGTATTGTGTAATCTCGTCTGCACGAAAGCAAAATGGCTGTCGGTAAGGGGACAAATGCATGTTTTTTGCTGGAAGCACCCCCTAAATGAAGGTTTACAAAAGTCATAATACCTAATACAAGCGATAAACATGAAAGGGTGGGTTTGCAGTCAAAGAAACGCACACACACCGTCGCCGTTAGGAAAAGTGTGGACAACGCTGGTCCCTTAGCCTCTTATTGTACAGACTATCTATATTATAATAGCCGTAGATGATTCTGTCTGTCTGTCTGTCTATCTGTTGGGTGTCTGTCCGGGGTGTGGCTTACTCGGTTTGCAGAGTAGCTCCACCCATAGCTCCACCCATTCTGGGAGTGGCTATAAACAAATATCCACCATTTTATTAACTCGCATAGCTTTGAGTCCTGTTTTGTAGGCCCGTGGTGTCTTGCTCTCCCCCAGTTTTATTTCAAATCAAATTCGATAAATCATTTCATTTTTCACAGTCGCTAACATAGTTTTAGACTCGGTTGAAAAAAAACGGGAAGAAAATCCGATGAAAGTTGCCGTTTATAGAACGAAATGAATTCTCAAAGGCCTGTAACTTCAAGGCCATTGAGTCTCTCTCACGCCTTTATCTCCAATCTAACTCACCATATGATTTCATTTTTATCGATGGTTTTACTTTTAGACTCGGTGTCAGCAATAATTGAGAACAATCCACACACGCGGGAAAATGCAGAGATATATTTTTTAAAATCGCGTCATGGTGTATCATACACCGCCCAACATGACACCGCCGGCAATGTGTCGATATATATTAAAAATTCGCTTTTGCTTTTCCGTTATGATATATTACTATTTCGTTTGATGATAGTCGTCACAAAAACGTCAACAATGATGCCGACATATATTTCTTCGTTTTTATTTCATTCAACATATTAGCCGGAAGTAAAATATGTTTCAGGAAATTACCGAGAGATATTTCTTCGTTTTTTTTATTAGTTATGTGCGCATACACTTTAAATAGGTTTATTTGAAATCTTTAATTTTCCACAAACATTCCACACACGCGGGAAAATGCAGAGATATATTTTTTAAAATCGCGTCATGGTGTATCATACACCGCCCAACATGACACCGACGGCAATGTGTCGATATCTATTTTAAATTCGATATATCATTTCATTTTTCACAGTCGCTAACATAGTTTTAGACTCGGTTGAAAAAAACGAGAAGAAAATCCGATGAAAGTTGCCGTTTATAGAACGAAATGAATTCTCAAATGCCTGTAACTTCAAGGCCATTGAGTCTCTCTCACGCCTTTATCTCCAATATAACTCACCATCATGGTTTTAGACTCGGTGTCAGCAACGCGGGAAAACGCAGAGATATATTTTTAAAAATACACCATATCACCGCCCAACAGCCAACAAGTATCATACACCGCCCAACATGACACAGACAGCAACATGTCGACATTATCGCTTTTTCTTTAAACCGAGTGAACCGAGCCGAACCGAATACACCGAGTGAATTCACCGAGCGAATTTCATCCAATTCCACCGAGTTTTTTTTTTGTTTGTTTGTTTTTTGTATACTGAATCGAGGCTCGTGAAAGAGCTAACATTTACTTCACAAACAAATCAACCAGACAAACAAAATACCCAAAAAGAGGGAGCGGAAAACAAGATGGGGAGAGAAGGGGAAGCACACAAACACAACATTTGAGAGCAGGGAGATGTGTGGAAGGGAGAGGGCTTGGGGGGAGGAGGCGTGGGAAGGGGGGGGGGGGAGGGTGGAGAGAAACCGAGAGATATTTCTTCGTTTTTATTTTATTAGTTACCAGCAGAAGTACCCAGCGTTGCCGGGCGGGGGAGGGGGGAAGGGCACGTACACTTTAAACATGTATATACATGTGGGATGTGGTATATATACATGTGGGACGTGTGTACGTGTGTGTGTGTACGTGTGTGTGTGTGTGTGTGTGTGCGCGTGCGTGTGTGTGTGTGTGTGTGTGTGTGTGTGTGTGTGTGTGTGTGTGTGTGTGTGTGTGTGTGTGTGTGTGTGTGTGTGTGTGTGTGTGTGTGTGTGTGTGTGTATATGTGTGTGTATGTGTATGTAGGCTAACCCCCGCTCTAGCAGGGAAAATGGCCTTAAAATGCATGTTGTTGTTGTATGTGTATATATGTCTGTGTGTGTGTGTGTGTGTGTGTGTGTGTGTGTGTGTGTGTGTGTGTGTGTGTGTGTGTGTGTGTGTGTGTAGATGTATATATGTGTATAATGTGCATATATGTGTATATGTGGATACATATGTGTATACATATTTGCATATGTGTGTGTGTGTGTGTGTGTGTGTGTGTGTGTGTGCATGTGTGTCGATGTACGTGTGTGTGTATGTGTATATGTGTGTGGGTGTATATGTGTGTGTGTGTGTGTGTGTATATGTAAACATGGGCCGGTGTGTGTGTAAAGTGTGAGGAGGTATTGGAGAGGAAAATGCAGAGATATATTTTTAAATCGCGCCATGATGATAAACGAAAATACACCGCCTAAAATAAGAGTCGACATATATTTAAAATTCGTCACACACATCCATGCCCGTGGGATTCCCACGGGTGGGAATCCCACGGGCATGGATGTGTGTGACATTTCGACATATTGAGTTAGAAGCTGCGCCTGCACATTCAGTTATATAAAATGGTTACTGGCAATTGATCACATCCACAAACGATGTAATCCACACAATTTATGTACTTTACATAACGTTAATAGGAATACATGCCCGTGTAGATGGGAATGACATATAATTCACCGAAAACGTTGAAGCAACCGCATAATATTACGGTGATGTTTAACTCTGAGTGAGAATAGTTCTAAATTTTAAAAACTTTCTTCTGATATTTGTGATTTATTTCAAACAAACTGTATTTCCCATCTACACGGGCATGTATTCCTATTAACGTTATGTAAAGTACATAAATTGTGTGGATTACATCGTTTGTGGATGTGATCAATTGCCAGTAACCATTTTATATAACTGAATGTGCAGGCGCAGCTTCTAACTCAATATGTCGAAATGTCACACACATCCGTGCCCGTGGGATTCCCACGGGTGACCCCGCTAGTAGATAATGCTACTTGAGTGCATATATTAATTATATACTATTGAAACCTGAGTAGGTTTATTATTATGTCCTATTGGAACGTGAGTATGTCTATTAATTATGTACCATTTGGAATACGAGTACAGCACATCTATTAATTACGGACTAATGCAACTTATGTCTATTAATTACATACAAATGAAATGTGAGTATAGTATTGCATTTCATTGGAACGAGCGTATGTTGAATCGCGCGTACTCTTGAAATATGAGTGCGTCCATTTATATTATTTGCATACTGTTTAAATGTGAGTTGGAGCGTGAGTACACCCATTAATTATGTATTATTGGACCATGACTGTCTATTAATTACTTCTATTATTTGCATACTCTTGGAACGTACTTTTTAGACCCCTTTGGACCTCTGCCACACCTTTTGATAGACTTTATCGACAATTCAAACCCTTTAGACCAAGTAAATTACACCCTTTATACCCTTTAGTTTAGACCTTTCAAGACATTTTAAAACCTTTTATGCATTTTATACTCTGGAGAACCTTTTTGACCCCTATACCTTTATACCTACCTTTACACCATTTAGACCTTTCATTTGCAATTAATTACATTTCATTTAGTAAATTCTACCATTGTTTTTGCCACACAAAGCAAGTTCTGGTTATTGCCTGCAATCTCTGATTGCTCTGTCTAGTTATTACTTGCAGAATACCTGCCCTACGGCAATCTTGGTCCAAACGTACAATGCATTCTTCTGACACATCTTCTATATAATAATACCGTAAGGACTCGACTTTATCCCTTTTACGCCGCACCCAGTGACCCGATGCCCACGGCACTAATGCATTTTCCATCTACGAACCGCGCTCTTTGTTTATCACGTACAGCCATACTCGAAAAATCTGAATTCGCCGACTTTGGGACCCAAAAGCATCCGATTATCGGCCGATACGACGCCATCTTACGACACCATCGTATTGGCGTCTGCTGGGCGAAGGCGATGCGAGCCGTCTGCTGATTGGACAGTCGAGTGGTGTGATGGGTGGTGTGAACCAAATGGTCTTTTTATTCCCTTGAACATTTTAAATTAGGATATATAAGGAAACGTCTTTATCGTCATTTTAATAAAGTTAAATGGAGTGACGTTGCGATACTCGGGGTGCGTTGCATAAATCCTCGTAACTCAGAGAGGTGTAGCAGGTGGCGAGACGTAAGGAAGCTTTTTTATTCCCTTGAACATTTGAAATTAGGATATATAAGGAAACGTCTTTATCGTCATTTTAATAAAGTTAAATGGAGTGACGTTGCGATACTCGGGGTGCGTTGCATAAATCCTCGTAACTCAGAGAGGTGTAGCAGGTGGCGAGACGTAAGGAAGCTTAAAGATACCGAGCTGAAAACAGACGAACGATATCCCTTCCGTGGATGTTCCACGGGTTTCATGCCTTTATCGTCATTTTAATAAAGTTAAAGTTAAAGTTAAATAAAGTTAAATAAAGTTTAAAATGGCCTCTAAACGGTGGTTTTTTTAAAATAAAGTTAAATGGAGTGACGTTGCGATCAGTGAGTTGTACTTGTATACGAAGAGATAAAAGGATGGCATTGACTTCGAGACGGTACGTGATAGTTGGCTGCGGCTGGCTGATGCCACGTTTTTTTTTTCTAAGTGCCATGGATGCTGATGGACATAATAAAGGTATCGGCTGATCTCTCATCGTAATATTACCCGATGGAAATGAACTGTTTCTTTGTTTGTCATTTCCTGTGCAATAATGTCAAATTGATAAGTCAGACATCCTTTTCTATGGACAGCTGCTCTCCTTTTCGATGGCATCGTCTATTGATATGCATGTTCTTCTTTCATATAATTTTACACATTCACAATCAGTATTTCAACTCTTGCAGACATTGGAAAGGAAGTTGACTCACAGGCCAACTCTCTGGCTCAATCACAGGCCGACGCACAGGCGATGTAATTGTGAGTAGCATTTTTGCACAAGTGAAAATTGATCTTTCTTCCTAACTCTTACTCGGACAAGCAAATCCCCTATGCCATCCATAATGGTACACTCTATCCATACACCACATCCTCCCTTCCGTGGATGTTCCACGGGTTTCGGCTAGTCTGACAATATGTGGGCAGTGTATAGGCAACAGACCACTTCCTCGATCACTCCCTAAAATAAAAAATAACCCGGGTTATGTACATCGAGCAAAAACATGCATACTGCTTTTGTGCATACATGCAGTGGTTATAAATCTCAGATCATTCCAATTGTACTTGCTTCAAGCAAGTGGTGCACTGACATCTTGTGTCAAACCCCATACCCACCAGCAATCTTTTTTACCCACATTAACCAACAACCTTTTCTACCCCCCAAAAGACAGGCAATTGTAACTTTGAGCAAAGAAGGCCAATCCTTGAGACAAATTGCAAAAAATATTACAAGTGTCAGTAAATGCAGTTGCTTGTGCCATTAAACGATGTAACAAAACTGGTAAAGATGCGGATAGAAAAGGTTCTGGTCGACCAAGAATCACAACAGAATCGCAGGACAAGTAATCTGAGTCACCAGTCTGCGCAACAGATGTCTTACAGCACCGGAAATTAGAGCCCAGCTAAACAGCTCCAGCATTGCAACTGTTTCAAGGCCGCCTTTTCTCAGTTACAATTGCCTGTCTTTTTCTGACTTTAGCTGAGCTTTGGCACCCATGTTCATGCAATCTGAAACACAAAAATACTCATTAGATTGTATGGCTGGCCTTTCTGTAAACATTTTTTGCAATGCCTGGCAATAATAGACAATTCACATGATGAAGAAACTAGCACAAATATTCATTCCCCACAGAGCAAAGTATTTGTAAACAGTTTTTTCTCCTGAGATGAAACGTTAATAACATTAACTTCGTGTTTCTGTTTGGATTTAGTATTGCACTTTTCGACCTATTTCCAAAAAATGCTTTAAACCTACGTTTCACACAAGAAAGATGCATTGAAGCACAATATATTATCAGTAGATAAGCAGATATATCTTTGGTAAGAGTTTTGTTCACATCTTATGTTCATTTTGCACATTAAACACATTATGTTGGGTGTAACTAAACTTTTGACTGGTAGTGTATATATATATATATATATATATATATATATATATATATATATATTGTATATATATGTATGTATATATATGTATATATATATACAGACTTGGCATTTAATATGGAATATATTTTTTTTCTTGACTTGGATTTACTTTCTGAACTCGGTATATCAACCTGGTGAGTTTCTTTTACGCTTCGGTGATTTCTTTGTTTTCAAGAACCATGTCACTGATTGTCTATCGCAGCAAGAAGTCAATAACAGGATTATATCACAGGTGGCGTGACAAAATGTACGGACAGGTACATTTGACGATTGGCTTCACAATCGGGTATATAAGGGTTGTTGCGTTCTGTATTAGTGGAAAACAACTGCTGCACGTCTACAAAAGTTATTGCCGCTTCCCCTGGAGATGGTCCGTCAACTCGACAATGCTGTTTGTCATTTAGTGGTGGCTTTACGAAATTCCAGCATGAAACAGCGTGCTATTGCTCAGCAGTATGGCATCACTCAAGGTCAGGTGTCAAAGATCCTGAAACGAAATGCTCAGAGGGGTGTCCCTACTCCAATACCAAGGTCAGGACGTCTCCGCAGAACCACAAGGAGGGATGATCGCCAGCTGCAACCGGTTAGTCCGCAATGGCCGTACCAAGTCAGCTAATCGGCTTAGGGCTGAGTGGCAGCAACTGACAAATGTGCCTGTATCCAGAAGGCTGGTCAACCAACGTCTGGTTCAAGCAGGCTATTGTGCCAGGCGTCCCCTGAGAAAGACACGTCTGACCAGAAAACATCGCCAGCGCCGATTGCAGTGGGCCAGAGAGCACCGCCAATGGCAGCCAGGACACTGGAATCACGTGATCTTCAGTGACAAGTCTAGATTTCTGGTCTATCGTCAATATGGCTGCATCCGAGTGCGCAGACAAGTGCATGAAGCCTACAACGAAGATTGTATAGTGCCAAGAGTCCAAGCTGGAGGTGGTGGGGTGACCGTTTGGGCTGCTTTTCATGCAGGGGGCAAAACTGACCTGGTTGTTCTGAATGGAAACCTGAACCAGTTCAAGCACAGGGCCATTCTGGAAGAAACATTGCTTCCATTTGCTCATGCAGCCTTTCGAGGAAACTGTCGTCCAAGATGACAATGCACGGCCTCATCGTGCTCGCATGATCCAACACTTTCTTGCTGACTGTGGTGTAGAGCATATGGAGTGGCCTGCCATGTCCCCGGATATGAATCCGATAAGAACTTGTGGGCAGAATTAACGCGTCAAATCGACAACTTGGACCAGCAGCCTGCCTCTGTGCGTGAATTGCAGCAGGCTATTGTAACTGCATGGCAAGCGATTCCTGTCCAAACCATGGCAAATCTCGTGAACAGCATGCCTCAACGTGTACCTGCTCTCCTGAATGCTCGTGGGGGTTACACGAAGTATTGAACTGTAATTTTACTGTCCGTAATCCCAGTCGTAATTTAACTTTTGTTTTTGTTAAAAAAATTTTTGGGCTAATGTGCAAAATAAAGAGATACTTCTGGAAAACGCACAGAAGTTTAACACAGTACTGTCCGTGAATTGAGCTCGATATCAGTTTACATCACTTTCAAGGATCAATTTATTTGCTTCGAAATGTCAAATGTGGTTTTTGTTTCTTTTAAAGGTCACATTAACAAAATCTAGAATTATTTCAACATAATTCCAATGAACTTTTGGTTCTAAGTCATCTTGAAAAGTAAGTTCACCCCCACAAAAAAAATATTCCATATTAAATGCCAAGTCTGTATATATGTGTATATATATATATATGTGTGTGTGTGTGTATGTATGTACAGTGCCTATAGAAAGAATACACCACCTTTCAAAAATTTTACTCTTTGTTGCCTTATAGCCTGGAATTAAAATGCATTAAATCAGACTTTTCCCACCTTTATTTACACATCGTAACCCACATCTTCCAAGTGCAAAACAAATTCGACAAATTTCGTTTTATTGTACAAAAGTGTTTTATTATTTTTTTTGTAGTTTATTTCACATTTATGTGCAGTACTGTATTACAATGTACAACACAGAATATATAAACAATTAAAAGTGTGTGAATTTACTGAAATGTGATTCATTTGATGTGGGTGAAGGAAGCTAATCCCCCTCTCACCCTATTTACATTAGTTCTTATGAGATAAATTGATCCATTTAACGTCGTTTCATTTAATGTTTTCAAGAACATAACCACGGCATTAACCAACGACCAAGTGTGTAAACATTATTCTTTATAAACAGCTGGTAATCGTTGTGTGACAGGTAGAAAAAAATTGGCTCACGAATTTGGAAAACGTGTTGTTGTCGGAAAGTGAGTGAAGACTTAAAAATAGGAAAAGTTGGCCAAGAGATCTCGCTGTGAGCTTGGTAGATAGAGATGGGAGGTGACGTCACTGTCACGAGGAAATTTGAAGAGGAAGCAGTGGGAAAGGGAGGGAAGCTGAGTGGGTGAACAGCCGGACAAGGTCTACCTGATGGAGAGTGTGTGAAAGGGCACTCTGGTGGATCAGCCAGCCGCTCTTGAGGGTTTCCCTTGGAGGGTGGGACCACATAGGGGTGGGAGGAAGCCTTCCTGCAGATTTGCTTAAGCACTGTCATGTTGGATGGTGGGCGTCTGTGAACAGCAATCTTCAAGTCTTTCCACAGATTCTCAATGAGGTCTGGGCTTTGGCTGAGCTACTCTCGGACTTTCGCTTTCAAGTTCTTGTTCTGAAGCCATTCCAATGTTGCATTGGCTGTGTGCTTGCGTGTGGTCATTGTCCTATTGGAACGTAAATTTTCACCACAGTTTAAGGTCTTTTTCACTCTGAAGCAGGTTATCCTCAAGGATTTGTCTGCATTTGGCTCCATTAATTGTTCCCTCAATCCTCAAGTCTCCCAGTCCCTGCTGCTGAAAAGCATCCCCATAGCATGATGCTGCCGCCACCATGCTTCACTGTAGGTATGGTCTTAGATGGGTGATGAGCTGTGCTCGGTTTCTGCCAGCTGTAGCTTTGCATTCAGGCCAAAGAGGGCAAGTTTTGTCTCATCAGGCCATATAATCTTTTGCCTCATGCTATGAGTCTTGTGCGTGCCTTTTTTTTCAAACTCTCGGTGTGCTGTCATTTGTATTTTTCTCAGGAGTGGCTTCTATTTGGCACTCTCCCATAAAGCCAAGATTTGTGAAGGTCTATAGAGACTGTTGTCCTTCCGGCAGGTTCTTCCATCTCAGCCAAGGAACTCTGTAGTTCTGTCTGAGTGGTCATTGGGTGTTTGATCACCTCCCTGACCAGTGACCAATGTCCTTCTTGCCCGGTTGCTCAATTTAGTTGGACGGCCAGCTCTAGGTAGTCTTTCACATGCATTATTTAACAGCCCCATTATATAACATGTTAACTTGTAGGTACATTAATTATAGTTGCTTACTGCATTTCCGTTTTGTGGCGCACTGGTTTGAACATTTTGATGCACGATGCTGAAGTCCAGCATTATTTGGAATTATTTTCTGATGAACCCGCTTCATCAAATTTTGGCCGATCAATTTACTTACTTTATGAACGATTGCTCAGAACAGAATTCCTTTGTAACCCGGGGACTCCCTGTACTGTATTTTGTATAAAACTTGCTTTTCAGATGACCAGACAAGTATGAACACTTCATTTTATACAGTCACGTGAAAAAGTAAGTACACCCCATGTAAAGTTTTGACTTTTTCAACATATTTCTACACGCAGCTATTTGATCTTCATTTCAACAATACTGATAGATAAAGGTGATATAATATAACAAATATCATGAAACATTTACATTTTGTAGTCCATTGTATAATTTAAATAAACATAAATGCAAATTTCGCATGTGGAAAAAGTAAGTACACCCCTACATTTATCACTACTTCAAACACCTAAAATTCGAATCAGGTGCACCAGCTCAGGTGCAAATGATTAGAACATCGTTAGAGAGGATCTTGGAGGAACCTGTCTTATTTAAACCTCAGACATTTAGTTTGGTTTGCTCTTTGTTGTTGAAGTGTGCGGTGTCACCATGCCTAGATCAAAAGAGCTCTCTGAGGCCTTCAGAAAGAAGGTTATAGATGCCGACGAGTCTGGGAAGGGATTTTAAAAGATCTCCAAACAATTTGAAATCAATCATTCGACTGTCCGGAAGATCATCTACAAGTGGAGAAGATTCCAAACAACTGCCAAGTTGTTCAGGCCAGGCCGCCCCAGCAAGTTCAGCCCGAGAGCAGACCGCAAGATGCTGAAAGAAGTCTCGAAGAACCCCAGAATGTTATCACGTTAACTACAGGTATCTCTTGCCACTGTTGATGTCAAAGTGCATGAGTCTACCATTAGAAAGAGGCTGCACAAATTTGATCTACATGGGAGGTGTGCCAGGAGGAAACCTTTGCTGTCCAGAAAGAACATCAGGGCAAGACTAAAGTTTGCCAATGAACACCTAGGCAAAGACCAGCACTTCTGGAACAAATGGCTCTGGACAGATGAGTCAAAGGTAGAGCTATTTGGCCACAGTACCAGAAGACATGTTTGGCGAAAACCAAATACATCATTTGACCACAAGAACCTGATACCACTGTAAAGCATGGTGGTGGAAATATTATGGTTTGTGGCAGCTTTGCTGCATCAGGGTCTGGGCAGCTCACCATCATAGAATCCACTATGAATTCTTCATTGTACCAGAGGGTGCTTGAGGATAATGTGAGGCCATCTGTCGGAAAGTTGAAGCTCAACCGAAGGTGGACCTTGCAACATGACAATGACCCTAAACATACCAGTAAATCCACCAAGGAATGGCTGAAAAGAAAGAAATGGAGGGTTCTGGAATGGCCAAGTCAAAGCCCGGATCTAAATCACATCGAGATGTTGTGGGGGGATTTGAAACGAGCTGTGCATGCAAGAAACCCCTCAAACATCGCACAGCTGAAAGAATTATGCATGGAGGAGTGGGCAAAAATTTCTCCCAGTTGATGTCAGAGACTGGTAGACAGTTATAAGAAACGCCTACTTGAAGTTGTTTCTGCCAAAGGGGGCAATACCACCTATTAGAGCCAAGGGTGTACTAACTTTTTCCACATGCGAAATTTGCATTTATTTTTATTTAAATTATACAATGGACTACAAAATGTAAATGTTTCATGATATTTGTTATATTATATCACCTTTATCTATCAATATTGTTGAAATGAAGATCAAATAGCTGTATGTTGAAATATGTTGAAAAAGTCAAAACTTTACATGGGGTGTACTTACTTTTTCATGTGACTGTATCTGTCAATAGCTTACTGAATGAGCACATGGTAGCTCATCATTCTTTTAAAAATGACGGGATGTTGTGCCGTTCGATTCACTGATCAATTAGAAAAGGGGTTTAAAATGTATCGTTTCACAGCCACTCAATAACGTCAATCTCATCAATCGCGGGCACGGCACCGATCCATCACTTTATGGACTTCATGTGTGCAAAATGCACTATGATGTCATTATGTACCACCTTATTAGCCGAGTAAAATTAATTTCGTTGAAAAAAAAAGAAAGAAAGAGGGGCGCCTTACTATCTGATTTTTTTTTTTCCCCAGACTTTTGATTTTTTCTTTTTCCAAGATGGCAACCACATAGACCAAAGATTAGCACTAACCTACCACAAACACACATCCCATGTACCATTAAAAATTACTTTTGTCATATACCTGATGCATCAACATCTTCTGTAGCAGTGGCACTGTCTCCTGTACTGTGCGCTTGTTCGAACTGACCTGGTACTAGATATATGCAGACTTGCGCTACTGAGCTGAGCTGCCTGGTAGTTGTCGTTGATGTGCAATCCCTGGTCAAACTCCACATTTGCAATTTCGTTGAAGATATCTCCCATAGTCTGGGTTCCGTTAAATACTTTATGAACGTACCATGGCTTCATAAACTTTCGGAAACAAAAACCAGCCTTCCGGATGCATACACAAATGAAGACGATTTTAAGACCTATGTCTACGGTACTTTGTCAGTAGCTCAATTAAAGCTACCGAGAAAGTTCCTTCTTGTGATGGATAATGTGCACTATTGCTAGAGCTAGCTAGCTCACTTAACTCTACACGTTACATATGTACGTGTATGTACAGATTTCAAAAATCGCATTTGCTGACCATGCGGTGCCGAGTGAGCAAGCGTACTTCAACGAAATCGATTTCATTTGCATGAGTGCTAGTCCTATAGGGACCACAAAATAATTATCGTTCTGAGTTCCAAACTCCTGCTTTTTTGTCCCCTGTCGCACCGCGGAGCGAAAGGGGGACTATGGTTTTCCCCTCCGTCTGTGCGTCTGTGCGTCTGTGCGTATGTGCGTATGTGCATGCGTGCGTAAGCGAAGGACCGATTTCTAATTTGGTGTGTGGGTGCAACCCACGTCAAAATCCAAGATGGCCGCCGCCATGTATGTCTGAATCTTGAGCGGAATATCTTGAAAAATAAGCGAAGTACCAACTTCTAATCTGGTGTGTGGGTGTATCTAGGCATAAGGAAGAACGCTATTGAAAATTGGGTCGCCACGTCAAAATCCAAGATGGCCGCCACCATATATATGTCTGAACCTTGTGAGCGAAATATCTTGAAAAATAAACGAACTACTAACTTCTAATCTGGTGTGTGGGTGTATCTACGCATAAGGGAGAACGCTATTGAAAATTGGGTCGCCACGTCAAAATTCAAGATGGCCGCCTTGCGTCTTCCACATTGTCAACTCGCATCACTTCACTGACGGGGGACCTAGGCGTAACGCTTGTTTTTTTATAGATCTGGACAGAAAATACTAAATATTGTCGTGTTCCTAGGGATTAAAATCCTCCAAGGAAACGGATAGCCAAACGAGCTTAACACTCCGAGGGGTTCAGTCAAAAATGATGGCGTTCTTTACACGCGAGGGAAGGGAGAATGAAGAACTTCCCTTCACGGATCCACCGGACGTCTTCCAACCTGCAATAATTAATTCCAAGCCGACACAGAATTCAATGTTCAAAAATATCGGCTTCGTTGAAGAAATGCTGGTAACCAAATAATGTACGGTAAAATAAGATTCCTAAATGGAGCGCCCCCATACAGACTCAAATACAACACAAGGGGAAATATAACTGGAAAATAAAAATGTGTTGGTTTGTACTTGGCTTCAAGCGGCTCTTGAATCTCGTCAGGGATCGTCACGGGCCTCCATGTCCCTGCGTGGGAAACGCAGGCCGCACTGCCAGCAAGAACTAGGCCTCGCTGTGCAGTCCGCTCCTCCAGCCACCGAGCGCGAAGTCAGCAGGCTGCGCCTGTTCCACTCGCCCCCGCTCTTCCCCGTTGATCTCATTCACCAGCCCCGACATGCCAAGGAAAATAAAAATGCGGCCGTGCCTTCAATCAGAACCGAGCGCAAACAGAGCATGCAAATGCGTCCGCCTTCCACCAACACCTCCAGGTCCAGCTCAAGAGGCACCGTACAGTGCATTCAGAAAGTATTCAGACCCCTTCAGTATTTTCACATTTTGTTATGTTGCAGCCTTATGCTGAAATCGTTTAGATTCTTTCCCTCATCAATCTACACTCAATACCCCATAATGACAAAGAGAAAACAGGATTTTAGAAAGTTTTGCAAATTTATTAAAAAGAAAAAAACTGAAATATCACATTTACATAAGTATTCAGAGCCTTTGCTATGACACTTGAATTTTAGCTCAGGTGCCTCCCATTTCTCTTGATCATCTTTGAGATGTTTCTACACCTTGATTGGAGTCCACCTGTGGTAAATACAATTGATTGGACATGATTTGGAAAGGCACACACCTGTCTATATAAGGTCTCACAGCTGACAACTTGCATATCAGAGCAAAAACCAAGCCATGAGGTCGAAGGAACTGCCTGCAGAGCTCAGAGACAGGATTGTGTCGAAGCACAGATCTGGGGAAGCCTACAAAAAAAATTCTGCTGCATTGAAGGTTCCCAAGAGCACAGTGGCCTCCATAATTCTTAAATGGAAGAAGTTTGGAACAACCAGGACTGTTTCTTGAGCTGGCCGCCCGGCCAAACTGAGCAATCGGGGGAGAAAGGCCTTGGTAAGAGAGGTGACCAAGAACCCGATGGTCACTCTGGCTGAGCTCTAGAGATCCTGTGTAGAGATGGGAGAAACTTCCAGAAGGACAACCATCACTGCAACACTCCACCGATGTGGGCTTTATGGCAGAGTGGCCAGACGGAAGCCTCTCCTCGGTGAAAGACACATGAAAGCCCGCTTGGAGTTTGCTTAAAAGCACCTAAAGGACTCTCAGACTGTGAGAAACAAGATTCTGTAAACTTTCTGAATGCACTGTATGTGTGACCATTCTTTATGAAATCCAGATGCCGAGAGCCTATCTGACCAAAAGGAGAAAGTTCGCTATGGAGGTCAGCCCAGAGAGAGCAATAGAACCAAAAAAGACAATGTCGGGAACTCCGTTCTCTGACCTCATCCGACACCGCCTGTCCCTGCTCCAACCAGCGGCCGCTGCCACATCACTCTAGTGTACCCTAACCGATCGCTGCTCTTCGGGGCGTGGCCTCATGGGCCTGCCTGCTTTTGTGATCACCCGTCAGTGCTATCAGCGGTGGTTCAATGTCCCTCTCATGGGGACACTTAGACGCGCTTACACGACATCCGGTCTAAACGAATTTCCTACTTATGATACATGGGGTTTCTGCTTCTTCACGACAGTTGGAGCACACTAGCTATACAATTCTATCTGGCTCTAAGGTAATCATTGTCTACCCCACACAAACGTAACAATATCAAAAAAAGGAGGGGGCCATCAAAAAGGAAACGGGCGGGAATGAGAAACTAATAATTTAGTTTACTTGGATTTATTGGTATCGGTCTTTTTACGTCATAGCCCGTGGGGCAAAGCCGTCTGGAGCAGTGTTTGTATGTATGCATGTATGTACGTATGTCCCTTACAAACGTACACCAATCAAAACTTAGGATCCGGTCACATGACATGGCTGATGTGATTTGATTACATCTGTGATATCATTCTGGCGTACGATGGCTGACTCCACACTCCATTTTGATTCCTATGCCGTTCAGGCCAAACATATCGTCGAACCTGTCATATATCACAATCGCCATGCTATACCTATACGTTTTTCATTCAGTGTGAAACACAAATAAACCGATTGTTAAAATGACCATCAAATATGGAAACCATAGGTGTTACGGGACTTCCAACGACACAATACGTATAGGCCTTAGGATGCATGCCTTCATGCCTCACATTTAGGCCGCTTCGGACAGATTAGCCCAGGTTTCTTAATGCAGTAGTATCGTTTTTGTAATAATAATACTAATAATGTTAAAAATAATAATATTGTAAATATAATCGTAACACTGCAATCCCTTTGTCGTAACTTCAAAGTTACTCGATTGAAGCGGTGTATGGTTGGTTCATTGTTGACTCAGAACATATGGAAGAAACCAGTGTCTCAATGCAATCTCTCCATGGTGACCGCAGCTTAGAGACTTGGAGTACTTCAAAACAATTTAATACTTACATTAATTGCTAACTGGTATCTCCACCCAGGTCATACTATCCTCTTCAACTAAAGTGTCATACAAGCCCGGCTATGCTAGACTTTCGGTCTTACTCAGGGGGCCAAACCCCAAAATTTTCGGAAAGCAGACATGGGCTGTTGTAAAAGGTTGTGCCCCAGAAATCATATCTACATGTGCCTAGGAACACAATCTAGGTCAACAACCTTGCCAACAAGCTGCTGGAAATTTGTAAGAGGCACACAAATGTTGCGCATCTTTCATCATCATCATCATCATCGTCATCATCATCTTTGCGCATCCCTACTTTGTGCAGGGCCCAATATAGCTGCAATTTCATGCACAGGCAAATAGTTTGACTGGGTAGTTCGAATCCACAGTTCAGGCAGATCCTTCAACAGAGTTGCAGCATAGTACACACTTGAAACAATGATATCAGTATCATTGGCATAGATGATAACTCTCTCTACCCCTTCATTCTTGGCACTGTACATTGTGTGAAGAATTACCCTGGTATCCCCCTCTTGTTGAGTAGACTGAAGCTCAGGAACATCAGAGACTGAACCATTTGACACAAGCACACTCTTAGTTTCTTCCTTGAAGCCCCCACCTAAATACAGACGGGTTGAACCCAAGGATGGTTCTTGTAGCTCCTTTTGACTCCACAGCTCACACAAAAAGTTAAGGAGTTGTGCTTTGTTTGTAGACACAGGAAAGAACTCCTGGGGATTAGGAGCCGTGTACTGTTCACTGACTTCAAAGAGTTTTGGGGGTCGTGATTTGCCATACCTATGTTGCTGTTCTGAAACCTTCAAACTAACAGGACTGTAACGGTCACAGCAAAAGTGGACAATGCCTGCACCTTCAGGAAGGTCTGCCATAAGGTTGTTTAAGTATCGCCTGGCAATGGCCCCAAATGTCTCATCTTTGAGGAAGGACCACTGCCGAACAGCATACATAGCATCAACAACTACTGCTGTCTTGCGTTTCTCGTGTGGTACATGAGGAACAGTGTTTACTTTGGTCTCCTCCTTCAGAGCTTTGATTAGAGTAGACTTGGTTCCTCCTGCCCTCATAGTACCATCATCATTAAACAATGATGGAGGTGGCTTGCTGCATTCATGCTTCCCAATGAAATTGACAATATCAACTTCACCCCCACTTGCAGAAATTTGTGTCATTCGTAGAAGAGCAGCTACTTCATCACTTTTTCCTGGTTTGGCAGATTCATTCTTGTTCTTGGTGGCAAATGCATTCTGGGTGTGGAATGTCTTTAGCTTCACAGTTTTGGTCGATTTGCCCCTGCTTGATATTGTGTCAGACAGAGCCTTTAGCCCGATTTCCTTTACATTTAGCAAGGCAGCCTGGACTGCCTCCTCAGCACGTTGTCCAGTTGATACATTGATGAGACCTGACAGTGTCGTTGTGAAAGGATTTGTTTTCATTGCTGCAACTACTTTCAGTACTGTATCTACATCCCTGGCTACACGTGTTGGTCCAGATTCATGATGAGGACTTTGAGAGTGAAGATGCAACATGGTCTTCAGCTGGGCTGAGACTGCTGAAGTGACAGGCTTTGTATAAAGCCATTTGGTGCGAGCATTTGTGTTGAGTGTTATGCCATCAAGACCACTGTCTTCCTTAGCGTCAGCATTATAAGTTTGCTCTAAAAGCATATCAGGAGATACACCATTATGGCTCCCATCTGCTCTCCGACCAACAAATGCTCCATTCATCATAGCTTCATGCACCTCTGGAGCTGTGTCGTGTAGTGTTTTCATTTCAGACAAGTAGAGTGGCAATGACTGCTGACCATATTTGTAATGCCCTGCAGCTGTTAAATAGGGAAGCATTCGAGCTGATTCACACAAATGCCCTCGCCAATTACCTTCCCGTTGGTGGTAGATGAAGCGGAATAATACATCTGACATCTCAAGGAAGTTGAGCCAGAATACAGCAGTTGGTAAGGTGGTGAGAGTCTCCTGGAATTTCAGCAGGTGTTGCTGAAGTGTTACAAGCTGTGAGTGGCATTCTTGGATGGACTTCAATTGTTCAGTTGCATCTATAGACGTATCGAACTGCTTCTTCAGTGCTGCCTCAATGGCATCTATCCATAGTCGGGTGTCTTCCTCTGATATCCAGCTTTCAAATGCTTCCCAATACAGATGCCATACAGCTTCATTCAGGATTTTAATGGCATGCATAGACTGGTAATAGTCTGCTTTCTCTCCAAAGATCTTCTTAGCTGTCCCTTCTTGGCACATTCCTGCTGTTACAAGAAGATCTTCCACACCAGAGTCCCTCATAATCTTACAGACTGCTTTTAAGTAGTTATGAGCCTGGTGGAAGCCTCCCAAAAGCAGGATTACCTTGGAAAACTCATCTTTGTGTTTGTCCCTGATGGCCACTGCAAGTTCATATGTGGCCTGGTCTCCAGTGATGACAGTCCATGTATCTCCAAGTGCATGTGATGTTTGTACAAGCCGTGTCATCTCTTCCTTTAGCACAGCAGGATCCATTGGTGAAGCAGGTATGAGAGGGAGGTATGCAATCCGGCTGGCCTTGTGGTGTGGGAGTAACTGTGCACAGAATGCTGAAAAACCAGGGAGATCAGGATCCCCTTCATATGGCACATGCAGCAGTTGTGAAGTTTTCACTTGTCTTCCAAGTCTCCAGAAGAGCAGCATTTCTTCGGCTGTCTCATCAGATGCAGTTTCCAAACTGTTAACATCATCAATGTTGCAAAGTGATCTAGAATTCCTTCTGTCACTGGCTGAAATGTGACAGTTAGGGATATTTGTTTCAGAAACACCTGAAAGGGTCTTTTTCCTGCTTAACGATGAAGTAGGAAGACTAATATTGTCAGGATGAGTGATGAGGGTACTACTCATGACAGGATTCTCAATTATAATGGCTGTGGTGGCATTGAAAGTCCCACCTTCTAATGTGTTTTTCTTCCAATCCAGGTTGTCCATTGCATAAACATGTAAACTTACATGATTATGCACCATAGCTTCTGGGACAAACACCCCATTCTCCTCAACCTGTTGCATGATGTTGATGGTTTTTGTTGTCAGTTGGCGCTGCAACGTGTCATAATTGATTCCTAGGCCAAGTCTATTGTTCAGAGTGATCAGTGACTTGCTATATGTCTGGTTATACACATAGTAAGCTGTAGCTACACTCAAAGGAGTTGGCACTGCTGCTACATGTTGCATAAGTTGCTGCGATATTACAAGTGCTTTCTCCCTAATTGCCGGATGAAGTAATGATGAATCTGAAATATGGGATCCAGACTCTTGGTGCTTTTTCCCTGCTTTGTGAGAGAGCAGCATGGTTGTGAAATCAAATAAAGTTTGTGGAACAATTCTTTCAGCAGCTGCAAAAGAAATTTCAGTAAACTGCTCTGATTTTTGTTCTTTTTTGCACTGCTTAATATCAGCTCTCAGAATTTTAGCTGCACAATGCATTATTTGCTGTTTTTCATCAATCTGATTCTTGGCCTCTAACAACCTCAGTTTTTCTAGAGCATCTCCTAGTGGTATGGAGGAAGCACAGATAAAGCCAGCGCCAGTGCTTTGGTTGATAATTGAAATGCGCTTGCCAAACCATTGTTGCAATTTCCACTTCAAAGTTATTGATCGATACGAGTCTGCAGTTTTGACATCTAGCTCTCGAAGAATTGCCCGATACTGATCCCGAAGATTTTTCATAAAAAAGCCACACTTCTTTTGGAAGAGTGATGTCTCAAGCTGTTCGACTAATCTTTCAAATGCAACATCATAGAGATTTTGTGTTGGACTGATAGTGGGGATGCGTCTAGCTTTAAAAGTATTCATGCAGGGTGTATGGTAGCAGATGTCATTGGCAACCATATCAAAGCCTTGACCAATTAGCCTTTGCAAGATATCTTGTCTCTTCAGCTTTTTGGCTTGATCAAGGATTGCATGTTGGCTGGTTGTAGTAGACACTTTACAGGTGGGCTCTTTCCCTCTATACCATGTCTTATTACAGATGACACAAGTGTTCTTGGCTTCAAATCCTGATGTGGATTGTCTTGTGGTATGAGACCCAAGAGATGAAGTTTTCATAGGGTCATCAGCCGCTGGTGGTTGCCCTCCTAGATTCCTTTTTTCTGCCAGTTTGTAACTTTTTTCATTCAGGTACCAGTTCCTGCATTTTACATGCCATTTAGGGGAATTTTGTCCAACCCAGTTTTCTTGGGTAATGTCACTTTGTAATCTTCTGTGAATATGATCCCGTCGACAGGACATAGCCACAAGAAGCTTTTCTGTTGATATCACCTGGACATTATTAAGTCCTTTCATTGATGGTTCTTGACATATTAGACATCTGCCATAGTCTGTGTTCCAGCCATCCTCCCGCCTTTTCTTTGGTTGTTCCAGTAACAGTGCCTCTTGAACCAGCCTCTTCCCAGCTTGACTGGTCATTTTTCTCCCGGCTGTGTTATCTGAAACACAAACTAATTCATTAGACATTGTAGTTAAAAGTGCAAAGGAGTATATATATATTAAGAACACAACTTCACTTGGAGCAAATCTCATCCAGAAGTGCATGTTGATATTATTTCACACTTGTCTGAAAATGAGTAAATATTAAATCATTCATAAAAATCAGCCATACAGCAAAACTCTGTCAGCTGTGCACCTTGATCCTGTATGGGGAAATCATAATAGCAGTAAATTTACATATGTAGCTTGTTTGAGTCATTAATATCTGATATTTCTTTGATATAGAGCAGAAAAAGCCACTGCTGCTGATAACCAAAAAACGCACCTAGAGTGGTATTTGAGTTAGATCACATATAGGGTGATACTACATTTCCAGCAGCTTGTTGGTGAGGTTGTTGACCTAGGTTGTGTTCCTAGGCATGTGTAGATATGATTTCTGGGGCACAACCTTTTACAACAGCCCATGTCTGGTAAACCCCCTTGGCCCCCTAAGTATCTTGTTTTTTGACATTTGAAAGGTAGCACAAACTATTGTCGGATTATTTTGTACTCTGCCTCATGGATGAATGACCTGACAGCCTATTGAACTCCACAGCCATTGAGGAGATACAGTTAAGTATCTGGTGCAGCAACCATTTTTGTCACAAACAACTGGGTAGTGTCATGGAAGGATTTGGCGTAGCAAATAATTTTTAGTTAGCAGCTGGCCTTGGAAGGCATCCGAAAGATGTCAACCTCGTAATGGATAATGGCAGATGGTGATGCCAGTTTTCTCCAGGGAGTGGGTCTCTGTCAATGACCAGTCATAGAATATAACTTCAGGGTTTGTCGCACAGTCTTTTGAGAAAGACAGTAAAAGGCCTTGGAACTCTCTTATGTCATCGCTCTTCACAAAGTCAAAATATCAGTTTGTGAAACCAAATGTTCTCCGAGGAAATGTGATTTATTTATTTATTTTTCACCGTAAATTGTGTTGTTTTTTTCCCATCCAATTAGCATTGCTACCTGAAACCTTGGCTTGTGATTCTGGGATCCTAGGTTAAATTCCCATATTGTACTATGTTACTTTGTCCAGTCTACCGTTGTCCCAGTTGAAATGGATGTGACATACACCGAGATCTCCTCGTCCCTTTGTTCTGCATATGATTATGCATATGTCCCTCCTTTTATCGAAGTCTCGTGAATGCCGGTCAGTGCCTCCTCCCAGTACGAAACAAGGATACATATAAATTTTGGAATTTAATGTGTGAACCCGTTTTCTACAACAGCCTATTTTGCCATGATTGCCAAAGTAGGTCCCTAATTCAATCTTTTATCGAATCTGGTTTTTTTCTTGTCAAGGATTTTGTTAATCATACTTATTCTGGATGGCAGACCCCCAACCAGATTTCGGAAGTATGCAACGTTACCTCAGCCCGACTAATTGGACAACTTCTTCGTTCAATTGTTAAAGTGTTAATCTCTTTTAATTTATCATGGCCTCTACTGCATGATGTTCAGAACACAAAAACAATGCACCCTGACTTCCCTGATTTTTGTTTTTCTGGTGCTCCTTCCACAAAGCCTCTACAAGCCTGTGCAAAGGCTACTTTGTACGTGCAATGTCTTAATGTTGTCATCTCTGCTAACCCCAATAACCCACTGACCACCCACTGGAAAGAGCTTCTACCTGCAGGGGCTCCATCCTCTCCTACCTGGTCGTCGATGTACGCGTTACCTGTGTCTAAACGTGCCGGTGATATACAGTGGAGGCTTGCACACTATTCTTTGCCTTCCAACGCGTTTCTTAAACGACTGAACCTCGTGATATCTGATGACTGCCCTTTTTGCCATCACTCTGAGGACACTTTCCATGCATATGTCGGATGCCAAAGGCTGGCTCCACTTTTTCAACTCCTGAAATATGCCTTCCAGAATTTCGGTTTTTGTTTTTCTTCTTATCTTTTTGTGTACTGCATGCCTGTGTCTAACGAGAATGTCGGTTCTCAAATCGTTAATTTTTTACTTGCCGAGGCGAAACTCGCGATATATATTACGCGGAAGAGTCGGGTCTCTGGGACAAGCTCACCGGAATGCAGTATTTTGTTAGCCTTTAAAGGCCTTGTGTCTGCCCGCCTTAAAATTTAATTTAATTTTTACCGAGAGACTTCTCGGCTTGATCACTTTGTTCAAAAATGGTGCAAAGCTGAAATCCTGTGTAAGGTGGAGGGAGATGAACTTTTTTTGCTGCTCTAATTATAATTAATGTCATGTTTTTCAATTCCTTGATTTAATTATTTTGTTGACTGCTATTGAATTACTTGGTTTGTTGTGCTTTTTTTATACTTTTGTAATAAAAGACCTTAAAAGTCAAGTCTCTCTCTCTCTCTCTCTCTCTCTGTCTCTGTCTCTGTCTCTGTCTCTCTCTCTCTCTCTCTCTCTCTCTCCCTCTCCCTCTCCCTCTCCCTCCCCCTCTCCCTCTCCCTCCCCCTCTCCCTCCCCCTCTCCCTCTCCCTCTCCCTCTCTCCCTCTCTCTCTCTCTCTCTCTCTCTCCCCCTCTCTCCCTCTCTCCGTCTCTCCGTCTCCGCCATTTATTTAATTTCTCTGAAATATTAATGTCTGTATATATTTTATTGGGACTCCCTGTATATAACTATTCTTTTCATGCCATGGGGCGCATGGGAGGTGCCGAGGTAGTTTCATTGGCTAAGATGTTCAATCCTGGATGGGTCGTCACTCCGACGCAGGATACTTGAATGGCTTTTTACCCCAGTAGCCTGGTACCCATTTTTCCGACCTCGGAAGGATGACAGGCTGAGTCAACCCACCTGGTGTTATTTCAATGTCGTGACGGACACAAACTCAAGACTTGAAGATCTTAAGCCAGCCACCTCGACTGTTAAGCCAACACCAGACCTGACACTTATTTTGTATATAAAGCTATTCTTCCTTTTGCCTATTTCTTCCTCTGTCTTTATTACCTTCGCCACCAAAGGTGAATCGAGGTTATGTTTTCACCCCTGTCTCTCCATTTGGCCGTTTGTTACTTGGCAAGAAAAAAAAAAAAATTTGCAAGTATGTTGATCACTCCGGTTTGTGTGTTTGTCTGTCCGTTCACTTATACTTGCCTACAGGTCACAATTTTAAACCGATCTTCACCAAACGGTAGAATTCGTGGTCCGACTAAATCCTATATATTTTTTGAGGTCAAAAGGTCAACCCCTTTTTTTCAAATTTTCTAAAATCCTCAATTTTCATCCGATTGCCTTGAAATTTGAATTGGGTATTTATGAATCATGTAACTGAATTCAACCAACAACTATTTGTGAGATTAGCATAGGCCAAAAGGTCAACATAGGCCAAAGGACAACAATTTCAAATTTCTAAAATCCTCAATTTTCATCCGATTGACTTGAAATTTGAATAGGATTTTCATTTCAGCTAACTGAATTCAACCACCAACTATTTTTCAGATCGGCATAGGCCAAAAGGTCAAATCGGCCAAATGTCAACAATTTCTAATTTCTAAAATCCTCAATTTTCATCCGATTGACTTGAAATTTGATAAGAATTTACATATCGGCTGACTGAATTCAACCATAAACTATTTTTGAGATCAACATAGGCCAAAAGGTCAGCATAGGCCAAAGGTCAACAGCCATTTCAAGTTTCTAGAATCCTCAATTTTCATCCGATTGACTTGAAATTTGAATGGGATTTATGAATCATGTAACTGAATTCAACCAACAACTATTTGAGGTCAACATAAGTCACAAGGTCAACATAGGCCAAAGGTCAACTACTTTTTTCAAATTTCTAAAATCCTCAATTTTCATCCGATTGACTTGAAATTTGAATCGGATTTTCATATCAGCTAACTGAATTCAACCACCAACTATTTTTGAGATCAGCATAGGCAAAAAGGTCAACCAAAGGTCAACAAGTATTTCAAATTTCTAAAATCCTCAATTTATATCCAATTGACTTGAAATTTGAATAGGGATTTTCATATCAGTTAACTGAATTTAACCACCAATATTTTTGAGATCAGCATAGGCCAAAAGGTCAACATAGGCCAAATATGAACCACTTTTTTTGATCCGGCGAGTAGAAATTTTTAAGTGATTCTTCGCCATTGAGTGATATGGCCAACCAGGCAGAGGTATGCTCTCTACTGAGTGCCGTTCTAATTTTGATTGCCATTTCCTTTTCTTACTTCTCACTTTTACTTCCTTCCTTGCTTTGGATTTTTTTTGTGCTGTTAGCCTTCCTAAGCTATCAAAGTAAACGCTGGGCTTAGTGCTGTGAATCACATAATTTTGGTAGTGGTCTTTGCTACTCTTCAGTGAAGATCTCTTCCCAACTTGGTTCATTTATTCCATTCTCTCCCTGTCTTGTGTAACAACCTGCCTAACATTTGCAGCCACCAACAGTTATTGTCCCAATCTCGTGTCTTTCCGTATTGGGTTCTGCATCGCAACCCCCTTGCCTCATGCGTAATGACCCAATCCAAAGCCCAAGTTTGTTTTCTTTTATTATTTTCCAACCTCCGCAACTCCCCCCTGTATTTTCTCCTCTGTGAATTTATAACCATGTATATAATTATATTTAACACTTCACAGTTTGTTCTGGCTGTTCTATATATAGGTCATCACCCCAGTTGTGGACATTGGAAACATCATTAGCTTCTCGTCAGTTTGCTAATCGTCCCCTATTAGTGTCTTCCATCCACAAACCCCCATTAGTATTAAAGGACAGGCCTGAGCTTTGACACAGAAATGGACCAGAATACTGTACGTAATGCCATACTCTTCCTTTTGTCAAGTTGAGCTTAAGGATATGCCAATAATATGGTGCCGCTTGAATTATTTATCCATCGGTGAAGGTGTTGCCTATATATATATATATATATATATATATATATATATATATATATATATATATATATCATTCTTTGGTGAAGGTGTTGCCAATCTGAGCTCCCAAGAAACCAGGATCTGGCTTACGTTATTGCTTCGATTGTTTGAGTGAGTTTCTAAAGGGTCTTTCTTTCTGATGCCATGTATGTCTGAACCTTGTGAGGTTAATATCTTGAAAAATAAGCGAAGTACCAACTTCTAATTTGGTGTGTGGGTGTATCTCGGCATAAGGAAGAACGCTATTGAAAATTGGGTCGCCACGTCAAAATCCAAGATGGCCGCCGCCATGTATGTCTGAACCTTGTGAGATTAATATCTTGAAAAATAAGCGAAGTACCAACTTCTAATTTGGTGTGTGGGTGTATCTCGGCATAAGGAAGAACGCTATTGAAAATTGCATCGCCACGACAAAATCCAAGATGGCCGCCACCATATATATGTCTGAACCTTGTGAGCAAAATATCTTGAAAAATAAGCGAAGTACCAACTTCTAATCTGGTGTGAGGGTGTATCTAGGCATAAGGAAGAACCCTATTGAAAATTGGGTCGCCACGTCAAAATCCAAGATGGCCGCCGCCATGCATGTCTGAACCTTGTGAGCAGAATATCTTGAAAAATAAGCGAAGTACCAACTTCTAATTTGGTGTGTGGGTGTATCTCGGCATAAGGAAGAACGCTATTGAAAATTGGGTCGCCACGTCAAAATCCAAGATGGCCGCCACCATATATATGTCTGAACCTTGTGAGCGAAATATCTTGAAAAATAAGCGAAGTACCAACTTCTAATCTGGTGTGTGGGTGTATCTCGGCATGAGGAAGAACGCTATTGAAAATTGGGTCGCCACGTCAAAATCCAAGATGGCCGCCTTGCGTCTTCCACTTTGTCAACTCGCATCACTTCACCGAAGGGGGACCTAGGCGTAACGCTTGTTTTTATTCTGAACTCTGCATTTGCAGTACAGGAAGTGTACTGAATGAGTACCTTTTCCTGTTGCCATTTGCTTCTCTTTTTTATTCTACAGTTGTTGGCAATGAGAAATTTGTGACGCCCGTTAGCAGGAGGGAATGGGGGGAAGAGGGCTTGTATTATTAGGGTTGGTTGGAGGCTGGTGGTTGTTGTGCTTTAGCCTTGCCGAGTACATGAACCAGGCATGGATTCAGGAGATTAAAACTCTATTGGCTCAAAATCGGTTATTGGAGGGATTTGGGGCGAAGGGTGGGTGGTTTTAGGCCAAAAGCATTAATTCCAACAGTTAAATTATAATTTCAGAACGAATGTCTCTACATCACTGAATGCCAATTTTATGATAAACCAATGGTTTGGCATGGAAATTACACACAATGTATTTGATTTTGATTTAGAAAACAAAGATTTATTGTTCAAACATTGAGAAGCCTGCCTACAAAGTAAAGTCCACAAAGGCCTCAGCCACTCAAATCGTCTCTGCTAGTTCGGTCACCTCTTTTATCATATCCATGGATGATGTAACTCATTTACAATTCTATAATACATAGAACCATCTTTTGCGAGAGATAAGTTAACAAGTCAACAATAACAATTTTAGCTTGTTTATTTTAGAAGTGTCCCGTGGACGTAGTGAATTGAAATTAAATATGCGGCAAAATCGTGAAGTACTACAATCGTGCCCTTGCGAGAAGCTACATTCGTGATGTCGATGCTCACTTGTTTTGTCTTTGGTATTGTCCTCATTTAAGCGACACATAACTTGCCTCTTGAAGAAACTGTAACTGCACACGAACCAAGATCTTCAAAATTTGCAGATCCTTATTACCCTGCGCTCGCGAAGTGAAAAGCGGGGTTAAGCATTCAGTTGCGTACGTGTGTCGTGTGTACATTTTAAAAATTCATTTTCCCGGCAACCGTTGGTCCGATTGACATGAAATTTTCACCACAAGAGCACCTCCTCCTGTGGAATATTTTAATGATAATTATATCATCATAGGTCACGTGGTACAGGCGCCATCTTGGAAAAACTTCACACCTCTATATCTCTGAAACCACTCCATGGAAAAAATTGAGGCCTGGCTCATTGTCAACTACTCCCCATGGGGAATAAGAAATGTTAATGATGTCATCGGTGCCTTCGTTATGACGTCATAATTCGGGAAATACAACACTTATCCATCCAATCATTATTTTTAAAATTTCAGCAACTGTTGGTCTGATGGACACTAAATTTTCACCATAGGAGCACCTCCTCCTTTAAAATATTTTAATGATAATCGTGACGTCATAGGTCATGTGGTACAGGCGCCATCTTGGAAAAACCGAAAAATGTTGCACCTCTATATCTCCAAAACCGCTGCATGGAAAAAATTGAAACATGCTGGCTCATTGTAAAGAACTCCATATGGGGAATAGGTGTTGTTAACAATGACGTCATTGGTGCCATAATTATGATGTCATAATTCAACAGGGACAATGCTTAGTCTGATCAGTTTGAAATGTATTGAGCGTGATCTATGCAACAATTATATTAGAGAATATAAATTTATGATGTCATCGCTCACGTGGTCTGGCAGCCATATTGGATCAAAGAAAAAAAATGTTCAAAACAGAAGAGTTGCCTGGCAACAAGTTGACTACACAGGGTAAGTGTTCTATGAATACCATCTAATTGTTTTTAGCTCATTTCAAAAGCTCTGGAGTTTAGAACATGCTGTTTCCAATTGGCTTCTGGAATAACTGCATGGTCAGCATTCTTATTACTTGGCAAATCTTTTTTTTTTTTGGACAAGTATGTTGATCACTCCTGTGTATGTGTGTTTGTCCACTCACTTATACTTGCCTACAGGTCACAATTTTAAATTGATCTTCACGAAACTTCACCAAATAGTGTAGTTGATGGTCCGACAGAATCCTATTTATTTTTGAGGTTAAAACGTCAAAAGGTCAAGATAGGCGAAAAGGTCAACATAGGCCAAAAGGTCAACGTAGGCCAAAAGGTCAACATAGTCCAATTTTCTAAAATTGTAAATTTTCATCCGATTAACTTAAAATTTGAAGACGATTTGCATATCAGGTCACATAATTCAACCACCAATTATATTATTTTTGAGGTCAAAAGGATGCTCTACCGAGTGCCATTCTACTTTGTTCTCTTTTGCCAAGTGTTTCTCTGAGTGATTTTTCATTTTAATGTTGTTTTTTCAAATCCTTCTTTCCCGATTTCAAAGAGTAACATAAAACTGAGACCAAGTCACAAATTACATTGCTATGAACATGACCTTGGGGGTAATGGGGTAATTTAATTGGAATGGATAAATATCTCTTAATCTGCATGTTCACATCAGCCCATCTTGTAATTACTCCAATTAGTGTGGCCAGGGACCTTGTGTTTATATAGCGGCTTAGTCCCCTTTTTTATCCTTTGTAATTTCACTGCTGCATGTCCTATCCTTTCACTACTTTCTTCTAATATTTATTGATGGAGCTATGTGTGTGTAGCACAGCTTGCACCCAAGAAGAAAGAAATTTTGAACTTTGTTTTGTCAGGGATCGAACCGCATCTGCTAGCTTACGAGTCAGCGACCTTAACCACTCAGAAATAGCAACTTTTACATGATAGACCTTGTATTATTAGGGGACCATAGGTACCCTTTTGAAATTGCTCAGATTATTATTATTATTATTATTCTGATTCCATGAAAATTTGTTGGCGACATACAGGTCACACCTTTCATCGTAGGAATTTGAAACTTTGACCATGTATGGGATACCATATGACTTGATGCATATCCTAAGTATGACGTCATAGGTCACGAATTGTGGCGGCCATATTGGATTTAGTGAAAATCTTAAAAACCTATCTCCTCCATTTTTCGACCTATTGAGTTGAAACTTGGCACACATATACTACACCCCAAGGCGAAGAACGCTCTTTTCTCCGATTTTTAATTTTTTGCTTAATTAGTCTATGGCGTGCCAATTAAAAAAGTGCTGACTCTGCATTTTATTATTTATTTAATATTGTGATGCCTGAACTTTGTACCTACAGCCCAAACCGTTGGTCAGATGAACTTGATACCTTGACCAATTATAGTATGTAACTTGATTGGATGCATATCCTAATTATGACGTCATAGGTCACGTGACATGGCGGCCATATTGGATTTAATGCAAACCTTTAAAATGAATCCCCACCTTCATTTTTCGACCGATTGAGTTGAAACTTTGACCACTTATGGTATGGCACGTGATTGTATACGTATCATAAATATGACGTCATAGGTCACGTGACATGGTGGCCATATTGGATTTTTTGAAAACCTTTAAAATGCATCCCTGCCTTCATTTTCTGATCGATTCAGTTAAACTTTGACCACTTATAGTATGGCACTCGATCGATGCATATCCTAATTATGACGTCATAGGTCACGTGACATGGCGGCCATTTTGGATTTGATGAAAACATTTAAAATGCATCCCTGCCTTCATTTTTCGACCGATTGAGTTGAAACTTTGAACACTTATAGTACGCCATGTGATTGGATGCATATCCTAATTATGACGTCATAGGTCACGTGACATGGCGGAGTGGAGCGGTATGGTCCCCGGATCATCACTGCCCGCAGTTTTAATTATTATTATTATTATTAGTATTATTACTATTATATTAATAATAAAGAGCCCATCCTTACAGATGTGAGGAAGAGGAAGCATGACTTGGAGCGCCGCTGTAAAACACACAAATAAACAAACCCAAAAACAAACACACAAGCACCTTGCGAATCATATTTAGAAAGGTAAACTACATAATACATATGAAAGTATAATTTGCAGAACAGTCAGAATTTCACAGGAGGGTTCAATATGGAATGCACAGGGAGGTGTTTTTAAAAGACGCAACATTGTTTATCATCAGATGAGCTGACAGGAGGGCCTCGAGGTATGCACACTCGCCTCTCGGCAGTCTAGCCTGCGTTTGAATCTCGACCCAGCTATAACTTGTCATCCCTGTGTTTCACAGGCAGGGTGATTCATCATTGTGTGTGTGCCGTTGAACAGCACACACAATGATGGACGTTAAACAGGCATCCCATCTCCTGGTATTACTGGGTAGACGTTAAAGCCACGGTGTCTTTCACAAAGAGTAGGGGAGCAATCGCTGGAATTATGGCCAAATTCCTGTCCTAACCGAGTTCCCCACGTCCCAAAGGAAAGATGTGCAAAAGGGTCAAACCCACCCCTTCCCCCCCCCCCCCCCCACCCCCCCACCCTCCCCCCCAGGGGATTGGCTATGCCCCCTTAGCTAGGCATGCGGATTAGTAATACAGTAGTTGTAGTTTTTGAAGCCGTTTGATATCAAAATTGGCGTGGCATCACTAGTGAAATCAAACTTGGGTGTACGTCATCCTTTATTCTCCACATTAGGAAAACCTGCCCCTGTCATAGAAGATGGTAGCTAGGCTCATTCAAGCCCATAAATTTGATCACCAGTTTTTGACATTTAAATACAGGCTCCCAGTGCCCCAACTTGTAAATTCAAGTACATTACTGATTATTATCTTTAAAACCACAAATGCATTTATACCTCTACATTTGACCAAATCGCTCTCTGCAATGCTCAAACAATGATCGGCCTCACAGCACAGATAGGATGAAGAACTTTTGTGATCAAGCATTCAGATTTGAACTTGCTCCTCTCCTTTGGAATCTGAACATTGCCTTTTAATATTTGCATGGCCTCATCAATTATGGATTTTGAACCTTTTCATGTCCCATCCATTTAAACTTATTTTCTTTCCGTTGCATGTTTTCTTCATTTCCTTTTCTTACCTTTTTATTTTTTGCCCTGCGCCCGCAAAGCGAAAAGCAGGGTTAGGCACTCGGTTGAGTATGTACGTGTGGCATGCATGTCTGCATTTTTTTAAAGATTCATTTTCTTGGCAACTGTTGGTGCAATTGACACAATTTTTAACATCGGAGCGCCTACTGCTGTAGAATTGTTTTATTCATAATTATTGTATTATGTCTTAGGTCATGTGGTGTGGACGCCATCTTAGGAAAACGTTCCACTTCTATATCTCCGAAACCACTCAATGGGAAAAATTGAAACGAGGCACACTGTCAAGTACTCCCCATAGGGAATAAGATATGTTAATTATGATATGTTAAACATATCTTGCTCCCCATAGTTAATTATGATGTCATTGGTGCCTTTGTTGTGACGTCATAACTTGTGACATCATAACATATCTTATTCCTCCAATGCTTGATCTGATCAGTATGAATTTTTTTTTGTTGCAACTGTTAGTCCAATGGGCGCAAAATTTTCACCATAGGAGCGCCTCCTCCTCGAGAATTTTTAATGATAATTACGACGTCATATGTCACATGGTTCAGGTGCCATCTTCAAAAAATCGAAAAACGTTGTACCTCTATATCTCCGAAACCGCTCCATGGGAAAAAATAAAACATGGTGCGTTGTCAAGTACTCCCCATGGGGAATAAGATATGTGATGTCATGATGATGATGTCAACAAGTACCTTAATTATGACATAATTTGACAAGTACAACGCTTGATCCGATGAGTATGAATTTTTTTTCTCTGCAATTGCTGATACGTTTGACACTGAATTTTCACCAAAGGAGCGCCTCCTCCTATAAAATATTCAATGATAATTATGTCGTCATAGGTCACTTGGTACAGACGCCATCTTGGAAAACCTGCAAAAAATTGGCACCTCTATCTCCAAAACCACTCCATGGAAAAAAAATTGAAACGTGGCTCATTGTAAAAAAAACTTGGAATAAGTGTTGTTAACGATGACGTCATTGGTGTCGTAATTATGACGTCATAATTTGACAGGAACAACGCTTCGTCTGATAAATTTAAAATTTCTTTAGCATGATCTACACAGCAGATATATTGGAGAATATAAATTTATGATGTCATAGCTCATGTGGTCTGGCAGCCATATTGGATCAAAGGAAAAAAAAAAAAGCCTTCAAAAACAGAACAGTTGGCTTGCACCAAGTTGACTGTGCATGGTAAGTATTCTATGAATACCATCTAGTTATAAAGTGTTTTTATAAAGTTTTCCTTGTGAATGAAAAATGTGCAATACAAGGTATTGAGTGGTTGAATGCAACATATGTTCTACATATATGCAAGCTGACAAAATGACTTGACTTTGTTGTACTTTTTAGGGAATGATGTCCTTATTGCAGCAAAGAAGCAGAAGTTCTGCGATTTTTAAATGCATTTAAAAAAAATGAAATTGAATTGGGAAAGAAAGCCAGCAAGATGGCAGCTCATGGAGGTGTGCTTCCATTCTTGCATGTTAATTGTTGGTTTTGAAGACGTGTTTATGCGTTAATTTTGGCTAATTCATGTAATTGCCACTTTTGAGACTGATGGCCAATCATAATAATATGAAAGTTGATGAACACACGCGGTTATCTTTGTGTAGTTGTGCTTAGTTACACCTACCATTTGAGTTTCAATTGGTACAAACAATAAGAATAAATAAATAAAAATTTCCATTCCCACTCATTACCTCTGCCACCAAAGGTGGAAGGATATTATGTTTTAATCCGTGTCTGTTTGTCTGTTTTTATCTGTGAACTGGATATCTCAAAAATTGTGGATGGATTCGGACAAAATTTTATGGAGAGGTTGGGTTTGTGACAAGGACGAAATGATTAGAATTTGGTGAAGATCTGAATCCGGATAAGGATCAAATAATTTTTTAAGTGATTCTTCACCATTGAGTGATAGGGCCAAAAATGATATACAACATGCATTTTAAGGCCATGGTCCCTGCTAGAGCGGGGGTTAGCCTTGCGGTCCCCATGACAATCTTCTCCATTTTGCCCTATTTTCTGCATCTCTCCTTGTTAACCCCCTTGCCCGCATTTCTTCTTCCACCATCTTTAGCCAAGTCTTTCTCGGTCTTCCCCGTCCTCTACTTCCTTCTACATTAACTTCCATCACTCTTCTCAACCAGTCACTTTCATCCTTCCTCAATACATGACCAAACCATCTCAACCTGTTCCTCTTCACAGCATCAATCACAGGCAATATTCCCATCATCTTTCGCAATTCATCATTTGTCTTCCTCTCTATCAACGATACTCCGCACATCCATCGAACCATTCGCATTTCCACCCTTTCCAGCCTTCGTTGCTGCTCTACGTTCATTACCCATGTCTCGCTCCCATAAATCATAACACTTCTCACACATGCAGCATACACCTTTCCCTTCAGCTTCAGCGACACTCTCCTCCTCATCAGCATGCCACTCAGTTCCCGAAACTTCTTCCATGCACATCTCACTCGAGCAACCGTTGCCGAGTCTGATCCACCTTCTCCATTCAGCATGTCTCCGAGGTAGCAAAATGTTTTCACACCTTCCAGCTTCACGCCGTCTCCAAGATCCAACTCAACATTTCCTCCATCTGCAGCTCCCTCTGTGCACACCTTACATTTGAATGTAGCTGCCACACTGGTTAATGACCCTCTCAGACCACTACATTTTTGATGAACCCACTCAGCACACATTGTACATTGAATGGAGTTCACTCCGACACCCTTCCTGCACACAGCACACGGCCACTTCCCAGTTCTTTCCACCTCACCACATGCTTTACCACTTGCCATCACCTTTGTCTTTCCGATATTCACCTTCAGACCTTTTGTCTCCATACATTCCTTCCACTTGTTCATCTTTTCCTTCAGTCCATCCATACTTTCCGCAATCAACACCAGATCATCTGCATACAACAACTCCCACGGTAAACCCTCCTTTACGGTCTGAGCCAGCACCTCCATCACAGCTACAAATAGTAGTGGACTTAGTACCGACCCCTGATGCACTCCCACCTTCACCTCAAACTCACCACTGTTCCCGTCCTTCGTCCTTACAGCTGTGCGTGCTCTTTTGTACATTGCCATCACTACTCTGATCAACCATTCCTCCACTCCTAACTTCCTCAATGCCCATGTCAATACTTTGCGTGGAACCCTATCGAATGCTTTCTCCAGATCAACAAACCCAAAAAACAACTTCTTCCTCTTATCCATGTACTTCTCCTGCAACTGCCTCACAATGAAAAGCGCATCTGTCGTTCCTCTTCCTGGCATAAATCCAAACTGCATTTCGTCGATCTTCACTTTCTTCCTTATCCTCCTCTCCAACACCCTTTCCAATACCTTCATTCCATGCTCCAATAACTTTATCGCTCGGTACGAGCCACACTCCAGAGGGTCACCTTTCCCCTTGTATAGAGGGACGAGGGTACTCAGTTCCCAATCCACTGGAATGCGGCCTTCTTTCACCACCAGATTACAGATCTCTGTCATTCTCTTCACACCCCAACTTCCTGCTGCCTTCAACATATCTCCCACAACTCCCGTCGGCCCTCCTGCTTTTCCACTCTTCATTGCTTTTATCGCTTCCTCAACTTCCTTCTCAGTTATCTTCTCTGCCGGTCCTAAAACTGGGTTACTCTCTATGTTGCCATCCCATTCATTCTCTGTATTCAACAGCATTTCCATATATCTTTTCCATCTTCCTTTAATTCCATCTGGGTCGACAACGATTTGTCCCACTTCATCCTTCAAGCAACTCACCCCCATCACATCACACCTCTCTTTCGCTATCTGCTTTGCAATCCTGAATACTGCTTTCTGACCCTCTTCCGAATCCAAGCGTTCTCCGAACATTTTCCTACATGCCTCCTGCGCCTTTGCTACCTCTTTCTTTGCAGCCTTCCTGGCTGCCTTATAACTTTCATGCTCTGCTGTTTCTGCTCCCGTACCCTTTGCCTTCTGCCACTCTTTGAACTTCTTCCTCTTCTCGTCAATCCTCTTTCCAACCTCAACATCCCACCACCATGTTTCCGAGTGCCTCGGTGGTCCTTTTGTCCATCCACATACCTCACCAACGGCTCCCAACAGACTAGCTTTCATTGACATCCAACCACTTTCAAGCTCAACCACATCATCCTCTACCCTACTCAGCCTCTCTTTTAATGCCTCCCTTACTGTCACCTCTTTCAACCTCCACACCTTCATTCTCGGTTGGTACTTCACCCGCCGAGCTCTCCTCGCACCTTTCACCCTTATGTCGCAGACAACCAAGTGGTGCTGTGAAACAGCCTCCTCCCCCGGGATCACCTTTGTGTCCCGGAGGTGCCCCCTATCTCGCCGACGCACCATCAGGTAGTCAACGGTTGTCGTCGACCCACCTGACGTGTATGTAACAAGCTTATTGTCCTCTTTCTGGAACTGAGTATTACAAATCAACAAATCAGCTCCATCAGCAAACTCCAAAATCCTTTCACCTTCTCCATTTCTCACACCATATCCGTAACCCCCATGAACTCCCTCAAAACCATCCATACTCCTTCCCACATGTCCATTCAGGTCTCCTCCCACCACAACAACTTCCTCATCTTTCACATTTTCCATCAGCTTCTCTATCGCACACCAGAACTTGTCCTTCTCTTCATCGCTTCGACCAACCTGCGGAGCATATCCCGAGATGACGTTCACCAAGAGCTTTCCAATCATCATTTTCACCATCATCAACCTATCACTCACTCTAGTCACACTCACCACACTGTCTACAAACTCCTCAGAAAACAGGACACCAACACCATTCACGCCCTCCGGGCACCCTTGCCACACAAACTTGTATTTCTGTCCCTGCCTCCCCTTCACCATTCTCACACCACTTCCCTTCCATCTCGTCTCTTGCACACAACATATGTCCACTCTTCTTCTGACCAATACTTCCACCACTTCTCCTGATCTCCCTGTCATTGTCCCCACATTCCATGTCCCAAACCTCAGAAACCGATCTCCACTTCGGGCTGCACCCTGCCCATATGTACTTGTGATTGTGAAATGGATATATAGCACCATATTTCCCAAACGTTGTGGACAGATTATAACAAAACTAGGTGGATGAGTTTGGAAGGCGACAAGAACAAGCCGATTCGATTTTGGTTCAGGTCTGGATCCAGATCTGGCCTCTCGGTGGGATACAAAATGGAAACTGTTCAGCCTGGTGGAGGTATGCGCTCTGCTGAGTGCTGTTCTCGTTTTCACATTTTTCAAAATTTCAATATGAAAATTGAAAGATGAGGTGGAATTGTGAAATAAGATGTTTTTTTTTAATGTTCCGTTATGTCTGTTCTATTCCTGTAATGATTATTTTCTTTTATTTGTACCAGTAACTGCTTGTCCCTAGGTTGATGCCATTAATAGAATAAGATGCACAAATTAATGATGTTTTTGGAGAAAGTTGGTGGGGAGAGGCATGACTTGTATCAATTTTATAAAAAGTGTGTGTATGGAGGGGTGGGGGATATTTAGCAGTTTTTCTCAAACAGAAGTGTTGGGGAAGGTGCAGGGGGTTATAGCACAACAGGCCCCAGTTGTGCATATCCACACTTTCCATCAGTGGTCAATAGTTTTTTGTTTTTTTTAAGTATTGGAAATCTGGAATGCCATTTTCATGCTTGCTTTCCATTGCTGGTCACAATGCCATTATCCAATAATCCAGAAGCATTAAGGCTTGTGTGGGTTGGGTTATGGGGATGCATGTGACCAGATGTTAGGTTAAATTACATGCTGTCCATCAAGCTGATTATACTCGTACATAACCCAACTTTTAAAGATCATCCCTTTTTCTTTTACTTATTTATATTGTATATGTCACTCAGAGACTTTTTACACCATTAGTGAAGATTTATTTTGTTTTATTCTTGTAAAGTGTAGTTACCCAATTTGATGATATTAGCCAAGGCCAATGATCTACAAGGACAGTTTGCTTCACCCTGAAGCAATTGTGTGTGAATTTTATCGCTTTCCCATATTGAGGTTATCTTTTATTATTTTGTCTTGAAGACCTCCTCCCGCCCCTTTTCAATCAACACTCGACCCAAACAAAGCCAATGGAAATCTGCCGCAGCAAACTCGGGCAGTGTATGATCAGCAGAGGTCTACAGGCCTGATGTCTTAGGCCCACCAGAAAACCAAGATAGCGGCCATTATATTTTGTCTGGGTGCCATGGTGGGTGGAGGCAATCGACAAATGTGGATGGATCCAGAAGCTGTCTGACAAATGGGTGCACATTTCAAAAATCGACCTCTTTGTCAATTGGAGCTCTTGTAGACCTGTGACACATGACAGGTAAAAATCCAGGGTTGTCAATCCAGCTTGCATGCAATAAAATCCGTTAGTGCTAGGTGACACTGAGCCTACCTACAAGCAATGCAAACCACCTGCAGTGCCTTATTGAGCCCTTTTTGCTTGCATGTAATGTGAAACCCCGGTATTCGTGGATTCGACATACGCGGAACACGCATATTCGCGGTTCAGAAAATGTGACATACTTCTACATTCGCAGCCCTGTGCTTCACATATTCACAGTTTTTGTGGGTGCAAAATGGTTTCTTGCATAATTATTTTATCATGGTTTTGAACGGGAACCGCGAGTGATTATTTAATTATATTGTCGCTTGGATTTAAGTCTTATGATTCCTTTAGTCCACACTTTAAAGTGTGATCCTCAAAGCGCATCTTGATCCCAGATATAATTGCCGTTTTAAACGCTCTGAGTCTAAGCCTTAAGGAAGACACAGTAACTCCGCATTATCTTACGAAGATAGATGTTGAGTTCAAATTGCATAATTTTCAACGTCCTGGAATCGCAATCCTTGTTTGAATTTCATTTCATTTTATTTTAGATCCAAAATAAAAGGTCATTTTTACTTACCGTATCATGGACCAGCCTCGCTGATCGGTGCAGATTTACACTTTGGGGATATAGTGTGAAACGGCAACTATTTCTGGGATCAAGACACGCTTTGGGGACTATGCAAGATTGAAGGAAAACAAATGGTTCATTTTTGATGAACGGGTCCTAAACCGGGTTCACCCACGTCCTAAAACGGGTTCACAAACAGGAACGGGTTCACCCACGGGTCCTAAAATCCTGCTCTGCCGCTCTATCTCACCCTCTCTCTGTTCTTTTCACCCTCTCTTTTGCTCAAGGTCATCTGCCAGCATCCTGGAAATCAGCAAACATTACCGCTTTACACAAAAAAGGTGCAAAAACAGATCCTTGCAACTACAGACCAATCAGCCTGCTCCCAATTATCAGCAAAGTCATGGAATCCATCATTGCCTCAGATATGAAATCTTTCCTCTTCTCCAATGGCTCGATCTCTGATCATCAATTTGGTTTCAGACCAGGTCACTCTACTCTGGACATGCTGCTTCTGCTGTCTCAACAATGGATGGAGGTCCTCAATGCCAAACAGGAAATCAGAGCTGTCTCCCTTGACATATCACGTGCCTTCGATACGGTCTGGCACCCAGCTCTGCTCACCAAACTCTCCTCCTATGGTATCCATGGAAATCTCCATGCATGGCTTGCGGACTTCCTCTCTGGTCGTAGTCAACATGTGGCCCTGAATGGATTTCTCTCATCTCCCCTTCCTGTTCAGGCTGGAGTTCCCCAAGGCAGTGTTCTGGGCCCTGTGCTTTTTCTGGTCTTTATCAATGATCTCTCCGACTCTCTGGAAAATCCTCTGTATCTCTTTGCTGATGACTCCACTCTGTGCCGCTCCATTCCTCTTCCCTCAGATCGGCAGTCTGCAGCCTCCTCACTCCCTGAAGACTTGGACAAAATCACAGACTGGTCAAACAAGTGGAACATGTCTTTCAATCCTGACAAATCTCACACTCTTACTATGTCACTCCGAAAAGATCGATTGGACAACCCTCCCATCTACTTTCTCAACAATCCACTCCAAGAAGTTCTGTCGCTCAAGCTTTTAGGTCTCACTATCTGCCATGATCTTTCTTGGGTAAACCACATTTCCAAGCTGGCCTCCAAAGCCAGTTGCCGACTGGGCATCCTCCGTCGTGCGAAGTCCTTCCTCGGCACACCTGAGCTCCTCACCACATACAAGGCTTTCATCCGCAGCTCAATGGAATACTGTTCTCCCCTCTGGGCCGGTGCTCCTGCCTCACACCTAGCTCGGCTTCACGCTGTTGAAACCAAAACTTTCAGAATTATTGGAATCTCCCGCGATGAAGCTATCTCCGAGGGCCTTTCACTCACTCACCGCAGGCAGGTAGGTGGTCTTTCTGTCTTCTTCCGACTCCTCTCCGGCCTTGCACCCCCAGCTCTCTCTGTGCTCTGTCCCCCAAATATTCCTACAGGTCGCACAAGATCTGCCAGCAACCCTCTGATGGTTAAACTGCCGAAATCTCGGCTGTCTGCTCACCTTCACTCTTTCATTCCTCTTTTCTCCCGCCTCTGGAACAAACTCCCTCACTCCCTTCGATCCCACTCCTCCCTCCAGGTCTTTAAAACAGCTGTTCACCACCATCTCTTATCTTCCCCCATCCAAAACCTTGATCTTTTCTACCCCTGCTAATTCACCCCAGATCCACCTTGTTTGAAATTCCAACTTCTTTCCTGGAAGTCCTGGCAGTGTCCATATGTTTTATACCTCTCCCACCCCCCCCCCCTTCCCATTCCCCTCCCGTTCCCATGCCCCCCCCCCCCAAAGCCCTCTCCCTCTCACAGATCTCTCGATGTCTCCATGTCTCTCGGTCCCTGCTCTCAAATGTTGTGTTTGTGTCCTTCCCCCTCTCTCCCCATCTTGTCTACCGCTCCCGATGTTATATGTTTTATGTGTCGGTTTGTCTTTCTGTGTGATTAATGTTCGCTCTTTCACGAGCCTCGATCTTGTATACAAAAAAAAAAAAAAAAAAAAAGTAACGTGACTCCTTCGGCAAAAGTGAGCTAACTTTTTGGAATGGTTTGCTGTATTTTGATTTATTTATTCATAAGCATTTTTAATGAAACGAATCATGTGCTTTGTGTGTGTGTTCTATTTTAATTATGTGTGTTCTTAAACTTGTTAAAAGTTTTTCCCTGATGAATCACGAACCGCCGGGATCCTATCACGTTTTTCCCCATTGAAACATTGCCTCGACATTGGCACGGCGTTTTCCAGGAACGTATCGGCGTTTTCCAGGAACGTATCGTATCCCCCGTGAATGTCGGGGTTCTGCACTACTCATTTGCTTTGATGCTGCCTCCTTATCAACTCCTTCATCTTCATCTGGCTGCATGCATATCTTTCCACTTTGCTATTTACAGCTCAAAAATAATGAAGTATGAGAATGTTGGCCTCCTGTTAAAGTAAAATAAAAACTTTTATTTTTTGTGCAACTCTTGTCATTTTACATTTGGCATTTGCATACATTCATCACCTCAGGGTAGAATGTAGATTGTATCAGGGTCGTGGCCATTGCAACATTAAATATTGGCTTGAAAGGGGTGAGTTTGTATGAAATGGAGGTACGGTAGCTAACTTGCATGGTCTTTAGCCCCTAATTTTGCCATGATGAGGGGAGTTCAACAAGTTGAATGAGATCCTCGCGATGGTTCAGGACTCGAACGTTTTTATTTTTTCCTTACATTTGCATTGGTAAGCAATCGTGTGTGTGTGTGTGTGTGTGTGTGTGTGTGTGTGTGTGTGTGTGTGTGTGTGTGTGTGTGTGTGTGTGTGTGTGTGTGTGTGTGTGTGTGTTATTTTGTTTGTTTGTTTTTTAAGAAAGAAAGGTGCTTCCAACCAAAAAGTAAAACTAGATCTAATCTGCAAATTTGAGCAAATAAGCAAGAGCAGATCCGGTTTCAAGAAATGTTTCACCCGCTTTACAGGTTTCCTCGGACCAATGGACGACGAGGCCCGGCATGCACCGGTTTTTATTCACTATGTGGCTGCTTCCAATCACGTGCCGGTGCCTCACGTCAGATGGAGGAGTTTTTATTTTTTGCAAATCTCAAGTGAAATAAATGTCAACGCCCAATATTGATGGATTGCTCTGCTCTTTTTTTAATTTATTACTGGCATGTGATCTGGTGTTGAGTGTGCATGAGCATGTGTGCGCTTGTTGTTGTTGTTTTTATGCCTTCGCCGACAAAGGAAAGTCGCCAGAGGCATTATGTTTTCGGGTTGTTTCGGGTGTCGGAGCAAACATTACATCACAAACCAACCCTTAAAGGTTCAACAAAGAACATGATGAACCTGATGTATTGATGAACATCAGAATGAAAGAACATGATGTTGTTGTTTTTTTTAATCACTTTGTGGTCTTTGATTATGATGTACCATACTCTGTTGCAGAGCATCAGTGTTGATGAAGCAGATTATTGGCAAGGGTTACACCGGGTGGTTTGCCATTGTCTTCCCAGCAATAGTTAGGGAAGGAATTTGTCATTTGTTCAGGGTGCCAGCAATGGCTCACTTACTCTTCACAAAGGACACAGTTGGATGTTTAACGTACACAAACTAATGTCGGCAGACGGGGCACCCAATTTTAGGTCCATCCGAGGATGACACTGATGAATTGCTCTGCCTGTGAAACACCTGTGAAACTAGTTTTGTTAAACGACAGGTTTGTTTTCCGATTTTTGTTCAAATTATATCATTCAATTGAAATAAAGTTGGTCCTCGATCATAAACTGATGTTTACAGACAGACAGACAGATGGACGGACGGACATGAACCAATTGCCTAACCCCGCTTTTCACTTTGCGTGCAAAGCGTAAAAATTCCAAGTTTCACTAATTATAAACTGGATTGCTTCACTCTGCCTCAAAACAATTTGCTAGTAACTTTCAAGGCACTGGCAGGATAACCGAGAGGTACGCATACTCACCTGTCTAGCTATGGGTTTGAATGTCGACTCAACTATCCAACAGCCATCCTGGTGTTTCGCAGGGAGAGGCATCGATATGTCCCTCGGATGGACGTAAAACTAGACAACTTGTCTGCTAATATTGGTGGTGTCCTTTGCGAAGAGTAGGTGAGCTATCACCTGCATTCCGAGCAAATTCCAAATTCCTGCCCTAGCCTACATGGGTAATTGCAGAAGCGGCACAGACACCCTCCGAGCAATGATGCAACGAGCATCCACAGGCTGCATACAAATGAATAAAGCAACTATCAAGGCTTCCAAGCAGTAACACTTCTTGCGAAAATGAGGAACTGCGAGACACCTTCAGATTTAGCATTTTTGAAAGTGGCAGAAACTGCAAACATATTTTTGAAAATCAATTTTTCTTATCGAAATAATCCTTTTTTGTTAAGAAAATTGCTGTGGGTTCCGTCTACGTTTCTTAGTAAGGATTCACTGGATGTGATCACAAGTGTTTCAATAATAATTATCGCTCTAGCCTGTAACCTACGTATCTGTACTAATCCTCTCCAGAAACTTCCTGAAAAACAGTCAATTTTGATTACCCGTGCTGACAATTTTATTTAAGAGAGATGATTCTCCTTCGCAAGCTTGAAGTGCTGTCATGTGTTGATGATTTATCTGAAGTTTTGGATTGATCAGTTCATCAGTCTTGCAGAAGAAGATCTTTGAATTCATTTGAATAATTTTTTTTTTAATCCAAAATTCTGCCAAGACTTAGGATCAATCGGCTTTGTTGAAAAGTTGGCGTTAGATCTCCTAACTTTTTAAAAAACAAACCTCCAATGTTTTATTTATCAGTGTTGTGGTCTCTGAAAAGACAAGCGTCACAATATTTGGGGTAATAATAATAATACAACCAATATAATTAATAATTGGAAGGCCTGTAAGCCTACATAGTTTGTATTTATCTCCTTTGATTATATACAGTATGTACAGATTTGATACCGGGCACATGAAGCATTACAAGGTTGGCTTGATATTAGCCACGCAATTGGCAAATAATTACACACAACCAACTTTTTGTACGCATTTGAAACAGAAATGATGCGCTGAATTTTAGGTACAAAATGTTGAACTCTGTGTATTACCAGCTTTTATTTTGTCTCGGGCATTATCAAAATCCGTACAAGTATCCAAATCTCTTAAACATTTTCAGTTGCCATCCTATTGTTCGGTCAACTTTTGCAAACTTCCTGTGTTGCTGTTTTGCTCTGCGGTCCCCTTGGCTGCAATCGTTAACTAATCACTGTGGTTTGGTATTCATCCATTTGATTATTTTTGGCCGCATGCAGTCTATAGCAAAAGATTCTTTCAAACGACAGAGATGTTTAAACTTGTTTTTCCTTCAAAATTCTCGCCCTTTCACACGTGCTATGAAATTCTAACGGATTAGGGTAAATTTATGGGATTTATTATTACCCTCGCCAGAGGAGAGGGTATTGCATTTGAGTCCGTTTGTTTGTTTGTCCGCACAGAATAAATATGATTTTCTCTGCAACCGTTGGTCCGATTGACAGGAAATTTTCACCACAGGTGCAACTCCACCTGCAGATTTTTTAAATGATAATTATGACGTCATAGGTTACGTGATTCGGCCGCCATCTTGGAAAAGCTGAAAAACTTTGCACCTCTATATCTCCGAAAGCGCTGAATAGAAAAAAAATTGAGACATGGCTCATTGTAAAGAACTCTCCATGGGGAATAAAATATGTTAATAATGATGTCATAGGTGCCTCCATTATGACGTCATAATTCGACAAGTACAAAACTTCATCCGATCAAGATGAAATTTCTTGAGCATAATCTTGCAATAAATTAGTTTAAAAAAATAATGATGATGACGTCATTGGTCACGTGGTTCGGCCGCCATATTTGTTTAACACAAAAGCCTTAAAAACCACTGAAAATACATCCTGGCGTGGGTTTGCAATCTCTGATTGCTCTTTTTCTTGTTTATTTTGTGTTTGCTATTCTATCAGATATTGTGTTGATTGGAAGTGTTCCCACACTCCCCCCGCTCCATTGCTGGGTAATGGTATTTCTGTTTATCTTTGTGGTTTTCTGTTGAGCATTCAAAACCACAGCTGGCCACTTTGTGTGGCTGGGCAATGCCGTTCACGGGTAGTATGCAGCTATAAACGTCCAAATTGGTCGTCGGTTTTTGATCTACGCTTGTATGAGTAGAACAACTATTCTTTGTATGTAATAGGTCCATACGATATTTTGATTGTTTTTTTTAATGTACCTCTATTTTGTTCACACAAGGGAATTGCAGTTGTGTAGCAGAATAATGTGGTGCAGATGAAAGTTGGGGAAAAAAATTAATAATATTACTGCCTCATGAGTAACGATAACCGCAGCCTCCCGATGAAATGCTTTCCTCGGTTTTCAAGGTAGCTTTCCTCGGTTTTCCACAAGTTCGTTGGAGCAGGGAAGAATATATCGTTCTGTTGCCAGATTTTTCCTCTCATGCATCTTCCGTATGGTGAAAGGAGTTATGGAGATCTGTTTGTTTATAACGTTTGTCTTGAGGTTTATGGGCAGGCCAAACATCCTGAGAATGCATATGGTCTCACCGCAATGACTTACCCTCATGCTTAACCACACGATCGTTTTTCTCTCCAGCAGTTCAGTTGTCCCTTTAAACCCACCCTCCTGTGGTTTTTCAAGTTGATTATAGGTCATGACCCGACCAATTTTTACTCGTTCCAGCTTCTCAATAATTGCTGTGCGTTATTTCTTTTCTTAATATAAATAAGAATTTGTCCAATCCTACTATTTGGTGGCTCGCCTACTCTTCGCAAAGGACACCATGGGATATTTGAGGTCCAATAACAACAATGCTTGCAGACCTCCACCCAGTTTAATGTCCATCCAATGGGTGGTACACACATTGTTTAATCACTCTGCCTGTGAAACCCTAGGATGGCAGTTTATAGCTGGGTCTGCATTCAAACTCAGGCTAGATAGCTCAGAGGTGAGTGTGCTTGCCTTTGCGGTTCTGTGCCATCCTGCCTGCTCTATTCACAATGATAAAATAATTATTCAAAAACGTAGCTGTGTTGCTGAAATGTTCCGATTGATCAGTCATTATGTTCATAAGTCAGCGAACCAATCTACCATGCTAAACATCCTTCGAGTGAGATGTCATTCTTTTAAAGCCCTTCTCAGCCACAAATTATCCAGACCCAAACTTTATTTTCAAAACCTTACTCCTATCAATGCGGCTGAGAAACTTCTAGATCTTGAATGCTTTGTCGCTGTGCCTGCACATGTTTTGAAAAATATATCTGGTGTAATGAGATCACAAATGGAAGCCTCCCCCCCTCCCCTACAACCCTCCTCCTCCCGCAAATGGGTTTGTTTTGGAAACCCCTCTCTCCCTCTCTCGCTCTCTCGCTCTCTCGCTCTCTGTCACTCTGTCACTCTCTTCACATCTCTATCTTCATGTCTCTCTCACTCCCTCCTTCTCTCCCTCCCCTCCTCCTCTATCCCACCCTCACTCACTCTCTTCCACCCATTATCCATCCCTCTCTCCCACCCTCCTCTCCCCTCTCTTCCATCCTCCCTCCCTCTCTTCCACCCTCCCTCCCTCTCTTCCACCGTCCCTCCCTCTCTTCCACCCTTCCTCCCTCCCTCTCTTCCACCCTCCCTCCCTCTCTTCAACCCTACCCCCCCTCCATCTCCTACCATTTATCCCTCCCTCTCTCCCACCTTCCCTCTCTCTCAAACCCTCCCTCTCTCTCATTTCTCTCCCTGCCTCTCTCCCTCTCCGTCCCTCTCTTTCCTTCCCCCCAATCCCACTTTCTCCCACTCTCTCCCCCTTCTCTCCCTCTCCCTCTCCCTCTCCCTCTCCCTCTCCCTCTCCCTATCCCTCTCCCTCTCCCTATCCCTATCCCTATCCCTCCCTCCCTCCCTCTCTCTATCCCTCCCTCCCTCTCTCTATCTCTCCCTCCCTCTCTCTATCCCTCCCTCCCTCTATCCCTGCCTCCCTCTCTCTATCCCTCCCTCCCTCTCTCTATCCCTCCCTCCCTCTATCCCTCCCTCCCTCTCTCTATCCCTCCCTCCCTCTCTCTATCCCTCCCTCCCTCTCTCCCTCTCTCTATCCCTCCCTCCCTCTCTCTATCCCTCCCTTCCTGTCTCTATCCCTCCCTCCCTCTCTCTATCCCTCCCTCCCTCTCTCTATCCCTCCCTCCCTCTCTCTATCCCTCCCTCCCTCTCTCTCTCTATCCCTCCCTCCCTCTCTCTATCCCTCCCTCCCTCTCTCTCTCTATCCCTCCCTCCCTCTCTCTATCCCTCCCTTCCTCTCTCTATCCCTCCCTCCCTCTCTCTATCCCTCCCCCCCTCTCTCTATCCCTCCCTCCCTCTCTCTATCCCTCCCTCCCTCTCTCTATCCTTCCCTCCCTCTCTCTATCCCTCCCTCCCTCTCTCCCTCTCTCTATCCCTTCCTCCCTCTCTCTATCCCTCCCTTCCTGTCTCTATCCCTCCCTCCCTCTCTCTATCCCTCCCTCCCTCTCTCTATCCCTCCCTCCCTCTCTCTATCCCTCCCTCCCTCTCTCTCTCTATCCCTCCCTCCCTCTATCCCTCCCTCCCTCTCTCTATCCCTCCCTCCCTCTCTCTATCCCTCCCTCCCTCTCTCTATCCCTCCCTCCCTCTCTCTATCCCTCCCTCCCTCTCTCTATCCCTCCCTCCCTCTCTCTATTCCTCCCTGTCCCTCTATCCCTCCCTCTCTCTCTATCCCTCCCTCTCTCTCTATCCCTCCCTCTCTCTCTATCCCTCCCTCTCTCTCTATCCCTCCCTCTCTCTCTATCCCTCCCTCTCTCTCTATCCCTCCCTCTCTCTCTATCCCTCCCTCTCTCTCTATCCCTCCCTCTCTCTCTATCCCTCCCTCTCTCTCTATCCCTCCCTCTCTCTCTATCCCTCCCTCTCTCTCTATCCCTCCCTCTCTCTCTATCCCTCCCTCTCTCTCTATCCCTCCCTCTCTCTCTATCCCTCCCTTACCCTATCTATCCCTCCCTCTCTCTCTATCCCTCCCTCTCTCTCTATCCCTCCCTCTCTCTCTATCCCTCCCTCCCTCTCTCTCTATCCCTCCCTCTCTCTCTATTCCTCCCTCTCTCTCTATCCCTCCCTCTCTCTCTATCCCTCCCTCTCTCTCTATCCCTCCCTCTCTCTCTATCCCTCCCTCTCTCTCTATCCCTCCCTCTCTCTCTATCCCTCCCTCTCTCTATCCCTCCCTCCCTCTCTCTCCCTCCCCTCCTCTCTCTCCCTCCCTCTCTCTCTATCCCTCCCTTACCCTCTCTATCCCTCCCTCTCTCTCTATCCCTCCCTCTCTCTCTATCCCTCCCTCTCTCTCTATCCCTCCCTCCCTCTCTCTCTATCCCTCCCTCCCTCTCTCTCTATCCCTCCCTCTCTCTCTATCCCTCCCTCTCTCTCTATCCCTCCCTCTCTCTCTATCCCTCCCTCTCTCTCTATCCCTCCCTCTCTCTCTATCCCTCCCTCTCTCTCTATCCCTCCCTCTCTCTATCCCTCCCTCCCTCTCTCTCCCTCCCCTCCTCTCTCTCCCTCCCTCTCCTTTAAAAAAAAAAAAATTTTCCAGTGCATAAAATAATATTTTCATAAATCATTATAGTTCAAGGTTTTCCAAGTTAATGTAAAAATTAAAATCTAGCATTACAAAGACCATCAGATTGCGTTTTTAAATGTTGAAATGGATATATTTGTCGACAGAATGCCTATGTTCAGTGCGACACGTAGATTTCCATTGAAAATATCTGCTTATCAGCCTCGTCCATGCCTGCTGCATGCGTCCACATACATATCTACTTTAATATAGATCGTTCATTCTCAGATCTACTGTAATCTATATACTTTGTCAAAGCTGTGTATTGTTAAATGTTTCTCTTGTCCATTTGGCATTGCATTGAAAACATGCTTTGAAATGAACACTTTCATTTGGCCAAATAAAAATGAATGTTAAATTACTGTTTGTTTGCCCTACGATGTGACACTGCAAGAAAAGTTTGCAATTTATCTTCATATTTGGGTAAGCAGCTTTGGACTATGTCCTCCAGCATGACTCCAAGGCCTAGTTATTGTTGTTGTTGTTGTTGTTGTTGTTGTTGTTGTTGTTGTTGTTGTTGTTGTTGTTGTTGTTGTGGTGGTGGTGATGGTTGTGTAAGGGAGACTGCCAGTGAAATGACTATGATGGTCAATTTGATTCGTGATCACGACACACATTTATTTATTTCAAACGTATTGGTTTATGTGGGTACATAAGTCTTTAATAGAACCTTTCATTTTTTCCTTTTCCTTTTGGAAAAGTTTCGAGGGATTTTTATCCAAGTTATGTAATGTGAGTTTAACAATTCCACCCTGCACATGTTTTCAGTCTCTTTCACCTGTGAATTGCATTGCATTGAAGCATGTGTGTTGAATTTCCAAGCCGTCATGTCGAGGTTTGCCTCATATACACACTCCTCAGATTCCACTGGCCATAGTTGCTATGCGGCTTATTGTTTATTATTTTTTGTACCATTTTGCTTCCCTTATTTGCATTTATTCATTCCACCCTTCAATCGCATTGCAATTGGAAATTGCTTGATGATTTTTCTTCTCGTCCTGTGTGAGTGATATTTGTATTTTTCTCCCAGGGGTCACTTTTCCTACATTCACGGCTGAATTTTGGGTTGTCTGGCCCACAGGACTGTTACCTTTCCCCGTACACGTGCGAGCTACCTCGGACACGGTTTGGTCTTTGGCCGCGTTCTGCTTCGACTGCCATCTGGACATTTTGGCTGGTGGAAAACTGTAATGGAATGAAGTGCTCCCGTATTGTCAGGCATTCTTAACCTCGGTGGTAACCCACTAGAATAACAACTAAATCATTTACTCTTCCTTATCTACCAAATCCCCTGTACAAGCTTTACTCCCACTCCTTCGGAGTTTTAGAAACTTGACTCGAGGGAAAAGGTGGAGGAGTTTTGTTGCATTTAGTTGGTATGTGCTTCACTTTGGCAACGTCGAGAAGGAAGTGTAGTCAGGAAGTGTGAGGGTTTCTTGGGGGGTTTTCTTTGGAGAAAAGTGCTCTCAGGTAAAATACTCACTTGTTGATGACATTCATTAGTTTGTCTACTTCATTGTATGCAAACAATCTAGCTGTGCTTTTGACAAAGCAAGATTTTTTTAAATAGTTTGAACGCATGCAGTTGTTGGGTTTCCTGACGTATCTTGTCACTCCTGGAAAGGCTAACTGGTCTTTTTGCCAAGCGATGTGCACAAATATATTGTCCTTTGTGCAGAAACGGATTGGCCTGAATCACCTGTATTGTGTATTTTTTTTTTTCTGACGTTCTCTCGAATTTAGATTTACCACGTAGTGCATTCTACTTCCTAGTTGTACGCGACTGGTGGTTTTCAGGCTTCTCCTTGTACTTTATTTAATCTCATTTTATTTTCGACATCTCTATTGAGGCTTTTTGGAGTGCATAGCGACAGGGGATGAAGGATCTAGCAGAGGAAATGGAACAAAGGGAAAACAGCGGGACGACGACAAACGGACGCATCGCAGAACAAGGAGAGAACATTGGAGAAGAGTGTTAACATGTGTGGAAATGGAAGAGACCATGAGGTGGTCAGTCACCAGTCAGCAACTGACTTGGAATTCTGTAGAGTGTGCTGCAGAAGACTCAGGAAGATGTACTTCCCATTCCACTGTTGGGTTGTTGAGGTCCTATTTGCTTCATTCTATCAATCAACCTTTTGTTGACTTTGCCAAGAAGGCTGCTCCACACACAGTCTCTGCCTTTCCTGCTGTGTACCAGTAATTTGAAAAATTGAGTAATTACGTGGATCAACCATTTACTGTTCCCTCACACAGTAACCTTGGAGATGGAAGTGAGATGGCTTGGTAAATCTATCATGGCTTTTATTGTCACCAGTAGCTCTTGGCGACCCTTGCAGGAATATTTGAAGAGGTAATTTGGTAATTTCCTTGTTTTGTTTTTTCCATTAAAGATGTTTAAGAATGGAGTCTAGTGCATTGCACTTTGTTTCTCTATAACCTGTCAGGTGTGATACAGTACTGTATTCGTTCAACCTCCATAGTGGTGCTTGCTTGTGCACATCAAGGCCAATCGGTGGGTTTGGAAGTTTGGATACCTTTTTGGTCTTGGTGTCAGATAGGCACCAATTTTTTTTTAATGCCATCCATTCATGATGGTTGTTTTGGTTTTGGAGGATCTTTTCCATTGCATAATGCATACTCCTTTATCCCTACAGACTCCTTTATGAGAAGGGTCTCACAGGGTAGTTACTATTTCACAACTCCGTGGCAAGCCGTTGTATCACATTCGCTTAGCTATATTTGTTCCTCCAGCAGGCTGTTTTAATGCAAGTGTGATGGTGATGTTTTCAGGCTGCCATAATACCTTGTTGTTTGCACTTGCAGGTGGAGGTGGAAAACGTAAAGGGAAAAGCAAGAAGTGGAAGGATATCTTGAAATTTCCTCATGTCATTCAATGTGAAGAACTCCGCAGGTTCCTGGGTAAGCATCCAAGTTTGATTGTGAGTGACATTGTGCCGAATGAATCCCTGCCACCTCTGGTTAACCTGGGTTCAGCCTCACCTTTTCTTCGTCGCAAAGCCTTAACTCTTGCTCTCTTAACAAGCTCGAAATATTGTTCAAGGCAAACCCGGATGATCTTTGTTTTCGTGGATACATGTAACAATCATTTACATGTTAAATATAGCAACATTATCGCTATAACGTTGAGAGAAATGACAGATTTTGCTTTGCCAGTTTGCTTTGTGCTGAAACGGTACGTATTACAATCAGGATTCAGGTGTACTGTTGGATATTTCTGTCAATTGTGAAGAGGAATGACTCGCTATTTGTTCTTCGAATATATGTGAAGCTAGTTTGATCGCACCCAACGTAGGACAGATTGAAATACGAAATGTGTGAGCATTTTAAAATTTAATTGACATATGTGGGGAAATTACACGCCCAGACCAGCAATCTAACCCAGGTCCTCTGAGCAGGCCGTTGGTCGTTGGTGCTACTATGGTTGGCAGCGAGTGCCCCGGAAGCAGTGATGGAAAGAGAGTGGCAATTCTATGTGTGGGGAAAATTGCATGCCTGGTCAGGGTCGCCCAGATAGCTCAGATGGCAGAACACTGGTACGGTTCACCAGAGGACCTGGGTTCGATTTCCTGGTCTGGGCGTGTAATTTCCCCACATATGTCAATTAATTAGTTATAATCCTGTTCATTTATTTAATTTTAAAATTTGTTCGCTGCAATTTGTTGGCCTGAGCAAACCGATCACCATAATAAGACATTTGACCTCGCGGCTGGTATATGTTGAATCTCATTCACGACCTTTTATTATTATCACAGAGTAGTTATTCAATAATACTTCCTCTGTTTTCTCGACTATGCACTTCTTTCTTTGTTGCCAGCTTCAATGAAACTTTCAATTTTTGTCTTTTGTAACGGGTGAAAGAAAATTGCATTTTATGTTATCATATTAGATAACATCATATTAATGTATCATATTAGTCCTAGATGCACAATTGTACTACTTTGTAGAAGAATATAACCGGTCATTTATTTTTCATTCCTTTCGTGTTCATACTGTGGCTGCTGGGAGCACATCATCATTGCTGGGAGCACATCTCGCTGTGACACTGAGGCAGTGCCCCTTGTTGGTTAGAGCAGGAACTTGGAATTTGTTCTCACCTATCCTCCTTCACGCCGGACACCATGGGGTATTTAACATCCACCAACTATCCCAGCATACGTGATGCCAGTTTAACGTCCATCCGAGGGACGGCACAAGCGTCGATGAATCACCCTGCCTGTGAAACACTTGGATGACAGTTTATAGCTGGGTCGAGGTTTACATCCATATTAAACATGCACACACACCTGTGTGCACGTACGCACCTACACGCATGGAAATGCGTTTCATTTGCAAAGATGTATGATCTAGATTCTAGAACTACACTCTAGAGCAGCAATACTCTTTTGCTGCACTTAAAACTGTAACGTTTGCAGTAAAACAATGGTGCATTGCATTGGCTGCTTGGATTGGAGAATCATTGGTTTTCAATACTCGTTTGTTTTTTTTTGATGATTTTTCCATAAAACACCTTTTATTTATTTTATATTTGTTTCTTTGACACCTCTGTTTGTTGCCATCCCTGTTTGTCTCTTTATCTGTCTGTCTGTTTGTCTGTAAGCAAGATTTCTCAAAAACTTTTGTGCGGATTCAGACAAAAAATGTTGGACAGGTTGGGTGTGTGAAAAGGACGAATCAATTAGATTCTGGTGAAAATCCGGATCCGGATACAATAAGTTTTTAATTTTTTAAAAGTGATTCTTCACCATTGAGAGATAGGGCCAAAAACGATATATAGCACAATATTCAAAAAGTTGTGCACGAGTTATGACAAAAATAGGTGGGTGAAAATAACAAGCTGATTAGATTTTGTTTTTAGTCTGTATTCAGATCAGGTCTTTCAGTGGGATACAAACATAAACTGTTCAGCCTGGCGGAGGTATGCTCTCTACTTTGTGCCGTTCTAGTTATTTAATGTTTTGCCATCTCTCATCTTTATTGACTTCCCTGATGATAAAACTGATAGAAAAATACTGTGCTCATGCTTTCACTTTTTGTTTCCCATAGTGCACTTTGTGGTTGTATATTGTTTTGTCTGACCACACCAATAATTTTAGGAAGTGTTTATTGTTCCTTTGTTATTGTTATAAAACCAATGTACCCCAATGTGACCAATTCCAGAATTGGCATCATTCCGTATCCATATATTGACTCTTGCGGTTCGATTGCTGCTGAGCTACTGGAAAAATGCCTTTGCTTTATTCTTGCAATTTGGTGTTTGCTTAATTTGTAATGGGAAAAGTCTGAAGTATCTTGGTTGCAAGGGAGAGTAGAGGGTAGCATGAGGGTGGGGTGAGGCTTGAAGGGCTGAACAGGAGATACCCAACGGTTTTAGCCAAGTTTCCTGCCATTTGAGTAAAAATAAACAAATGGTTCTTTGTAGGTCACAAAAATGTGAAATTTTAAATTTTGGCAACAACTTCCATGGTGTAGGGAAAGCACAACACAATAGGCATAGGTGCGTCTTCGTGGCCAAAAGGAGGTTTTGCTTCACTTGCGAGTGGTGTTCAATCCCGTGGGTTTCCTGCTGATTTCATCAAATTGTTGCGGCTATGCGGTTAGTGCAATGGCCATAATCATTTCTGGTGTTTCTTTTCTTTTCTTTCAATCACACCTTCGGCAGTTTTGTTCGTTGTTTTAAGACTTGCACCTTTTCACGTGCACATATTTATATTGAATTGGCTTTACTCATTCTTGCAAATATCAGCACCTTGGCATTTCCCAGCCATTTTGTTGTAACAATTTGCACCATCCGTTATCGGTTTTCTTCCACAACTTTTTCACATTATGCAAGTCTTCAAGAAATTTTCAGATATGGTGCAACATTTCAACCACCTTGAATTCATGGAATTGCTTTTTTTAAATTTTGTTATGCCATTCAGGTAATCTATATTACACGTGGGGTGGTGGCACTGCTATAGCTGAACTGAGATTGGCTGAACTGAAACTGTGCACGTGAAAAATAGTATTCCCACATTAACTTTAAAAACAAATCCACACTCTTAACAGGATGATGGCAGCAAAAGAAGGTGTCCCAACATTGGCAATCAAATTAAGAAAATTTTATTTACTTTGGAAATAGTATTCCGCAGTAATAATTAATAAATTGCTGAATGAATATGACTAGGGCACAAACCACGACAAAACCCCAACGAGGTGACGCATACAGCATAGAGTAGTTAACAGTTATAAACAAAGTCCCACTAGAGCCGTGAGTCTGCACAACAAAGGGAATTGTAGGGTGGAATGGGATGGGGAGGGGGGTGGAATGCGCACCACACATTGTCTTATGAAGGGGGTGGGGGGGTGCAGGAACTGTGCGGCTGATGCAAACTACGGACAATTGCAACATCGCTCATCTCATGCACCTGTTGTCTGTCAGTACCTTCTTCACACCAATAACGCACTCTCGCAAGGAAGATTTTTTTTAATTGTCGTTCATAGCACGGCTTGACCCGCACAGCATGTTATGCTACATGGAGCAAATAGTTCGCAATTATTCCAGGCCAATGGTCTCGCGCGCACACAGCATGTTGTGTATGAGCTTGTTAGCAGTAATATAATTGAAAGTAATGATAATTTTAAAATGGAAAGAATGGAGGGGGGGGGGGGGCGTGGGTTGGATCGGGATTCCAGGCTGATGGAACAACTTTATGACATCTATCTATAATTCCAGTAATCTCTGTGTGTGTGTCTGTGTGTATGCGACCGCTGTTTCTCCACAACTACCGGTCCGATATACTTGAAACTTGCCAGGTATATTGCTGGGGACCCGAGGATGTGCCTTTTCAAGGTTTCATATTAATCGGAGAAGTAGTTACCGAGCTATGTCCAAAAAACGATTCAACCAATCAGAGAGCAGCGAGTTATCACGTGTGCCGAACGTGGCGAACAGACTCTGCCTCGGACGGCACATTTGAGAGCGTATTCATTTATTTCACGTTGGCAAACTATGTTGCCGCTATGTTGGCGTTAAACTATGTTTTAAAACTAATTAAAACTAATTTGCGATTCTTTCGCTTCAGGTGTACTGTTGCGTTTGTGCACGCTATGGCGATTTCTTTACCAAACTCCGCAAGCCGTTCGCTTTGGACCAAACCATTTCATGTAAATAGAGGGGGGGGATTGTCACCGTACTCGCAAGCCGTTCGCTTTGGACCAAACCATTTCATGTAAATAGAGGGGGGGGATTGTCACCGTACTCGCAAGCCGTTCGCTTTGGACCAAACCATTTCATGTAAATAGAGGGGGGGGGGGGGGGGGATTGTCACCGTACTCGCAAGCCGTTCGCTTTGGCTTTGCGAATGGACCAAACCATTTCATGTAAATAGAGGGGGGGGGGATATAATTTTAGATATATATATAGTACGGGCATGCCCTAGTTATATCTAATTAATGGCTGACCTTGTACGTATAGCCATACTATAATGTACGTATAGCCACAACGAGACATGGCATTTTGCTTTTTCAAAACACATATGCCAAACAGGGGCTGCCACCCCCTTTCATGGATGTGACAGGATTGAGACAAGCTCGTAACATAACCACTGTTGTGTGTGTACTCGTTTTCTGTTTTTTGGAAATTGTTGGTGTGGTTTATTTTTTTCATTTAATTTGCAGGACCATTGTAGATTATGCAATACTAATGGTCAATTGGTTTTATTATCATGTGTACAGTTGTCTGCTTTATAAATAACGAGCCTTTTGATTTCAGGTTTTACTTTTAGAAATTTGGCTTTAAAAATAAAAGGTTTAATATAGCTACAAATCTTAAATGCTGCAAAATTGATAATCAAGTAATTTCATTGTCATTGGTAATTTGCTTATTTAAATTCCTGCGTGGGTCTAGTGTGAAAAAATTCGGACCCAACCTGGGAATCAAACCCAAGGACCTCATCACTTGCGTGGCGACAGCCCAGTGAGCTATTCAGTCTCCCGGATATCCTCAGAAATTTCTCACACTAACACTGCAAGCTTTATAATGGCAGACATCTTACATGCCTGCTAGGCAGACCCAGAATGCAAGTGTGTGTAAGTGTAGTTGTTTAAGAAAAAAAAAAAAATGAAGCAAAGTTACAAGGCAAAAATTGGTGTTCTAAGTACACCCCATGTAAAGTTTTGACTTTTTCAACATATTTCAACATACAGCTATTTGATCTTCATTTCAACAATATTGATAGATAAAGGTGATATAATATAACAAATATCATGAAACATTTACATTTTGTAGTCCTGGTGTTGTAGTCCTGTATCAGTATCCCTGGTGTTGGGCTAGCGGCTAGGGTGCCGGCTTAGGATCCTAGGATCCTGGGTTCGAATCCCGGTCGATCGCTGAATTAACGCCAGGGGGGTTGACTCAGCCTGTCATCCTTCCGAGGTCGGCTAATTGAGTACCAGTTCACTGGTAATTCCCTGTTTGTCGTTAAAGGCGGCAAAAAGGGTTGGCGTCAGGAAGGGCATCCGGCCGTAAAACATTGCTTCAAAAAGGGGACCAAAAAACAACAACAACCACGGTGCCCGAAAAAGGCCAACCCCCGCGAAAAATGGCCTCTAAATGTGGTTTTTTTGGGGTTTTTTTTTTACATTTTGTAGTCCATTGTACAATTTATAAATATAAATGCAAATTTCGCATGTGGAAAAAGTAAGTACACCCTTGGCTCTAATAGGTGGTATTGCCCCCTTTGGCAGAAACAACCTCAAGTAGGCGTTTCTTATAACTGTCTACCAGTCTCTGACATCGACTGGGAGAAATTTTTGCCCACTCCCCCATGCAGAATTCTTTCAGCTGTGCGATGTTTGAGGGGTTTCTTGCATGCACAGCCCGTTTCAAATCCCCCAAAACATCACGATGGGATTTAGATCCGGGCTTTGACTTGGCCATTCCAGAACCCTCCATTTCTTTCTTTTCAACCATTCCTTGGTGGATTTACTGGTATGTTTAGGGTCATTGTCATGTTGCAAGGTCCACCTTCGGTTGAGCTTCAACTTTCCGCAGATGGCCTCACATTATCCTCAAGCACCCTCTGGTACAATGAAGAATTCATAGTGGATTCTATGATGTTGAGCTGCCCAGGCCCTGATGCAGCAAAGCTGCCCCAAACCATAATATTTCCACCACCATGCTTCACAGTTGGTATCAGGTTCTTGTGGTGAAATGCTGTCTTTGGTTTTCGCCAAACATGTCTTCTGGCACTGTGGGCAAATAGCTCTACCTTTGACTTATCTGTCCAGAGCACATTGTTCCAGAAGTGCGGGTCTTTGCCTAGGTGTTCATTGGCAAACTTTAGACTTGCCCTGATGTTCTTTCTGGACAGCAAAGGTTTCCTCCTGGCATACCTCCCATGCAGATCAAATTTGTGCAGCCTCTTTCTAATGGTAGACTCGTGCACTTTGACATCAACAGTGGCAAGAGCTACCTGTAGGTCCCGTGATGACATTCTGGGGTTCTTAGAGACTTCTTTCAGCATCTTGCGGTCTGCTCTCGGGCTGAACTTGCTGGGGCGGCCTGGCCTGAACAAGTTGGCAGTTGTTTGGAATCTTCTCCACTTGTAGATGATCTTCCGGACAGTCGAATGATTGATTTCAAATTGTTTGGAGATCTTTTTAAATCCCTTCCCAGACTCGTAGGCATCTATAACCTTCTTTCTGAAGGCCTCAGAGAGCTCTTTTGATCTTGGCATGGTGACGCCGCACACTTCAACAACAAAGAGCAAACCAAACTAAATGTCTGAGGTTTAAATAAGACAGGTTCCTCCAAGATCCTCTCTAACGATGTTCTCATCATTTGCACCTGAGCTGGTGCACCTGATTCTAATTTTATGTATTTTAAGTGGTGATAAATGTAGGGGTGTACTTACTTTTTCCACATGCGAAATTTGCATTTATGTTTGTTTAAATTATACAATGGACAACAAATTGTAAATGTTTCATGATATTTGTTATATTATATCACCTTTATCTATCAATATTGTTGAAATGAAGATCAAATCGCTGTATGTTGAAATATGTTGAAAAAGTCAAAACTTTACATGGGGTGTACTTACTTATTCATGTGACTGTAACTAGAACATGATCCTTTCATTTTTGTATCACTTGGTCTTTCATCATGATTTGAGGAAAAATGTTACGTCCAAAGAGGGGTAGGTCACCCATGCCGTTAATCCATAAACTTGCCTATTTGAGTCCACTGCAGGATGAAGGCCACTTTCGACTCACGTTTAGGGGTGTTGTTCCACTCGCCACGCCTGACAATCTCGCCAAGCTTGACAAATGTGGGTTCGCGAGTGTGATAAGCTTTGGGAATTGGGCTCACACAAGCTAGTGTAGAGAGAAACGAATCTTCAATAACTGGCAATAATATGCTTTAAAAGGAAATCTAAAATAAAGTGTTGGAGTACATAAAAGTTTACCATAAAAGTTTGCCAACTGTTTGAGATATCACGCTTTTTACAGTGCCTTTGGAAAGTATTCACACCCTTTGATCTTTTGCACATTTTGGTGTGTTACTGCCTGAATTTAAAATGGATTAAATTTAGATTTTTACTTCGCTGATCTACACATTAAAAAAAAAAAAAAAAAATGACATTCACATTTTAAATACCACATAAAGTCAAAGTGGAATTTTAAATAAGAATTTTTGCAAAATTATTTTAAAAAGAAAAAGTACAGATAAATTCAAAATATACCACCCTCATAACCAAATAAATAAATAACATCCTCCAGTGCGCGGCATTGCGATGCCGCCGTGCAGCACATAGACGGTATTGGGAGAGAGAGGTGTGCATTAATTGATTGATTAATTGCATAATTAAAATCAATAAATAATGATCCGAAAATAATTTCTTAATCAATTGGCTAATACCATACCTCGACCAGCAGTGTTTCATTCGAAGCTGTAACTTTTTGATAAGCTGTAAATTAATCAAATAAGCCATTAATCCTTCCTCTTCTCCAATGGCTTGATCTCTGATCATCAATTTGGATTCAGACCAGGTCATTCTACTGTGGACATGCTGCTTCTGCTGTCTCAACAATGGATGGAGGCCCTCAACGCCAAACAGGAAATCAGAGCTGTCTCCCTTGACATATCTCGTGCATTCAATACGGTCTGGCACCTTGCTCTGCTCATCAAACTCTCCTCCTATGGTATCCATGGAAATCTCCACGCATGGCTTGTGCACTTCCTCTCCGGTAGCAGTCAACGTGTGGCCATGAATGGAATTCTCACATCTCCCCTTGCTGTTCAGGCTGGATTCTTCAAGGTAGTGTTCTGGGCCCTGTGCTTTTTTTGGTCTTCATCAATGATCTTTCTGACTCTCTGGAAAATCCTCTCTATCTCTTTGCTGATGATTCCACTCTCTGTCGCACCATATCTCAACCCTCAGATCGGCAGGCAGCAGCCTCTTCACTCTCTGCAGACCTGGACAAAATCACAAAATGGTCAAACAAGTGGAACATGTCTTTCAATCCTGACAAATTTCACGCTCTTACTATGTCTCGCCGAAAAGACCGTCTGGAAAACCCTCCCATCTACTTTCTCAACAATCCTCTTGAAGAAGTTCTGTCACCCAAGCTTCTGGGCCCCTCACTATTAGCCATGATCTTTCCTGGGAAAACCACATTTCCAAGCTGGCCTCCAGAGCCAGTTACTGACTGGGCATCCTCCGTGGTGCGAAGTCCTTCCTTGGCACCTCTGAGCTCCTCACCACATTCAAAGCTTTCATCCGCAGCTTGATGGAATGCTGCTCTCCCCTCTGGGCTGGTGCTCCTGCCTCACACCTAGCTCAGCTTCACGCTGTGGAAACCAAAGCTTTCAAGGTCATTGGTATCTCCTGCGATGAAGCTGATTCTGAGGGCATTTCACTCTCCCACCGCAGGCAGGTTGGTGGTCTTTCTGTCTTCTACTGACTCCTCTCTGGCCGAGCCCCCTCACCCCCCCCCCCCAGCTCTGTCTGTGCTGTGTCCCCCAAATATTCCTGCAGGACGCACAAGAACTGCCAGCCACCCTCTTCTTGTGAAACTGCCAAAATCAACTCTCTGCTCACCTTCACTCTTTTATTCCTCTTTTTTCCTGCCTTTGGAACAAACTCCCACAATCTCTTCAATAACACTCCCCCCTCCAGGTCTTTAAAACAGCTGTTCACCACCATCTGTTATCTTCCCCCATCCAAAACCTTGATCTTTTCTACCCCCGTTAATACACCCCAAATCCACCTCTTTCAATCTCAGACTTCACTCATGAAATTCCTAGTGGTGTCAATTTGTTTCATACCGTGTACCCCTTCGCTCCACCTCCCTGCCCCTTCCCCCGCCCCACCAGCCCTCTCCGTTTCACAGATCTCCCGATGTCCTTGTTCTCTACTGTTGTGCTTGTGTACTTCCATCTCTCTCCCCATCTTGTCTCCCCCTCCATTTATTGTTTTATGTGTCAATTTATGTTTTTGTGTTTATGTGCTAATGTGTTTTCAATGTGCTAGCTCTTACACGAGCCTCGATCTTGTATACAAAAAAGGAAGAAAAAAAAAATCGAAAAAATTAGATAATTAATTGATTAATTGACTTATCAATAAATAATTAATCAATTGATTGATTAATCAAAAATATCCTTTATAGCCACATCACTTGGTCACTGTCGTGTCCAAATATCAGCTTTCTAGCTCAAAAGGTGCCTGAGATATTGCCCAGATGAGAAAGAAAATATACAAGTGAATAATACCAAAAATAAATAAATGATAGTAAAAAAATTAAATCATTAATCAACTGGCTAATAGAATACCTAAACCACCACTGTTTCAAAAGAATCTTTAACTTGAAAAAAAAATTGAGTCACTAGATTGTCATGGGACCCGCAAGGCTAACACCCGCTCTGGCAGGGAAAAATGGCCTTAAAACGATCATTCATTCATTTTTCATTCAATCAAATAATCGATTAATCGATTTATCATTAAATCAAAAATACCCTTTACAGCCAAATCACTTGGTCATTGTCATGTCCAAATATCAGCTTCCTAGCTCAAAGGATGGCTGAGATATTGCTCTGACAAACAAGCAAGCAAGCAAGAAACCAGAGTGAAAACTGAGTACTCCCTTTCAGCGTGCGTCATGGCCGGGCCCCCTTTGATGCCCGGCGATGACGCCATGCAGCGCCTGGAGATGGAATAGGAAAGGAGCGGTGTACAAAAGCTGAAATGTCTCGAGTCAATAAGTATTCAACCCCTTTGCTATGACACTCCAAAAAGAGCTCAGGTGCATCCAATTTCCTTTGATCATCCGTGAGATGTCTCTACATCTTGATTGGAGTCTACATGTGGCCAATTTAATTGAATGGACATCATTGAGAAAGAAACACACCTTTCTATATAAGGTCTCACATTTGACTGTGCATGTCAGAGCAGAAACTCTACCATGAAGTTCAAGGAACTGTCTGTATAACTCCAAAATAGAATTGAGGAGACATAGATTTGGGGAAGGGATTAAAACGATTTCTCGAGTTTTGAAAGTTCCCAAGAACACAGTGAGCCCCATCATTAGGAAATGGAAAAATATGAAGCTACCGGGACTCGTCCTAGAGCTGGCCGTCCAACCAAACTGAGCAACCAGGCAAAAAGGACCTTGGTTAGAGAGGTGACCAAGAACCCAATGACCACTGGCAGAACTGCAGTGTTCCTTGGCTGAGATGGAAGAACCTGTGCTGTGCCGGAAGGAAAACTGTCTCTACAGCCCTTCACAAATCGAGGCTTTATGGGAGAGTGGCCAGAGGAAGCCACTCCTGAGAAAGATGCACATGACAGCACACCTGGTGTTTGCAAAAAGGCATGTGAAAGACTGAGTGCATGAGGCAAAAGATGCCGTGGTCTGATGAGATGAAAATTTAACGTTTTGGCCTGAATGCAAAGTGCTACATCTAGCAGAATCGAAGCACAGCTCATCACCCATCTAACACCATCCATACTGTGAAGCAGGGTGGTGGCAGCATCATGCGATAGGGATGCTTTTCAGCGACAGGGACTGTGAGATAGGTAAGGATAGAGAGAACAATGAATGGAGCCAAATACAGACAAATCCTTGAGGTGAATCTGCTTCAGTGTGCAAAAGACCTTCAACTGCGGTAAAGATTTCTGTTCCAACAGGACAATGACCCGAAGCATACAGCCAAAAGCAACACTGGAATGGCTTCAGAAGAATAACGTCCATCAACCTCTCCACCAAATTTCACCTGAATCTCTCCACAACTTTTTGAGATACACTGTTCACAGACAAACAGACAGACAGGGGTGAAAACATAACCTATGTTTTCCTTTGTACATAACCTCCATAGAAAACATAACCTCCATACCATAATCTCATTTGGTGGTGGAGGTAATGATGTTTGAGTTAATTGACACAATCATGTTTCTGAAATAACTGTTGATATTGTTGCAGTTTTCTACGCCGGCCTTCTTCCCCTTACCAAGGGGGAATTAATCCCCTTGTCTTTGCTGGGCCCGGCGGAACCGAGACTTGAGACGTCCCTCTCGGACACACTCGGAGTAGGGTTTCGGGACTACTTTTCGCTCGTACCTAATTCCCCGCGCTGCCCTGGGAGCGAGGAAACAAGCCTCGCACGAACCACGTGTGGTTTGAGTACGCCGAGCGGATTGCGTACACGTGGTCCGCGCAGTCTTAATTAGTGGAACCCGATTGGAGCGATCCTATTCGTGCCACGCTTACTCAAATGAGGAAACCACAGGAACGTTCGAATCAGGAAGAAAGGAAGAACGAATGGTTTAATTATTTCCCACACGTATATACAAGTTAAAGGACGAAGAGACACAGAATAGCCTTAAACTGTCTGAACTTATCCCTTGGACAATGGGCCCGTCTCACACTCACACAGGGAATTGCAGATGGGCAGGTGTTCCCCAAAACGTCCAGAGATGGTCCCCGTCCGGCTCTCCACGGTCCCCGGCACGTCCCGCGAAGATGGTGGCAGGCGAAGGCAGGGACTCGTAGCGCGTCTCCCGAACAAGCAGATGATGGGGCGGAACGGCTAAGGACGGACTTTAGCGCGGCTGGCGGTTACCCAGCCGTGCTCACTCGCGCGTCTCAAATGCGCTGTATTCGTTATAAGCGCGTCTGGCTGCGCCCATGTATATGTACTGTTCGCACACGCGGCTAAATCCTCTTCTTCGATACACTCCGAGCTGGTTCGTGTGCGTCTTCTCGTGCAAGTTCTCTGCTCAACAGCTTTCACCGCTCATCAAGTTCTTTCGCCAATCCTTTTGCCGCAGGTCCTGTTGCGCTTATCCTGCGTTCCTCTGCGAGTCCTTTATCTTTCTTTCTCGCAGCAAGTCCTCTCGACGGCTTTTGCGCAGCGGTTTTATAGCTATGCCCCCCGAACCTTCTGGAACTCACTCGAACCTTCTTACCACGCTCTCTGATGCCACGCTGCCGTCACCACCTCTGAGCTCTGATTGGTGGCTCGTGCTTACCGTCATCGCTTCTGCCGCTCCACCCTCGACTCCGCCCCGACCTTCCTAGGCCTGCTTCGTGTTAACTCGCCCAATAATCAACCAATGCTTAGCAAACTGGATCGAGGCTAGGGTGGCTGGAAAATCGGTGGCAAGTAGGGCCTATTCTCCTGGCTCTACTCAATGCAGAACTAACAAAGGAAAAGGACTAAGCTTACAAATACTAAGACATAACTATACTATCGTGCGGCTACATGTTGCTTGTGTGACTAACTATGGGGGGCAAACTTTAACCTTTATTAGGCTCACTTGACAGACTCAAAACCGCAACAATATTATGTGGGCTGGTCATCAGCTTTGTGCTTACAAACTGGCACTCTTCCACAGATCTCCTGATGTCCCTGTTCTCTACTGTTGTGCGTCCCTCTCTCTTCCCCTCTTGTTTCCCGCTCCCTTTATTGCTTTTTCTATGTGTTAGCTCTTATACGAGCCTCAACTAAGTATACCAAAAAGTTTTATTATAAGAAATATTGTGTAAAATTATTTTTTAGTGTGTTTAGTGCTCTCTTATATAGTCGATATGTATATATATATATATATATACAATATATATATATATTTATATATATATTTATATATATATTTATATATATATTTATATATATATATTTATATATATATTTATATATATATATTTATATATATATATATATAGATATATATATATATATATATATATATATATATATATATATATATATATATATACACATATCGACTATATAAGAGAGCTGTTGGTCTGTGTTTGTGTCTGTGTGTGTCGCCATTTCTCTTAGCGATGGCTGAACGGATCTTCGTCAAACTTTCAGAGGTTCATCAGTGAGTGCCTGGGAGTGTTTTGGGGGAAAGAAATGTTTTGGAAAAAAAACAAAGTTCGTTTTTTGGGGGATTTTTAAAAATTCGCTCTGTAGTGTCTGTCTTTTTTATAAACTAGGGCATGCCCGTACTATATATATATCTAAAATTATATCCCCCCCCCCTCTATTTACATGAAATGGTTTGGTCCAAAGCGAACGGCTTGCGAGTACGGTGACAATCCCCCCCCTCTATTTACATGAAATGGTTTGGTCCAAAGCGAACGGCTTGCGAGTACGGTGACAATCCCCCCCCTCTATTTACATGAAATGGTTTGGTCCAAAGCGAACGGCTTGCGGAGTTTGGTAAAGAAATCGCCATAACGTGCACAAACGCGCAGGAAAGCGAAAGAATCGCAAATTAGTTTTAATTAGTTTTAAAACATAGTTTAACGCCAACATAGCGGCAACATAGTTTGCCAACGTGAAATAAATGAATACGCTCTCAAATGTGCCGTCCGAGGCAGAGTCTGTTCGGCACGTTCGGCACACGTGATAGCTCGCTGCTCTCTGATTGGTTGAATCGTTTTTTGGACATAGCTCGGTAACTACTTGTCCGATTAATATGAAACCTTGAAAAGGCACATCCTCGGGTCCCCAGCAATATACCTGGCAAGTTTCAAGTATATCGAACCCGTGGTTGTCGAGAAACAGCGGTCACAGACATACATACATACATACATACATACATACATACATACATACATACATACACACAGAGATTACTGGAATTATAGATAGATGACAATTATATACAAGTACACATTTGCATAAATAAATACGAAATAATCACCAGACATTTGAACACAAATAATAAAAAAACAATTCCGGAAGTGGTCGAAGTTAGTGGTAAGGCTTCTTCTTCCTCCTGAACGTCATCATACTTAACTCAGAAACGTGATGAACTGCACATTCACCGAATCGCCAGCATATATTCAACGAAAAGGTAAAATGATGATTTGACATTTGTGATGGATTCTGATTTGGATGTAATTGCTTTTCCATTATATTTGCCCTAATTTCTAATATGTTAATGTTTCTTTTTCCCTTGAGCAACGCCGGGTATTCCAGCTATAAACGTGTTTATACTTTACTTGGGGTACAAATACAAATACAACTTTGTCTACGGGGTAACATAGGCTATGTGGCCGCGGCCTCATTTGGGGGTGTGGGGGGACAGGGAGAGGGGTGTAAATTCTCTATGTTAAGTAGCACCACCTGGTGATGGTGGCAGAGGGTATTACAGTTTCCTTTTTTTACCTGTGCAACACTGAGGTTATGAAGCACTCTTTGCACAGGAAATTTTTGCCTCTTTCCCTTCCCCCCCTCTCCCAAAACGGAGGGGCCTGTCAAAGCTATCCCCTCCCCCCCCCCACCCCCCCCCCAAAAGATGTATATGTTGTATATCTGTCCCCTCCCTTTCCTCTCACCTCCACCTCCCCTCCTCCTTCCACTCCCCCACTTCCTTACTCACCCCTCCCTCTCCTGCTTCCTCCCACCCCCCCCCCCCCCCCCAGCAACGCCTGGTACTCCTGCTAATATATATATATGTATACACATATTGTTATAGCTGTCGGTCCTGTCACATTGACCTCGTTCAAATCCGGCGTGTCCCATTAAAGCGACCACAACTGTCGACTGCTTTGAATCAGCAGCTCACTATTGCACCGATCAGCATCACATGACTGGATCTAATTTAGGCTGACATAAAGGGATACAATGATGAAAATTTTTGAAGATTTAAGAGGGTGATATCCATGAACCATGAGCACAAAAAACAAATTGGGAAAATAATAAGCCGGATCATTTATATATGTTAAAGTAGCGGCAGTTTTCTGTCTGTCTGTTTCTGTCTTTCCACCCATTAGTCAGGTTTGTTATGTAATTTCGTTCTTTTTTTGTGGAGATTAGCAAAACTATACATTTTTGGAAAGCTGATAGCACCAGGAATCCGAAAAACCATGTTTCCATTTGCGCAAATTTTTCTTTGGCGGCCATATTGGATTTTCAAAATGGCCACCATCGGAAACCTATTTTTCGCGATATCTCAACATCCGAACCACCTAGAGTGCTGATTCCAACACCTATACCCACATTTTTGGGGATGAGGAATCACATGAAGCCATCTAAAATAATCTACACCTACCCTGGGATACCAGGTGGCAGCCTACAGCGGATTTTCAAGATGGCCACTTTCAGGAAACATGTTTTTTTCTGAATATGTATACCACATTGAGTGATGTTTCGCTACATTGTGGCACACGGATCATAATTATGAAACCACATCCCTCATATATCCTAAACAGGTGATTTATGTATTCAAGAGGTAAGTATATAGAGATGAGGCTATACAATCCATAATTATACATGTAATACTTACTTTTATTTGAACATAGAATATTTCCCATAGATGAAATTTTATCTTTGTCAACATTCATCAACATTTTGTCCTCATAGGTTTTCAAATGTCCTCATCACTGTCGTCAGAGCAGAGAACAGGTTGACAGTCATCGTCGTTTTCACATTCGGAGCTGCACAAACACAAGTCTGTGCATGCCAAGTCATTGGCACGGCACAAACACCGTCTCGATGAGCAGTCTCCTTTGCACTGACATCTGACCATCTCAAGTATTGCTTTCGGTGCTGGTGGTACATCTGTCATTAGTGGTTTCAATTCCCCATCGTTGTCCTTGAAGTAGCCATGTTGCTGTGGATCCAGGAACACTTGATGTGCGATAGTAGCCTGAGCCCATACCCTTGCCTGAAGATGTACACGATCAACATGCTGATTTAGAGCCCCTAGCGTTGGAGGTAACTTGTGACTTTCAGTCATGTGTTTACAGAAGAGGTACCAGCGCAACTCCGGAATGCTGTTGATACATATTCCCTTTGGTACGTACACTGCACATACAAATCTTGCCAAGTTGGACATCTGATCTGCGGTCACATCTGCAGCATCACCGAGCATTCTCATGGCCTGTATCACGTCACTATCGGCTCTGACGAAAGCTTCAAACCATGTTGTTTTGCCTATTCGCGAAAACCGTCCAGTATTGTCTGCTCCTGTGAATGTGTGGAATGCTGGCAATGCCTTGGCCTTTTCGACGCCAAGATTGTTCCAGATTGGTTGTACTTGCACAAGGCCCGACACAAGGGAGACAGCAGTGTTTTTGAGCAGAACATCATAGTTAGCTATGACCAAGACCAGGACATCCGTATCAGGAGAGAAGAAGGTAAGCTGTTCTGCGTTGGGATTGCGGCGAGTTGCCAGCACTGCTTGGTGAATCATCAGAGTGTCTGCCTCCTCATGATTATTGTCTTCAAAATGCACGCCTTTGTTACTCTTGGCCTTTCCTGCTGCACATATAATTATCAGCTTGGAGGCATCTCTGTTGTACTCCAACGTTTTCTCAGCCAGATATTCTGCCAAATCTGACTTTGTCTGATCGTGTGACAAGAACCGCTTCATGGTGATGTGTTGGATCTTGGTATTGTCCTTCACTTGGTACTGGACTGGATTGTGCCCCCCTCGTCTTTTTTGTCTTGTGCTTTGCTTCAACGAATCGGCCTTGTAAGTATCAAACACGAGGATAACTTCGTCAAAATGTCTTGTCAGTGACATCAATCTGGTATTAAAGCTGACACTGAGATCTTCAACGGTTACTGTTGCAGCTGGTTTTGTCGACAATTTCTGTACAAGAACCATGGCGTCGACTACTGCTATTTTCATAGCTGCAGAGTTATGGACTTGAGCTTGAGGACTTGAGGTCGGAGCTAAGTCACCCGGAGCTAAGTCTCCATGTTTCACAAGGAGATGGATTAACTTTGACTTGTCAAGGCAAGGAAGCAGGTCACCATTTGGTGCGAACAAGGCGCGAGGTGTAAGGGTGAATTCGTAGTTGCCTATTGCGTCTTTCTGGTCAACATCACGGCTTGATTTTGTCAATATCATCAGCCTTCCATACAAGTCTTTTGTTTCCTTCAAGTCGACTGACTTGTCCCTGAGCATGATCTTGGTCTTCTTCACACCAGACAAGTACATCGTGTTGTTTTCTTTTTTCACGGGTGCAAATAAGCTGACTGTTCCGTTGATTCTTTCGTCAACATACTCTTCGTACAAGTGTTGACCAATGTTGTCGATATTCAGGATTTGTGACGTGTGCTCCTCTGGGACATAGGCATGTGTGATCAAGTTGTATATGCTATTTCCTTCTGTGGTAAATGGATTGCCATGACTCATGATAGCAGCCTTGATCTTTTCAACCGCTGTATTGTTCAGATTCACTGCCCTCGGACTAAGTTCGTGGTGTTCTGTCACTTTGTCTGTTTTGGTGTCGAACTGATCTTTGAATTCTCTGGTCAGCCGTGACAATTCTGGAGAGGCCATAAAGAATCTCTGCCTTGCATTGGCATTATTGGAGATGCCTGGAAGTCCAGAATGAACCTTCATTGCTCTGTTTTCCTGTTCACAAGCGTGGTCTGCACCGATTGATACAAAGGGGATGCTAGATTTCGTTACTGAGATATTTCCATTCTCGAGTTCCCTGTATGTGGCCGGATGCGTCTTCCTCAGGTCATACATATCTGCTATGTATCGCGGCCAAAGACGTTTGTATTTGATACGATCCATGGAGAAAAATAGCTTGCTGAGTGCCTCACCAGATTCGAGGTGGAGTTTGAGATCTGCGTCCCGAGAAGCTTCCACAAAGAACAGAATTGTCTCCACTCGATGCAGGTAATTCATCAAGGACTTGAACATGGCTTTTTTGGATTGTTCTGTTTCCCAAGTCTTGAATATGTTCACAACATCAGCTGTAGTGATGACATTCAACAGTTTTGTGTTGGCTTCTTTCACACTTGTGGCTTTGGTGAACTTGTCCTTTTCTGAACATGCCTCGTCTATTTCTTCTGACATATCTGAGCAAACGGCTTTCAACTGTGGATAATCTTTGAAGAACAGGTCCAGCGCCATTTCATAAAGTGCTATATATGAATAAATATGAGCACGGAGAGTGCGTTTGTAATGCGAACATCTCAGGATCTGCCTTGTTGTTGAAGGTCCGTAGAGGTCGGCCTCTATCCACGCGTCATCAATACCTGAGTTCTCAATGGAAGTACCCAGGGCTCTCAAAGCAGCCATGACCACATGCAGCTCGCCAAGCCGAGGTACAACGGTACCTTTCAGGTCTGGCCTTGCATCCAGCAGCCTTATCACCTTTTCATAGAGGGCCATATCCCAGGAAATGACTGTAGGGTGGCTTGTACCAACAACTAAGTTCTTTAGCTGAGTTGTCTGAGAGATGACGGTCAGAAGAGTCGACCACTCGTGTGCTACTTCAGGTAGAAGGGGTAAGACTCCGACTTGTGTCAAACTGTGACTACCCGACAGCAATGAGTGGTATCCTGCCCAACCAGGTATATATGTGCTGTTTGATTTCTGCATTCTGGTGATCATAGAAGCAACCAACCATCCTAGATGTGTAAGGTGATACGCTGGTGATATACCATCCTTGCTGATGTGGAATGTGTCTGTTCTCTTTATGGTTTTCGGCACCGGCTTGTCACAATGAAGCATAGGAACCTGGTACGGGGTCACTGACAAACTGGTAGTGTCAGCTATGCTCAGTTGTGGCGCCAATGTTTCTCCTTGAGTGTCACGTTTTTGATAAACAGCAATGATTGTTCCATGGGTTGTCCCTTTGCCATCCACGCTGTCTTCAGCAAAGTCTGTGTTATCAGCTGCAAAAAACACAAAAGTTCCCTTCTTCAAAAATGGAGGAACATAAAGTCCTTGGAACTTCAGGGTGTTTTCCACAATGGCATTTGCTAGGGCTGTTTCGAGGTGCATAACACGACTGTACGAGACACAGTAACCTTGAGAGCAGAGACTTTCCAGGAGTTTCTTGTTTCTTGTGTCATGGTGAACTGCCAAGGCTAATCCTAGAGACTGTGGAGTTTCTTGTGATTTGGTTGATCGGAAGGTCGCAGAATCAGTTTTGGGCCTATAGTTCACTTGCTTGTCAGATTTGAATCCACCCAATAGCATCTGACTAACAGTGAGTACTTCTCTGTTAACGTGAGTGGTTCGTTTTTCAGTTTCTAGTGTTTCTGTTGGCCCCACCATAACCCATCTGATCATTGCGTGGAGTGCTGCTGGAACATCATCTGTGCTGCTAGTGACCTGTATAGCATCGGATGAGTTTTCCTGTTGGTAGAAGTTCTTGATAATTCTGCGCAATGCCTTTGCTGCTTTATAGATAATATTCAGATCGTCTACTTCACTTTCTATCATGGCAGACTGAACCATATCGGATTCGCATGCATCTGGGGAGTAAAGAACAGAAGGTTTTCTCCTGTCCTTTTGCCTAACAGACGTTACGTGTGGTAGTTCTAGAAGAATTCTCTCCTTGAGCCAGTGTCTACTATATGCAGGGAAGTGGTGCGCCAATGCATCTGTGCCACCAAGCAAGTTGATGTATGTTGTTTCAATATGTGCCATGGATAAGTATTGTTTATTCTGAGTTTGACAGTCGACAAGGCTAATCAACTCAATCAAACATGATGCTTGAAACGGATGACCTCTCTCTGTTGTTCCCTTGTTATCCTTGGTACGTAACACATGGAATACATTTGTTGTCCAACATGACTTGTGGTATTGAACATCGATTGCATGTGCATCAGTGGGTGAGATGGATGTGTTTAACCTAGTTTGCAGGGTGAGATTTCCAGACAGCTCCACAGCATCGTGTAATGCTTTCCCACCGTTTTCTGTTCTCAATGTGTACAATTTTTGCTCGTTATCTTCCTGGCAGAAAAAGCAATGTTCCTTAATGAATGGAGCTGTTGCAGAACGTGTAAACGGACTGGTGGTGGAAGTTGATGGTTCGTCCAGTTCTGTGCTTTTTCGCTTTTGTCCACGTTTTTTCTCTGTGTAGGAGCCGGCTGAAATGTGATATTGATGGCGGTCTTTGGCACGTTGTACCTTCTCTTTGTTGGTTGCATTTGAATAACAGATACGATGCCAAACTGCATTATTGAATTGCAGACTTTCACTTGTTTCATCCTTTAAGCGACTGTGAATTTTAACATATTTTCCATCATGGTAGGCTGCTCTATCATTAAGGGTTTGTAGCAAGTGTTCAAACGAGTCCGGTTTGGGCTGCTGGACAAGCGTTCCATATTTTGCTGAAGCGGTTTGACAAATTATGCAGTGCTGCCACTGTGTGGGCTGAGTCGTAACTTCACTCATCTTCTCTCAAGACCTGCAAATATATAAAACGACAACAGGTAAGTAATTGTGAGCTTCATGAGGTTTATTTTAAATGAACTATTAGGTCTGATATAATGACTTTCCATGTACATGAACTGAACATGTTGAAATGATCCCATTTATGACTATGACTGTACTGAGGCGAAACATCACTCAATGTGGTATACATATTCAGAAAAAAACATGTTTCCTGAAAGTGGCCATCTTGAAAATCCGCTGTAGGCTGCCACCTGGTATCCCAGGGTAGGTGTAGATTATTTTAGATGGCTTCATGTGATTCCTCATCCCCAAAAATGTGGGTATAGGTGTTGGAATCAGCACTCTAGGTGGTTCGGATGTTGAGATATCGCGAAAAATAGGTTTCCGATGGTGGCCATTTTGAAAATCCAATATGGCCGCCAAAGAAAAATTTGCGCAAATGGAAACATGGTTTTTCGGATTCCTGGTGCTATAAGCTTTCCAAAAATGTATAGGTTTGCTAATCTCCACAAAAAAAGAACGAAATTATAAATCTGAACATAATGAACCTGACTACATTGGTAGGAAGGCATTCATAGGAAGACAGACTCCACCCACCGGCATTTTGATTTTCATGCATTTCAGGCCGAACACATCATCAAACCTGTCATATTGTCGTGTGCCTACCCTGTAGTGAACACCGCAGGGTGACAGATGGCCTACCGAGGATTAACTCCGAGGCGTATACTCAACTATGGTGGTAGTGACACACGCGTGGGGGGAGAGGGGGTAGTGGAGGGCAGCGTGGTCCTTACCTGTACGGCCGGACGTGACGATGGTTTTCTGAACCACAAACAAATAAACATACAAGACACAGGAATTTAAAATGTAAAAAATAATGGTTTAATAAAATAAATGCCATGATAACAAAGAATGTGTGGTAAAACTAATTCCTAATTGAGGCGCCTCCATATGGACTCAAATACCATTGCTACCCCCCACAAACGTAACAATATTCACAATCACCATGCCCTACCTTTGTGTTTTGTCCTGTGTGAAACACAAACAAAGCGATTGTTAAAATGATGATTGAATCTCGAAAGGATAGGCGTTATAGGCCTTCCAACAACCCAGTACATATATGTCATCGGCTTCATACCCTAGGCTTCACCTACAGGCCACTTCAGACAAATTTGCCTAGGTTTCTTAATGCAGTAGTATCGTTTTCGTAATAACAATAACATCTATCTATAATTCCAGTAATCTCTGTCTGTACGTTTGTCTGTGACCGCTGTTTCTCGACAACCACGGGTCCGATATACTTTTAACTTGCCAGGTATATTGCTGGGGACCCGAGGATGTGCCTTTTCAAGGTTTCATATTAATCGGACAATTACTTACCGAGCTATGTCCAAAAAACGATTCAACCAATCAGAGAGCAGCGAACGATCGCGTGTGCCGAACGTGGCGGGCACACTCTGCCTCGGATGGCACATTTGAGAGCGTATTCATTTATTTCACGTTTGCAAACTATGTTGGCGTTAAACTATGTTTTACAACTAATAAAAACGAATTTGCGATTCATTCGCTTTCCTGCGCGTTTGTGCACGCGATGGCGATTTCTTTACCAAACTCCGGAAGCCGTTCGCTTTGGACCAAACCATTGCATGTAAATAGAGGGGGGGGATTGTCACCACTCGCAAGCCGTTCGCTTTGGACCAAACCATTTCATGTAAATAGAGGGGGGGGGGGGATATAATTTTAGATATAGATATAGTACGGGCATGCCCTAGTAATATTAATAATAATAATAAGATTGTAACTATAATCTTAACGCTGTAATGCCTTTGGCACGATTGCAAAGTTACCCTGTCTGTCTGTCTGTTTGTTACTTGCCGGAATAGATTCCAGCAAGTATGTTGGTTGGTTTGTCTGTCTGCCTGTCTGTCTGTTTGTTTGTGCGCAGTACTACTCAAGGTCAAAAAAAAAAATTCTTTTACTAATAACTCTGTCAAACATTATCCGATTCCCTTCTAACCAACACCCCTGAAAAAAAAAGTGCATTCCGGCAAGTCCTCGGTCTCTGACCGATTTCTCGTTTGTTTGTTTGTGAACAAGATATCTCAAAATGTTGTGAACGGATTCGGACGAAATTTGGTGGAGAGGTTGGGTATGTGACAAGGACGAAATGTATAGATTTTGGTGAAGATCCGGATTCGGATCCGACGAGTAGAATTTTTAAAGTGATTCTTCATCATTGGGAGATTGGGCCAAAAGCGATACATAGCAGAATATCTCAAAAAGTTGTGGACCGATGATTTTGATTAAATGCGATTCTGTGTTGTGATTTTCTGGTCTACTCTGGGAAACAAAACGTAAACTGTTCACCTGGCGCAAGGTATGCTCTCTACTGAGTGCCATTCTAGTTTGTTTGTTTGTTTCTTTGGTTGTTTGCTTGTTTGTTTTATCTATTCTCATTGATGTTGTCGATTGTGTGTGTATTCAAAGTACCTATTATCTTGATGTTATTTTTTTTTCTGGTTTGTCGTGTGCAGTTCTGTTTATTCAGTTGTGCATTACTGTATTGCTTCCAAATGCATTTGAAATGGAACATATTCCCAACTACACCTGTTCAGCATTTTCTTTTTGGAATGCATAGTCTTTAAATGTACATTGCATAAAGTTGATGATCAATTAAGGACGATGTTTTCAGGTTTGCAGCTTATATGGCATTATTTCTGTCTTTTATCTCGTGAACCAATCTTTCTGTGGGAATTGATGTGGATGCTGAATTAATCATGATGCCATTTATGGATTGATTATTTGGGGGTTCATCGACCTATGAGCAAGATTGCGTAGCACAAGACATGGATTTTGACCTTGATTTTTTGTTTAAAAATGTGATTTGGTTAATGCTTACCCTATGGCCTTTTGGATCATACTTGGACCGTGACCTGGATTCAGATTTTGACCAATATTTACCTCCGCCACCGAAGGTGGATGGAGGTTATGTTTTCACCCCTGTTTGTTTGTTTGTCTGTATGTCTGTGAACAGGATATCTCAAAAAGTTGTGGACGGATTCAGACGAAATATGGCAGAGAGGTAGCATTTGTGACGAGGACAAAATGATTCGATTTTGGTGAAGATCCAGATCCAGATCAGGCTACTAGAATTTTAGTGATTCTTCACCATTGGGAGATATGGCCAAAAATTATACATAGCAGGATATCTCAAAAACTAGTGGACAGATTCAGACGAAATTTGGTGGAGAGGTTGCGTATGTGACAAGGAAGAATTGATTCAATTTTGGTGAAGATCTGGATCAGCGAATTTTTGAAGTTATTCTTCACCATTGAGTGATACGGCTAAAACCGATCTATAGCACGAGATCTCAAAGTTATGAACGGATTTGGACGAAACTTGGTGGACAGATTGGGTATGTGACTAGGATTAATCGATTCGATTTTGATGAAGATCTGACTATGGATTCTGATATGAGAATTATTTAATTCTTTAAAAGTCATTCTTCACCATCGAGAGATCGGGCCAAAAGCGATATATAACATGATATTTCAAAACGTTGTGGACGAGTTATGACTAAACTTGGTGGATGAGTTGGTTTGGTGACGAGAGCAAGCCGATTAGATTTTGGTTCAGGTCCAAATCCAGATCCGGCCTATCAGTGGGATACAAAATATCGACTGTGCAGCCTGGTGGAGGTATGCTCGCTCTCTACCACGTGCCGTTCTCGTTGGTGAATGTTTCCCTTTAACTTCTGGATTATGATTTTGAAAGTATACAGCCATGAGAAGTCCTTTCTGAACGTTGTTTGCTATCTTTATCTGGTTTTCCACTTTTTATTTATTATATGGTGTTTATATCAGATTTTATGTTCTGTTTTTAATTGACTAAGCGGCTTTGGTCTCCCAGGCCCAATTCTCATCAAACCAAATTTGCATTATAATTAACCTGATTAGCTGCAGAATGCATGTAATTGGCTTAACACGAGTCACTGTATTTCAAATGTTTTCTTTGACGAACCGTTACCAGTTATTCAAGGAATGTTGTAGGCCATTTCATATTACTCAGAATGCGATTTAAACATCAGGGAAATAACCGGTTTCTGTCATTATTCGTGGATTTTTTATATTTATACATCTCGGTTTACCGCAATTCATGTGAATAATTTTTAGTTTTAGCTCATTTTGACGCCAGGTTGTTGGAAGGGAATTTTGTACATCTTCTCATGTCGACCGAATCCCGGTCGATCGCTGAATTAACGCCAGGGGGGTTGACTCAGCCTGTCATCCTTCCGAGGTCGGCAAATTGAGTACCAGTTCACTGGTAATTCCCTGTTTGTCGTTAAAGGTGGCAAAAAGGGTTGGCGTCAGGAAGGGCATCCGGCCGTAAAAAACATTGCTTCAAAAAGGGGACCAAAAAAACAACAACAACCACGGTTCCCGAAAAAGGCCAACCCCCGCTTTGCGGGGAAAAATGGCCTCTAAAGGTGGTTTTTTATTCTCATGAGGTTATCAAAACACTTTTAGCCTTTTAAAACCTGCTGTTTGGAAATGTGAATATTTTGTACAATCTCTGAGTAATCTTGTTCTCTGCCACACATTTCCTGAACTAACGGAATCTCTTTTCTGACAATTTTTTTTTTTTTTTTCAAATATCAGTTTATCGTACTGTATTCTGACGAGAATGTTTTGGAGAAGGTTCTCATTTCTCAAGGATAATGTTTCAAGTTGACTTGAGTATCATTTGCTTGGAAATTTGCATTTTGATCCAACTTCCTGAAGTTATGAGACGTGAGAGTTACCAAGTAGTTATGGATCAGCTCACATTTGATTGCTGCTTTATCTAGACATTTAAATGAGGTACAGGTTGTTTTAATTGAATGTTCTATTTTGAACACGAATCAGAACATAAGCAGGAAGACAAGTTTGCCGTTTTAATGCACTTTGCCTCTGAATTTGTTTTGACCGCACATGCACCGAGAGGAAGGAGTAAGATAATACCTTTACTCTGTCTGCCAGCCTGGCAGTCAAACTATATTTAAAATCATTCCAAACATGAAAGTTCTTTTTATTTTATTTATTTAAAGACATTATAAAGGACACAAATAACAGGCACGAATAACTAATGTAACGTGTTAGATTGGGTAAAACGGTGGAAAAACCATAGGCTATGTGGTGGAATTAATTAATTTATATGCTTATAAACCCCTTTAAACTTTTATGTAAACTGGATTATATACTTGAACATTGTGGACCACAAATCACCTTCAAAATACTTCCATAAACCTCCAGTTTTGCAGTACTTGGATATGTTCTATTGGGTGGTGTATGTAACAGGAGCTGCCAAGCGCAGCCCCTGGGAAGTGGGTGTGGCGTGAGAGGGTGTAGTATTGGGGTGAAGAAGAAGCCGCTATGCGCAGCCCCTGGGAAGTGAGTGTGGCATGTGAGAGGGTGCAGTATTGGGGTGAAGTAGAAGCCGCTAAGCACAGCCCCTGGGAAGTGGGTGTGGCATGTGAGGGTGAAGAAGAATCCGCTAAGCGCAGCCCCTGGGAAGTGGGTGTGGCATGGAAGAGGGTGTAGTATTGGGGTGAAGAAGAAGCCGCTAGCCCACCCCCTGGGAAGTGGGTGTGGCATGTGAGAGGGTGCAGTATTGGGGTGAAGAAGAAGCCGCTAGCCCACCCCCTGGGAAGTGGGTGTGGCATGTGAGAGGGTGCAGTATTGGGGTGACGAAGAAGCCACTAAGCGCAGCCCCTGGGAAGTGGGTGTGGCATGGAAGAGGGTGTAGTATTGGGGTGAAGAAGAAGCCGCTAGCCCACCCCCTGGGAAGTGGGTGTGGCATGTGAGAGGGTGCAGTATTGGGGTGAAGAAGAAGCCGCTAGCCCACCCCCTGGGAAGTGGGTGTGGCATGTGAGAGGGTGCAGTATTGGGGTGAAGAAGAAGCCGCTAGCCCACCCCCTGGGAAGTGGGTGTGGCATGTGAGAGGGTGCAGTATTGGGGTGACGAAGAATCCGCTAAGCGCAGCCCCTGGGAAGTGGGTGTGGCATGGAAGAGGGTGTAGTATTGGGGTGAAGAAGAAGCCGCTAGCCCACCCCCTGGGAAGTGGGTGTGGCATGTGAGAGGGTGTAGTATTGGGGTGAAGAAGAAGCCGCTAGCCCACCCCCTGGGAAGTGGGTGTGGCATGTGAGAGGGTGCAGTATTGGGGTGACGAAGAAGCCACTAAGCGCAGCCCCAGGGAAGTGGGTGTGGCATGGAAGAGGGTGCAGTATTGGGGTGAAGAAGAAGCCGCTAGCCCACCCCCTGGGAAGTGGGTGTGGCATGTGAGAGGGTGCAGTATTGGGGTGACGAAGAAGCCGCTCATGGCTATGTACGATGCTGATTGACGCTGTGTTCTATGGTGATCAATAAAGCCTCTATCTCCTAAACTGTGAACATCTTATTACAGTGTATAAGGGTGGTGTATAAGACAGCTTCAGCAGCGCTAAACTTCAGGATTTTAAAAACTATCTTTAAAATCATTATTTTATTAAAATTGAAGTAAGGCTGGCTAAAAAATTTTTCCTCGTTATCATCACTTTTTTTCAAAAAAGTGGGTAGGGAGGGAGGGGGTTTTTTTGTTTTTTTTTCAGAGTGAAATTTTAATGGATTATTCAACGCACAATATTTTTTTTTCTTAAATATACTTGATCGGACATACATGATGAATCATGTTATGATTTCTAAACTAGTAAACCTTCGTATGTACGCATTGATACGATTCAAATAAAGAAAATAAAGAAACCGATGTCACATTGAGTTCTGTTTACTTTTAATATTTGCTGATACTTAAAACAATGGTAGACCAAAACTTCGGCTTTTAAGAATAATGTCCGGTTGCCATACATGTATCTATCAGCAGCTATTGCCATATAGCATTCATACATATTTGACTAGAATTCCTCGCCATGAAATATCACTTCATGGTACCGGTACATGCATATTGTGCAGTTTGGCAGACATGGAAGAGGACACGATACTCATGTCCACATCTAACCACATGCATCATGTCCACATCTAAAGAATGTCTGATTCGCGTTTATACATCCAGCTATCAGCAGCTACTGCTATTACAGCACTCATAGACGTATCTATATATCAGCAGCTACTGCTATTATAGCACTCATAGATGTTTGACTAGAGTTCCACACCAAGAAATATCACTTCACAGTACATGCATATTGAGCAGTTTGGTAGACATGGAAGAGGACATAAACCACATCAAAAGAATGTCTGATTCGCGTTTATACATCTATCTATCAGCAGCTACTGCTATTATAGCACTCATAGATGTATCTATCTATCAGCAGCTACTGCTATTATAGCACTCATAGATGTATCTATCTATCAGCAGCTACTGCTATTGTAGCACTCATAGATGTATCTATCTATCAGCAGCTACTGCTATTATAGCACTCATAGATGTATCTATCTATCAGCAGCTACTGCTATTATAGCACTCATAGATGTATCTATCTATCAGCAGCTACTGCTATTATAGCACTCATAGATGTATCTATCTATCAGCAGCTACTGCTATTATAGCACTCATAGATGTATCTATCTATCAGCAGCTACTGCTATTGTAGCACTCATAGATGTATCTATCTATCAGTGGCTACTGCTATTATAGCACTCATAGATGTATCTATCTATCAGCAGCTACTGCTATTATAGCACTCATACATGTTGAGTAGAGTTCAACACCAAGAGAATGTTGGTTGCCGTTTATTCATGTATCTATCATCACCTGCTACTACATGTAGTGGTAGCGCTCGTTTAATTTTTGACTAGAAATCCACAGCAATAATTATCACGTTAGGCTCTCCCGTTTGCCGATGATATTTGGCTTCTCCTTCAGAATACCAACTACTTCTTGAACTTCCGAGTGGGCCTCTTCTCGGCAGTACGACTCTTACTGCAGGTACTGCATATAGGATATGACTCATCTGTGGTACCTCAGCTCCTCAACACAGGGAACGGATTTTACTGACTTCGCGAGCAAAAAAAGAAAAAAAAAGATTTTTTAGGGGCGAATGACTTTTATGGGGCGGGCGGCGATGATAAACAGGAATTTTTTTTTAACCAGCCTAAGCACCTGAACACTGTGTGCAGTATCGTGTTCTATGGACTCTGTAGTTCTACATGGATTACCACCCTTCCACTTTTTTTTGTTTCTCAATTGTTAATCTGTCGGACTGGCATGCTGCCCAATGGGTACGCACACTCACCTTTGAGCTGCCTTGCCTGGGTTTGAATCTCGACCCAGCTATAAACTGGTGTTTCACATGCAGGTCGAGGCATCAGTATGTGCGCGCCGTTGTCTTTCCGAATGAGTTGAAGGACCTGACTGTCAGCACTGCAGATGTTGTTGGATGTTTAAGATCCCACTGATTTGTAATGAGGAGGAAGCGAGTTATTGCTGGCACCTAGAAAAAATTACAAATTCCTGCCACAGTTGTACGTCAGACATGGGCAGCTGATTCCAGAAATACTTGGGCCAGCATAGCTTGTTCTCACCAATCCGACAACCCAGGAGCAATTGCGGCCATTAAAGAAGATTTAAACCGCTACTCTTCTTCTGTCGGTCTCCTCTCCATTTTATTTTCACTTTTCTTGTTTGTTAACTTTCATTCCAAATTCACATTTTGAAACTCACCATTAGTTATAAAATTATATTGAACCATTTGCATAGTTTACTGATCTGTATATGAGAAATATAATTTCACTTATAATGGGGGTGAGCTATGCTTTTATTGGTTGGGTGTATCCCTGCTGGATATTAGTGTAAATGTTGGAAAGATTTTTCACTTCTGTCCTTTTTAAGGCACACCAGATGCTACCTGTTCTTACAGATACTGTATGAATGAATGAATGATCGTTTTAAGGCCATTTTTCCTCGCTAGAGCAGGGGTTAGCTTTGCGGGCCCCATGACAATCATGGTTCCCTGTTTGAGGCAATGTTTTTATGGCCGGATGCCCTTCCTGATGCCAACCCTTGGTCACGCTCTTTCGATGCGCAGGGATACAGTGTGCCTATTCTGAATCGGGGTACACACCATGATCATTCATCCCAGCAAGCTGGTACTCAATTTGCCGACCTCGGAAGGATGACAGGCTGAGTCAACCCCCCTGGCGTTAATTCAGCGATCGACCGGGATTCTAACCCAGGATCCTAGGATCCCAAGCCGGCACCCTAACCGCTAAGCCTAGGCAGATACTGTACATGCATAATTATTATTACCTGGACCAATTATTAAATGATAGTCAGCATGTGTTATTTCTTCATCTATCTATAATTCCAGCAATCTCTGTGTGTCTGTCTGTGTGTCTGTGACCGCTGTTTCTCGACAACCACGGGTCCGATATACTTGAAACTTGCCAGGTATATTGCTGGGGACCCGAGGATGTGCCTTTTCAAGGTTTGTAATTAATCGGACAAGTACCTACCGAGCTATGTCCAAAAAACGCTTCAACCAATCGGAGAGCAGCGAGCTATCACGTGTGCCGAACCGTTAATGCAATGCAAGCGTTAATGCGTTAATGCAAGGCTTTTCTTTTTTTCCCTCTTCTCTTTCTACTTTCCCTTGCGATTAAATTGCAAACAGCCAAAATACGTTGGCGCTAATTGAATAATTGGCCATTAACACTAAAATAATCGTAACTGCGATATGCCAACTTCCGGACAGTGCAGCCTTCCATGTTGTTGTTGTTTGCAGCAGCTGTTTGCAGCAAGGCAAGGCTTTTCTTTTTTTCCCTCTTCTCTTTCTACTTTGCCTTGCGATTAAATTGCAAACAGCCAAAATACGTTGGCGCTAATTGAATAATTGGGCATTATGTTTTACAACTAATAAAAACGAATTTGCGATTCATTCGCTTTCCTGCGCGTTTGTGTACGCGATGGCGATTTCTTTACCAAACTCCGGAAGCCGTTCGCTTTGGACCGAACCATTGCATGTAAATAGAGGGGGGGGATTGTCACCACTCGCAAGCCGTTCGCTTTGGACCAAACCATTTCATGTAAATAGGGGGGGGGATATAATTTTAGATATATATATCGTACGGGCATGCCCTAGTTGATATTAATGTTGACAACCTTTATGTGCATGAGAAATGAATTATGAATGTCAGGTGTGAATAAGCATACAGGTTTAGCCTTTCTTCAGCTTGGTTATCACTTTCTGTTTGGTATGACTGGCATTAGATGTCCTCAAATTACTGGTCTGTTCTCATTTGTTCTTGGAAAATGGATTTTGCTGGTGTTGACGAGACTATCGATTTTATGGATTGGACCCGTGTTATCTTCATGTAGTGATGCATTTTGTATTTGTTGAAGCTCACGTGAAGTTCATAAATGCACATTGATCCATTTTTCTCATTCTGGTGCAGCGTCGAATGGCAGCCATAAAACTACATTAAGACTATTGCTCTCTTGCATCCGTGGATACCATCGAAGTTTGTCCTCGTACAGGTGCTCTTTCTTGCCATTCCAAGAATTAAGGGTATACATGCGTATAGCTTGCAGGTTTGTGCTCTGTGGTTTTCTCTGACATCCGATCGATATTTGCGACGGGTTTTCTGAGCTTCTAACCTTGTGCCGCAATGAGAGGTGGCCTCAGCAACCCCTCTGCTTGCTTTCCCGCAGGATCGACGTAACTGCCTCTAACTTTGGTAAGGCCTTTGAGCTAAGTGGTTCGATGTGTCTTTCGGGACCTGAGTATACAGGCTCTCTTCTGCTTCTGAGCATTTGTCAAACTTCCCGGCAACTGCTGCTTTCCATCAGCAGCAGAATGTGGGCAGTGTGCTTGCTTGCTTTGCATTCAATCCCACTCCAATGTAACTCGTGCCATTTGTTCATTTTTATTTATTTAACTTTCAAATTGGCCCCTTTTTGCTGCATGTTTAATCACTGAAAAATAATGTCACTAAGTGTAAGTTTTAAATAAGTTTTCAATTTTGCATGTACACTTAGTCTGCAGCATTCTTAACCTTTTTCCATTTTCCTGCACTTTGTTGATGGAAGTGTTTCCACATTCCAAACAGGGCTCCATTTCCAGTCACCATGCTTCCTTCAGATATATGAACTTGTAAATTCTACTCAACATGGTCTTTTACCCCTCATTAACATTTTTTTTTTTTTTGCTGGAGGAAATGCTCGTTGTTTACTTATTTATTGATCCCCGACTGGTTTCACCAGAGAGAACTATTGATTTGCTCTCAGTCTGTCTGTCCGTCCCACCTGTGGTTTTCCAGACTTTTTTTCCCCTTACCCTTTAACATATTCAATTGGAACTTGGTGCAGGGCTTTAGTGTGGTAAGTTACAGAAACTGCAACTTATTCTGTAGCAAGTGCTAAGTGCTTGGAAGAAGAATATTCATGGGGACCAGTAGGGGACATGTTTTTGTAAAGTTTTCTTGTTGGGCCCCAGTGCATTGTCAATTCCCTCCTTGGATTGAGCTGCATCAGCCCGTTGTGCTTGTGTATTTTAAAATTTGTTTTCTGGCAGCTGTTTTATTTATAAACGTTTTTGACTGGCAGTTTATCGGAATGATTATAAATTGGCTGTCTAGGCATGTAAGGAGTTTTATTTTTGGTTACTCTTTCATACAAATTGAAACCCAAGTAAGAAAAAAAATCCTCTTCCATGAGCCTTGATTTTTATTTTAAAAAGGTGATATATATATATATATATATATATATATATGTGTATATATATATGTGTATGTGTATATATATATATATATATATATATATATATATATATATATATATATATATATATATATATGAGAAATAGTAGAAACTCCACAGTACGAGCAGGGCGTCTCATTTGTATTAAATAAATAATCGGGAGATTGAATAAGACACGGACGTAGCTTCAGGATGGTCGATCTTTAATTCTCGACAAGATGTCGACCAACAAAGGTCTTCTTCTTAGTCTACAGAAACAACAGGCATGTATATCAGACAAGTATGTACAGTGATATGTGTGTAAGATGTGTGATATGTGTAGAAGATGCATACAAAAAGAAGAAGAGCCACGCTAAAGCTTACTCACCGTCCCCAAGTTCAGCGGAAGTGAAGTGCAGCTTACAGTTATCGTTCACGTTAGTTTGTGCACGTGCATATACAAATATATAAAAACATACATACATAAACACACAAGCATATATTCATAGACCATTTATATTCATATAATATATTTATATATTTATTTATATATTTATATAAATGACATATAAAGGTAGAATGAGTGAATGAGTGAATGAATGGGTTACGGTTAATGATTTGATTTGATTGGGTTGATGTTTAAACATTCTTTAATCATCAAAATTTATGCCATGAGGGATTTTTGTCCGAAGTTTATGTATCCAAAAGGACTCGCGTTTCAGAATCGTGGTGTGTGATCGATTTGTGATTGATTCAATGGCAGAGATTTGAATGTCATTTATAGAGTGATCCGGTTGATTAAAGTGTATCGTGTAAGGTAGAGATTTGCCCTGACTGGTGTGGAAGTTATTGATTTCTGACCGGGTGTTATTAAATCGTGTGTAGAGTGTATTCTCAGTTTTTCCAACATATTGTTTGGTGCACTTTTGGCAAGTGATTAGGTATATGACCCATGTAGATTTGCAGTTCATATAGGAGGTGATGGGGAATTTTTTTCCAGTGCTAGAACTACAAAATTTGTTTCCTTCTAGTAAATGCTTGTGAATAATACATTTGTTTGCTGTGCATTTATAGAAGCCAGGGATCCTAGTTTCTTTGTTGTGGGGCTCTGGGTGCTTTGCTTTTACCAAAAGGTCCCTGAGTGTCCGACCACGTCGAAATGATGTTAGTGGAGGTTGAGGAAATGTGGTGCCAAGTGTTTCTGATTGATGGAGGAGAGGAAGGGCCTTATTCAGAATACTTGGAAATTGGGATGAGGTAGGAGAGTAGGTGGTTACCAGTGGGACACGGTTAGTTGCAGGTTTGGGTTTGTAAGTCAGAAGGTCTGCTCTCAGTATGCGTTTTGCTCAGTTTATTGCTTCTTTCACAGAGTGAGGATCATAGTTTCTTGCAATGAAGTGTGTTTCTAATTGGCAGAGAGAAGTTTCTTCTGCCATTTTTGTTGAGCAAATGCGTCTTACTCTGAGTGCTTGACTGTATGGTATGCTTGCAATTGTATGTTTAGGATGAGATGAAGAAGGGAGAAGGTAAGAGTGAGTGTCTGTTGGTTTGGTGTATAGTTCTGTTTCGAGTCTGTTATTTTGAAGTGTGAGTGATGTGTCTAGAAAGTGAACTTCGGACTGTGAGCTGTCGAATGTAAACTTGATGGTCGGATGAATCAAATTTAATTCATTTTGGAATTGTGTGAGACTACGGGGGGATTTTGACCAGATGAACTGGATGTCATCAATATAACGTACCCAGGATTTTTCCAGGATGCCGTGATGAGGTTGTGCATTGATCTTGGCCTCTATCATTCCCATGAAGATGTTAGCGTACGATGGTGCAACAGGGGTGTATCCATAGCGGTACCTTAAGTTTGAATGTAATGTCGTCCGTTGAATTGGAAATTATTCAGTTTGAGTGTCAGTTCTAATAGGCGCATAAGGTCTTGAGTAGGTGGTATTGGGACTTGTCGTGTATCTAGTGCTTTGCGGCATGCAGACAGGCCTTCTGAATGTGGAATATTAGTGTAGAGGGATGTAACATCTGCTGTGACTAAAATGTGTTGGGAGTTGAAAGGTGAGTATATTCTGTTCAATCCTTGGATGTGGGTCAGAAAACTGGTTGTGTCCTTAAGGTATGAGGAGAGATTCATCACGAGAGGACGTAAATGACAGTCAACAAATTTTTATATTGGAACAGTTCAGAAGAAGTCTCATAGTCTCACACAATTCCCAAATGAATTAAATTTGAGATATTGTGGGAGTGAGTTTTTTTTTTTTATATAGGGGTTAGGGTTAGGGTATTGAAATCAAGAATGCTGTGTTTTTTCACACTCATTAATAACCATAGAATTAGGACCAACAACTTTTTTCAACATAATTAATACACAAATTCAACCACACCGAAGAACCTGCCAATATCCATAACTTATTGTGAGTAATGTATATATATATACAGTGCATTCTGAAAGTATTCAGACCCCTTCACTTTTTTCACATTTTATGTTTCAGCCTCATGCTGAATTCGTTTAAATTCATTTTTTCCCTCATCAATCTACACTCAATACCCCCATAATCACAAAGAGAAAACAGGATTTTAGAAAGTTTTGCAAATTTATTAAAAATAAAAAACTAAAATATCACATTGACATCAGTATTCATACCCTTTGCTATGACACTTGAAATTTATCTCAGGTGCCTCCCATTTCTCTTGATCATCTTTGAGATGTTTCTACACCTTTATTGGAGTCCACGTTTGGTAAATTCAATTGATTGGACATGATTTGGAAAGGCACACACCTGTCTATATAAGGTCTCACAGCTGACAATGCATATCAGAGCAAAAACCAAGCCATGAGGTCGAAGGAACTGCCTGCAGAGCTCAGAGACAGGATTGTGTCGAGGCACAGATTTGGGGAAGCCTACAAAAAATGTTCCTGCTGCATTGAAGGTTCCCAAGAGCACAGTGGCCTCCATAATTCTTAAATGGAAGAAGTTTGGAACAACCAGGACTCTTCCTAGAGCTGGCCGTCCGGCCAAACTGAGCAATCGGGGGAGAAGGGCCTTGGTAAGAGAGGTGACCAAGAACCTGGTGGTCACTTTGGCTGAGCTCCAGAGATCCTGTGTGGAGATGGGAGAAACTTCCAGAAGGACAACCATCACTGCAACACTCCACCGATCTGGGCTTTTTGGCAGAGTGGCCAGACGGAAGCCTCTCCTCAGTGAAAGACACATGAAAGCCCGCTTGGAGTTTGCAAACCTAAAGGACTCTCAGACTGTGAGAAACAAGATTCTGTGGTCTGATGAAACCGAGATTGAACTGTTTGGCTTCCGTCTCCGTCTTTGGATTGAACTGTTCAGCACATCAAGTTTTGGGAACTGAGTGAAGCTGAAGGGAAAGGTTTGTGCTGCATGTGTGCGAAGTATTATGATTTATGGGAGCGAGACATGGGTAATGAACATGGAGCAGCAACGAAGGCTGGAAAGGGTGGAAATGCGAATGGTTTGGTGGATATGTGGAGTATCGTTGAGAGAATGAATATGAATGAATGAATGATCGTTTTTTTTTTTAGGCCATTTTTCCCCGCTAGAGCGGGGGTTAGCCTTTCGGGCCCCATGACATTCATTGTTCCCTGTTTGAGTCAATGTTTTTATGGCCGGATGCCCTTCCTGATGCCAACCCTTAGTCGCCTCTTACGATGCGCAGGTATACGGTGTACCTATTCTAATTCGGGGTACACACCGATCGTGGGACTTGAGAGAGAGGAAGACAAATAATGAATTGTGAAAGATGATGGAAATGGAGCCTGTGATGGATGCTGTGAAGAGAAATATGTTGAGATGCTTTGGTCATGTGTTGAGGAAGGAAGAAAGTGACTGGGTGAGAAGAGTTATGGAAATGAATGTAGAAGGAAGTTGAGGACGGGGAAGACCGAGAAAGATTTGGCTAAAGATGGTGGAAGAAGAAATGCGGGCAAGGGGGTTAACAAGGGAGATGTTAGTCCAGCGGATAGGTGCAATATAGAAACGAATCGTGCACTTTTTGATAAAAGCATCAAACTTGGTACACATATTCAGTACGCCATAAGAAACAAAATTAGATATCGTGCCATCCCAGTTTTTGCCTGTGATTGCTATGGCGGCCATCTTTCAAAATGGCCCCGCTCTAGCAGGGAAAATGGCCTTAAAATGCCTTTGTTGTTGTTGTTGTGTGTATGTATTGCGTATATATATATATATATATATATATATATATATATATATATATATATATATATATATATATATTGTTACAGACGTGGTTTTAGATGTTATTTTACCGAGCGGTGGTGTATTACCGCGTCCGAACAGTTACTCCCCGATTAGAACCCGATCCCGCCCAACTCACCCGATTCCACTCGAACGTTGGCCGAATCGCGCTACGCTAAATCAATGATGGAAAGGACACAACGGCTGGGGTAAATGACACGACACAAGGGGTACAGTTCTCAAGACCTCCGGAGGAGGATATAATTGGTGATGCAGAAAAGGGGTAGATTACACGGTAAGAGGTAAAGCACAGAAAAGATGGGCACTTAAACACAGTCTTATCTATCCCTGACAGACCACAGACAAACGGGACAAGACTGACTTACACGGGGATTGATGGCAGGGAAGGACAGGCAGTCGATAGCACAAGGTGCACCTTGGCTCAGGGGCAGAATCAAACACGGTCCGGTCCAGAGATGCGGGGAGGTATTGCAGCGCTCGGAGGTGGCGTCTTCTCTCTCCAAGCTGAGGGCGTATCTGACGTCACCTCCCTCTTCCTGCGCATGCTCAGCGGGGAGTGACACGCCCTCGGCTCGTTGGCTCCGCCCCAGATGGAATCGGTCCGCCGCTTCTATTGGGTGCGGGGGGTTACCGGGCTCCGCCCTTGACGAGGAGCTGACAGCGAGCCCCTGCGTGGTAACCCCGTCGGAGCACATGTTCAATGGCGGCTAACCAAGCCGGAGTGAGGACGCACACTCCCCGCGCCGCCGCCGCTGTTGTTGTTGTTGTTGTACCATGAGGAAGAGCTGCGGGGAGGTATTGGGAGGTCCTAAACTTTCTAACGGTGCCATACAATCACATTCTGGTGCAACGAAGAGTCAGAATTAATGGAAACGAGTCCTTAACTGACATAGACTAAGAATAACTAGCAAGATGTCCTATAGTTGTCTACGTGAGATGCGGTGGACCTGGATGCGACATTTAATGGGGGAAATAGGGGGAGGTCGGGTCTACAGAGTGTTGTTTACAGAAAATGGGACTAGGGAATGGGGGATTGGGGATAGTTGGGAAGTATTGGGGAAATAGGGGAATATTTACAAGCGGATATGGATGGAGGCCAATCTCATATCCGCAACATTGCACCCTTCTCTACCTCGGGGCGTCCAGACCCGATAAATTTTTACTTACTTTAGTGTGGCACTCAGATGTAGTTCCCTCTACTATTAACTCAACCCTGAGTGCGACAGTTTTACAGATGTTCACAAATGAGTAAATATGTCCCCCTGCGACGTTGCACCCTTCTCCTCACAGAAACACACCCACAGGATAACCGAATCGCGGAAAGAATCCTCAAACTAAACATACAGCCGGTAGGGAGCATTATTTACACAAGACTGATATTTACACTACGATCCAGGACCTGTTCTTTGAGGAACACATGCAGATGTTATGCATAGAGAGAGCACGCATGCCAGCATCGATACACCAACCCACGAGTGCTCTGTGGCCTTACGGCCTTTAATAATGTGCAGAGCACCCCATCCAAGCACCAAAAGCACCACCCCATCATGTACAGTCAGCACCATCCGGTGCACCAATAAAGTGTTCATAGTCACCGGTCGTGTCGCAGCCGGCCGATGTTCTGCCGCTGGTCTTGCCTTCATGGAGCACTTGGCCTTCTGGCTTCCTTAGAAATAAAGAAAGGCACCAACCGCGTCCATTTCTAAATTGTGGCCGTCAGGGGGCCAACTAAAAGTGGTTCACCTGTTAGACAGGTCCATGCCAGGCAGAAATGGCGCCGTTTTCCAGTCAAGGTTTTCTCAGTGGATTTATATACTTTTGATCATACTCTGTCGAATAAGCTTGTGGGCCACCCTGAAATTTGCCTCAAATCCAAGATGGCCACCAGAATAGCTAAAATAGTATTTCTGAGAGTTGCTTTTACCCATAGATGATTTTTTTTCAACTGATTGTGGCCTATTATGATAAAGAAAGATAACTCAGTCATAACTCAGCCATAAAAATTAACAATCGGTACTTTATTAACAAAATGGCCGCCGGGCAACTTCCGTATTACGGAAACTGCTATAACTTCAGTTCCGAGTGTGATATGATTATAATTTTGGTGTCCAGTCATATGTTTTTGGGGTCAAGGAATCCATATTTGTACTTTTTATTTCAGTGAAATCATTGGTTCATAAAGAAATCTAAGATGGCTGCCAATACTGGCCACCGATGTGGCAGATTCAGTCATGTCTTGTGCTCCATAATATATATTACAATACATTTTGATTCAATTTCTTGGTTTCCAAAGTCTGGTTATCCATTTAGTTGGTTTATCATGACACTAGCTCAATAGATCATCCCCTAAATCATGGATGAACAATAAATCCAAGATGGCTGCCGCTGAACGGCTCCTAGTCAGTTTTGCTTCGTCTACCAAACTACACAGGTTTATAAAATGTATCTGAATTCCCATTCAATATGATCCCCGGCTTTGGTTATGCTTTGGGAAAAATATGTTGTTCAAAAGGCACATAATCCTCAGTTACTAAGATCAAGATCAAGATCACTCTCTTCACTCTGAAAGTCTGAATAAAGTCCACAGGTATCCGAAGAAAGTTGTTCCATGGTGCTCTCCGAATTTTCCCCATCTCCTTGGTACTCTTCATCAACTTCAGATTCTTCTGCTCTTTCTTCTGCCCCACCGATACCTATAAAAAATGTGAATGGATATAGTCGGGATTCAAAACAGTAAATCATATAAAAATAACAAAATTACGATTGCATTTTGGACTTATCTACCTTGCTTTTCTCTTTCTCTACAGTGAACTTCACTGTCTTGTACATGTTTTCTGCTTGTATTCCTGTGTCTCTTCTTCCTTGAAGGCTGGCTTCTCTCTTCTACTGCATCTTCTAAATCTGCATCATACTCCGCGAGACCTGTAAGTGGAAGGTTACACATATTTAATCTGGATGAATGCACTGCCAGTGGGAATACATTGGAGGAACTTTATGACAGGAACGAAAAGCAATGATCAAAGTAATGATATATTTTTAGTATACTTACTTTGAATTTGTCTTTTCTTGCTCTTTTTCTTGGAGAGGCTTGGAGGGAGTTGCGGGCAGGTAAACCATATTGGCCTGATACCATCATCTGTATTTTCCCATCCTTTGTCAGTGATAGAAGGATACTCAATGTTTTGCTTGAGACACTGGTACCACACCCATGCCTGAAGGTCACTCCTCTTGAGGTGTTCATTGGTGCTACTCTCGTCTGGAAGGATGCTGGAACTAGATTTCACCTTTTGAGTGTTGTACGTTCGGATCCTTGTTTCAACAAAGCTTTCTTGTTCACTTCCAGAATACATGCAGGTTCTGAAGAAGCATTTAGCACTGGTAGCATCTTGAAAAGATTGATTTGATCTGCCCAGCTGAGAGAGTAGATGGGATTTCTCTTGTTTCAACATCTTCTTCAATGGCTTGATTTTGCCGATGCGAAATGGGAATGATGTCGTGTCACATCCAGTAATGCTATGATATGCTGGGAGAGTTTGACACACTTCATCTCCAAAATGAGTCGTTAGTTTCTTGACACTGACGTACCGATGGTCAATCTTCATGAACCAGTCTTGTGGTGGTTTGCAGACAGAATAGGCATAGCTCAAGAGGATCAGTACATCTGTATCTGAAGCCTTAATCACAACCGGACCTTCGCACTTGCTTGCATGAAGAACAAGCCTGGTGTCAGCCTCATGATGGTTGCAGGATTCAAGTTGTTCAAACTTAGTTTGCGTGATCAACCATGTATTCTGTTCCTCTGTCACGGTGAGTGGAATTCTGAGTTTCGATCTGACTGAATCACTTTTGAAGTAAGTGACCATAAATTTAATCAGCTCAGTCTTGTTTTCAGCATTATGCAGAAATGCGTCCCAATCTTTGCCTCTGGGCATACTCTGCTCGGGGCTTGTGATGTGGGTTCTTCTACCAGAGATCCCTCGGCGTCGTTGGGTTAACTCCTTTGTAGTGGACGTACAGTAGGAATCAAATATGATCCCAAGCTGTTTTGGGTTTGACTGGCTTGGTGGCATGCAGAATTTCAATAGGGCATCAGTGTATTCTCCCCAAGTCTGTTGAGCCGGGATTGACTTTACAGCTGCCATTCCGTCAATCAGCCAGTTGCTTCTATTTGGCGGTTCCTCTGTAGTTGATGAAGATTCCTCAATAAGGTAGCTCCTCAGCGCTGCTTTAGAACCTTGTCGAATGTCTCGTTCTGGTGTGGCAAGGGCAAGTGGAATAGTTGTCAGGGGGTGTGAATGTGCCTCTTCAGGGGTAGTTGCCTTTCCTACCAACACACCAAATGCTTGTCGATCCTCCTTGAGAACGTTCACTGCCTTTGGATTTTTCTTGACCTTCTCCATGCCCGTTTTGATCTTGAGATTCACAATCCTGTCAAAAATGTTCATTCTGCCTTCTCCAGTAGCCTTGAGTCTAAGGTTAACAAAGTCTTGGAATTGTTTCTCTCCTGCTTCGGTTGATGACAACAATCCACTGACAATACCTTGGTTAATTTCCACTCCAGTTTTCATGTGACGCGCAGAACCAATCAGAAAAGGGTCAAAGTACTTATCCAATTGGATGACTAGGTTGCGAACCATGTTGTCATGCTGCCTCCGTGCCCCTATTGTTGTTTCCTTGTGAGTTGAAGAGGTCAGGATATGCAACCTTTCCTTCAATCTTCCTCTGAGCTTTGCCATTAAGTGACTCGTTTTTATGAACGCATCTGTTGTCTGCTTGCTGGTACTGTAACCGCCTTGCATTGGACCACCCCGGACTTTAACCTCTCTGTTGATTGTGGTCTCAGTGATCAAGTCCCCATGGATCGTAGAAAAGGGCTCGCCAGTCATCGACCCTCCGAATCCATTTTGCAACAGATCATCCCAGGCATCTTTGTGATTCACCTTCAGATTTTGGAGATTGACGTGTTGGAATGTCAGGTACCTAGCATAGTTGATGTGCCCGAAAGCAAAGCACTTTGGAAGAAGCGTTCTCTCTGCTGCCAGGTGTGTCGATGTGTCGACATGTGTCGACATGTGTCGATGTGTCGATTCCCAAACAAGTGGAAGTCGATGGCGTCACCAAATTTCTCAGTCAGTCGTTTTTTCAACATGCAGGTTTTTGAAATCGGAGGGTCCTCAAGTTCATTGTCTTCACTGATCTCCTTTATGTCCTCAATCAATTCTCTCAGGAAATACGCCTTTTGATCCTTGACTACCATGCGGTGAAACAGTTTGAAAAAGCTGTCCATAACCTCGGTAGCTAATCTATCCTTCTCTGCTGCATCCGCTGACAGCAACTTTCTATCATATTGTTACAGACGTGGCTTGGATGTTATTTACCGAGCGGTTTTATGGTATGACCACGTCTGCACAAGTTACCCGATTGTGCCCGAACGTTGACTAGTCGCGCGATGCTGGCTCAATAAGAAAAAGAAGACACCCGGCTGGATTACAATAACACAATACGACACCAATGTTTCAATTCTCAAGACCTCCGGAGGAGATTATATTCGTACGGAAAGGTCAGATTACAGGGGCTAGAGGTATAATCACAGAAAGACAGGCACTTAGACACACTCTTATATTAACCCCGGACAGACGACAGACAAACGGGACAACGGCTGACTCACACGGGGGTTGATGACAGGAAAGCGGGTATCGATGGCTCCAGGTCCTCCTGGGCTCGGGGCAGGGTATAGTACGATCCGGTCCGGTCCAAAGATGCGGGGAGGTATCGTCGCGCTGGGGGTGGCGGTGGCTTCTCTCTCCAAGCTGAGGCGCATCTGTCGTCACGTCCGGCGCGGGGCCGCGTATATCCGGCGGGGAGTCACACGCCCTCGGCTCGTTAGCTCCGCCCCAGATGGAATCGGCACGTTGCTTCTCATTGGGTGCGTGGGGGGGTTACTGGCTCCGCCCCTGACGAGGAGCTGACAGCCAGCCCCTTCGGGGTAACGCCGTGGAGCGCATGGTCATGGCGGGTAACCGAGCCGGTGTGAGGACGCACACTCCCCGCCCCTCTGTTGTTGTAGTCGTAGTTGTAGTTGTAATTGTTGTTGTAGTTGTTGTTTGGGGAAGAAGATGGGAGGAGGTATGGGAAAGGTCCTAAACTCACTACTGATGCCATATAATCACATTCTGGTGCAACGAAGAGTCATAATTAATGGAAACGAGGCCTTAACTGACATAGATTAAGAATAACTAGGAAGATGTCCGAAAGTTGTCTACGTGTGGTGCGGTGGACCTGGGCACGACATTTAATGGGGGAATAAGGGGAAGGTCGGCTCTACTGATTGTTATTTACATGCAATGGGACTAGGGAATGGGGGATTGGGGAAAGTTGGGGAGTATTGGAGAAAATAGGGGAATATTTACAAGCGGATATGGAGGCCAAATTCCATATTCGCAACATTGCACCCTTCTCTACCCTCGGGGCATCCCGACCCGATAAATTTTTACCTACTTTAGTGTGGCACGCAATGTAGTTCCCGCTACTATTAACTCTACCCTGAGTGCGACAGTTTTACAGATATTCACAAATGAGTAAATATGTCCCCCTGCGACGTTGCACCCTTCTCCTCACAGAAACACACCCACAGGATAACCGAATCCGGAAAGAATTCGCAAACTACACATACAGCCGGTAGGGAGCATTATTTACACGACTACGCGGCTATTTACACTACGATCCAGGACCTGTTTTTTTTTGGAGGAACACATGCAGATGTTATGCATAGAGAGAGCGCGCTTGCCAGCATCGATACACCAACCCACGAGTGCTCTGTGGCCGACGGCCTTTAATAATGTGCAGAGCACCCTTCCCGAGCATCAAAAGCACCACCCCACCACCAATCGGTGCAGTCACCATTGTTCATTGGAATAAAAATAAATTCGACAACCCCTAACCCTGCAGGTGTCTCTTGCTCTTCTTGTGGCCTTCAGTGGTGTTAATTAACAGTGGTTCACCTTTATGGCATAGGTGCCACGTTGACCCATAGGTCCATCCCCGGGTGGTGCTTGGCCGCAAACGAACTGCGGTCCATTGTGGGTGGCCACAAACATTGCGGTCCATATGGTGTATCGATCCCGGCAGCAAACAGCGAAAGTGCAGGCCCACAACTGCGCAGCCAGCACCTCTCTCTCCTCTCTCTCTACCCCAAAGCCAGATCCTCGGAGGTGGGAGACAAAAGAAGAACCAAGTGAGTAAGGTGGTAAGGGCGCAAAAGTGCACGCAATATAAGGTAATGCACACTGGGGGCACATGGGAACCAGGTGAGACAGGTACGTTCCTATCGTACGCCCCCCCCCCCACCAGGTAACCTACATGACCCCTCCCTTACCCCTTACTGTATCCACACAACACAACACTACCCATAAACATCTACTTTACAAATCGACAAACATCCCTACTGTCTTCCCCGTTCCTCCCATAAACCAAATTCGTCTTCTCTCCCTCCTAACCAATCAAATTTGCCATTTTCAACTCTCATCAAAATTTGCCATTTTCAACTCAACATCAAAATTTGCCATTACCAATTCATCATCAGTCCCTCCTAGGGAGGGAGAGATGGAATCACTCCAATGTCTCATCCACGTCGTGATGCGTCTCACAAATCCACACAGCGATTCATCTCCTGCAACAAAACAAAGAAAACACAGGTGTGGAGTCATCATCATCACCACAGGTAAGTGGCTGCGTATGGTGCGACAGGTTCTTCAATCCTAACTATTTCCTAAATGACTTTAACAACTTTACACTACCCGGGGTCTTTCTCCGGCCAAACCATTGGCCCTCTTACACTATGGGTTCTAAAAAAACCAATTCCCATTGGCCAAACTGTGGTGCTCTTCAATTTGGGGTCTCACTCCCCCGATTCATCTCCCGGTGCCCTCGCACAATTTCTGGGCTGTGGCGTGTACCTCTCCCAGTGGGTCTACCCACCTGCACACCTCCACCACTGCAGTTGCCTCCGAGCTTACCTGCTCCTTACCCTAACCTATCTACCTGGGGAAGGCCCTCTGGCACTCTCCCCACTCGGTGCCCTCTCTGGCACTGGGCTACCCGGGTCCGTCCTCCGGATCCTCGGGCCCCATCCACAACTCTACCGGCTCCCAGAGCCCACCTGCGGCCTCACCTGGCCGACATCCTCACAGTGGTGGAGTGCTCAACCAACTACACACACTAACAGGCTACACGCCCAGCCATTTCCACAACACTAATGCACCCATTCACAACACCATTCTGCAACCGCACCACAGATGCCAATATCCAACCACAATTTACCTGCACCCTCTACCTAACACTTACACTACCCGCCCCGGGTACTCGTGAAAGGGGTCCACTCTTCCCCCATCCACACCTTCGCACCATGCACACCACTCCGTACCACTCACTCCAACTCTCTCCACACACCTGTACCTGCACACCTGTGCTCTCACACCTGGTGCCACCTGCACCCTTCTCTCCCCAAGCGCATTCGCGCTGATCCACACACTCACTACTCATACACGGCTCCACACACCTGTCCAGTTGCACACCTGTGCAATCACACCTGTTCAATTCTCACAAACACGGCATCATCTCAGCTAACTACTCCCTTCTGAAACTTGCGCTTCCCAGTCGTCCCTTTAAACTATTGCGCTCCCTCGTCATTATCATCCACACTAATCTACCTGCTTCCCTACTACAGGTATCAGTCACTAACTAACCTTAACGTCACCTAAGGTCATCTTCTCTAGATCCCTACACACAATATAACCTAACCCACCCGGGCTAGTTTCCACTGCCATACACCCCATAAGCTATTGCTCCTTTGCCCCACCTGGGAAGGATGGTGGATTTGCCATCCCACCACATCGGGGGTCTTTCACTATCAATTTTGCTCGTCCAAATCCAACAATCAAAAATTTTCCATTTAGTGCCAATTCTATTCACTTTTCTAAATTTTGTATCAAATCACTACTATCACTATCACCATCACCCGTCTACTTATTAGGTACTCTCGGTGCGCCAATCCCTGTCCAAAGCCCGGCTTCGTAAAGCCAAGCAATGGATGCTGGTTGTTTTGTGCCAGTGGCTGGCTGCATCCTGCCTTCGGTGCAGGGAAGGAGGTTTACCCGGCCCGAGATCCCACGCACCTTCTCGGCACGGAGCCATCCAATGTCCCGATCTCGACCTGCCGGAATTCCTCAACAAAAAGTGGTCGCCATGACGACTCTTTCTATCGGGCCGCCCGCTCCGCCTAGTGGAGCACGGACGTTCAAAGCGAGGCCCAGCACGGATCGCGCACGGCGGTCCTTTTGAACCCGCCGTGGCTCGGATCCCCGCTGGTTCTCGCGGCACGCGAAGCCCGGCACGCACCGAGGGCCCGCTTCGGCTAAAAGTCGACCTAACCTCTAACCTGTCTAACGTCGATGCTTCACCTGGACGCTTACACCCCGCAGTCCGTTCCTTGCTCACACATCCAGCTGTGCCCATGCTCCTTGTACCGTTCCTTACACACCCAGGCACACCCATTCCACTCACAGCCTTGGTCACACACCTGACCACCGAACATTTTGGCACACATTCGTTCGTAGCACACCTCACCAAAACACCTCTTCGCGCCCCCTCCTCAGTCACCTCCTCTGTGACAATCACAGGTGTGCCCTCATTCGCACACCCAACCATGTGCCTCACCACCAACTCCAGCGTGCATTCCCACTCACGCTCTACCATTCCAGGTGTGCATCCTCCCATCCCAGGTGTACATCCTCGCTCACCTGTCACAACTAACTCACGCTCCATGTCACTCTCACTACTTTCACCTCCACTCGTGACAACGCACTCACCCTTACTCTTGACAGCACACTCTTTCCCCATGCACCTGTCCGTCACACACCTTTCTCGCGCACACTCTTGCGCACACTCTCCCGTCACACCCTCTGTAACACTCACCACCCCGCGCTTCCACGTGCTCCCTCGCACACGCGCTACGACCGACTCACTCTCGCCAGCACCCTCACTCCTTGGCACGCACTTTTTCCTCACACACCCCAGAGTCGGACTTCCTCGCACACCTCCTTTTTCGCACACCAGACCTGTCGCACACTTCACCAGTGGCCTCTCACGAACACCCGGGTCTCTCTCGACCCCCAAGCTTATTAAATCACCTGGCGCATCATACGCACGACCATATTGGTCACCACTTACACCGGGTCCTCTTCCTCTTCGCTTCTCCTCCATCACCTGCGAATCCCTCATCCGGTTAATGAGCACATCATCACGATCCAAACACAGACTTTGGACCAATTCTTTTATCTCCTCTTTTATCTCTTTCTTATCCCCTCTCCGTCGCTTCTTAATTTCACTCATCCCTTCTTCCACTTCTTCTAATTTGTGCTTCACCTCTTTTATTCCCCGGTACGTCTCCTCAAGCTCATCCTCCAAGGCTACCTTGACCGTTTCCATGTGCGTCCTCACCTGCCGGTCCTTCGTCTCCATTACCTCTACCACCTCGTCCAACCTCGTTGTCAGTCCCTCACGTACCATCTGACATTGCCTCTGTGTCGCTATCAAGTCGTTTTTAATTTCTTTTTGTGTCGCCTTTAAACCTCCTAATACCGCAGTGTTCCTTTGAACCTGCTCCACTAACTCCGTCTGTCCCACCGTCAGCTGCTCCACCTCCTGCGTCAGGACCTCTATGCCCCCTTGCAATTTTACAGTCCCCTTTCTCACCTCCTTCTCCATGTGCTCCTTACAGTGCCTCACCTCCTCGCGCACTCCTCCGACCTCCTCACTCACTCCTCTTCTGATCTCCTCTCCCATCACTTGCATCTCCTGCCCAGATGCCACCCTCATCTGCTCCATTTCCTCCCTGTGAGCATCCAGTTTGGTTTCTACCCCCATTCTGACCCCCTCTATCTGCTGCTCCATTTGTTTAACTTCCCTTTCCGCTTGGTCCCTCATGTCCCTCAATTTGCCTTCCATACTGTTTTCTAACCCCTCTAACCCATTTTTCACCTCTTTTATCCCGTTGTCTAACCCCTCAAATTTGTCGTCTAACTTCCCAAATTTCTTGTCTAATCCCTTAAAATTATTGTCTAACCCCTCACCGGTACCCCTCGCTTCGTCCCTCATTACCCCCATTTGGCCCTCCAATCGCTCACTATCAACCCTCATTTGCTCACTCTGAGCATCCATCCGGTTCCCCATTACCCCCATTTGGTTTCCCAAGTCATTCCTCAGGTCTTCACTTGTCTGGACCATGAGCGCCTTTATTTGTTCCATAAATAGGCCCCAATCCATCGGCGGCGCTGCTACGGTCGCGGGCGCGGTGACCAGCGAGGCGCCATTTTGTGCGTTTGCTACCCCCGCTGTTTCGCTCTCCTCACGTGTCTCAATTTGGTCCTGGACCGACCCTGCTTCACTCTCCCCTACCGGACCCCAGCCGTCTTGATCCGCCATAGCGCGACTTTCAAAATTCGGGTTTTGTAAAACAAAACAAATTTCGGCCGCTCCAAATTTTGACCAATTTTTTTTTTTTTTCCTCTATTCGTTTTTTTTTTTCAAAATTTGGTCGGGCCTCGAATCTCACTCCCGACACCAATTGTTACAGACGTGGCTTGGATGTTATTTACCGAGCGGTTTTATGGTATGACCACGTCTGCACAAGTTACCCGATTGTGCCCGAACGTTGACTAGTCGCGCGATGCTGGCTCAATAAGAAAAAGAAGACACCCGGCTGGATTACAATAACACAATACGACACCAATGTTTCAATTCTCAAGACCTCCGGAGGAGATTATATTCGTACGGAAAGGTCAGATTACAGGGGCTAGAGGTATAATCACAGAAAGACAGGCACTTAGACACACTCTTATATTAACCCCGGACAGACGACAGACAAACGGGACAACGGCTGACTCACACGGGGGTTGATGACAGGAAAGCGGGTATCGATGGCTCCAGGTCCTCCTGGGCTCGGGGCAGGGTACAGTACGATCCGGTCCGGTCCAAAGATGCGGGGAGGTATCGTCGCGCTGGGGGTGGCGGTGGCTTCTCTCTCCAAGCTGAGGCGCATCTGTCGTCACGTCCGGCGCGGGGCCGCGTATATCCGGCGGGGAGTCACACGCCCTCGGCTCGTTAGCTCCGCCCCAGATGGAATCGGCACGTTGCTTCTCATTGGGTGCGTGGGGGGGTTACTGGCTCCGCCCCTGACGAGGAGCTGACAGCCAGCCCCTTCGGGGTAACGCCGTGGAGCGCATGGTCATGGCGGGTAACCGAGCCGGTGTGAGGACGCACACTCCCCGCCCCTCTGTTGTTGTAGTCGTAGTTGTAGTTGTAATTGTTGTTGTAGTTGTTGTTTGGGGAAGAAGATGGGAGGAGGTATGGGAAAGGTCCTAAACTCACTACTGATGCCATATAATCACATTCTGGTGCAACGAAGAGTCATAATTAATGGAAACGAGGCCTTAACTGACATAGATTAAGAATAACTAGGAAGATGTCCGAAAGTTGTCTACGTGTGGTGCGGTGGACCTGGGCACGACATTTAATGGGGGAATAAGGGGAAGGTCGGCTCTACTGATTGTTATTTACATGCAATGGGACTAGGGAATGGGGGATTGGGGAAAGTTGGGGAGTATTGGAGAAAATAGGGGAATATTTACAAGCGGATATGGAGGCCAAATTCCATATTCGCAACAATATGCATAGGTAAAATTGTCATAACAACTTTTATGATAGTACACATCAACTGCAAACATGTCATATGATGCTCCACTCAGAATAACATCGAGTCGCTTCGCTGCATCATGGAACTTATCTCCTTCATCTTTGATTTTCATGTCCTTTGAACGTTCTACTTTACTGACAGCATTCTTCTCGGAGCATCTACCAAGACCACCACTATTGTACGGTTTACTGTCATCTTTCGTATCCACGTTGCACACGAAACAGATTTGCTTTTTCTCAAGTGACCCCCTGCGTATCCTATACGCGGGAGCAGCAACTGGTTCATTCGACTCATGAATATTCTCTGAACTGGAAACGGGAAGTTTGCGAGACTGGGCTTCCTTTCGGGCAATTCTGTTCCGAAATGTGATTCTACAGTTCTCATGAATCTTGACATCATGGCCTGCACTAGATAGTCTCACAGCGGCTGATTGAAATTCAGCATATGGTGCCTGAGTACACAGACTCTTGTCAACTTTAACCCATCTTCCCGCTAATTCTTGAATAGACTGCAATCCCTCCTCAGTCATATTATAAGCTGACTCAACGTCCTTAATAGTTTCATTACAGAGGCAGCACAACAGTTTGTCGCCCCTTGCTAAACTCAAAATCGGCGTGGATGCCATTGTGCAACCCTTTTCTCCTGTGCCAAAAAAGTTTTGTCTTTATGTAGTAATTTTATGAGGATTCACTGTATCTGCTAAGCCAGGATTCATGGAATCATTTCTTTGCGTCCGCATTCATGGAATCATTTCTTTGCATCCGGATTCAAGGAATCTGAAATGGAAACCAAGAAATTGAATCAAAATGTATTGTAATATATATTTCACTGAAATAAAAAGTACAAATATGGATTCCTTGACCCCAAAAACATATGACTGGACACCAAAATTATAATCATATCACACTCGGAACTGAAGTTATAGCAGTTTCCGTAATACGGAAGTTGCCCGGCGGCCATTTTGTTAATAAAGTACCGATTGTTAATTTTTATGGCTGAGTTATGACTGAGTTATCTTTCTTTATCATAATAGGCCACAATCAGTTGAAAAAAAATCATCTATGGGTAAAAGCAACTCTCAGAAATACTATTTTAGCTATTCTGGTGGCCATCTTGGATTTGAGGCAAATTTCAGGGTGGCCCACAAGCTTATTCGACAGAGTATGATCAAAAGTATATAAATCCACTGAGAAAACCTTGACTGGAAAACGGCGCCATTTCTGCCTGGCATGGACCTGTCTATGTATGGCATAGGTGCCACGTTGACCCATAGGTCCATCCACGGGTGGTGCTTGCCCGCAGAAGAACTGCGGTCCATGGTGGGCGGCCACAAAAATTGCGGTCCATATGGTGTATCGATCCAGGCAGCAAGCAGCGAAAGTACAGGCCCACAACTGCAGAGCCAGCACCTCTCTCTCCTCTCTCTCTGCCCCAAAGCCAGATCCTCGGAGGTGGGAGACAAAAAGAAGACAAGTGAGTAAGGTGGTAAGGGCGCAAAAGTGCATGCAATACAAGGTAATGCACACTGGGGGCACATGGGAACCAGGTGAGACAGGTACGTTCCTACTGTACGCCCCCCCCCCCCCCCCACCAGGTAACCTACATTGCACCTCCCTTACCCCTTACTGTATCCACAAAACACAACACTACCCATAAACATCTACTTTACACATCAACAAACGTCCCTACTGTCTTCCCCGTTCCTCCCATAAACCAAATTCGTCTTCTCTCCCTCCTAACCAATCAAATTTGCCATTTCCAACTCTCATCAAAATTTGCCATCACCAATTCATCATCAGTCCCTCCTAAGGAGGGAGAGATGGAATCACCCCAATGTCTCATCCACGTCGTGATGCGTCTCACAAATCCACCAGCAATTCTCATTTCCTGCAACACAAAACAAAGAAAACACAGGTGTGGAGTCATCATCATCACCTCAGGTAAGTGGCTGCGTATGGTGCGACAGGTTCATCAATCCTAACTATTTCCTAAATGACTTTAACAACTTTACATTACCCGGGGTCTTTCCCTGCCAATCCATTGGCCAACTTACACTATGGGTTCTAAAAACCAATTCCCATTGACCAACTGTGGTGCTTCTCAATTTGGGGTCTCACTCCCCCGATTCATCTCCCGGTGCCCTCGCACAATTTCTGGGCTGTGACGTGTAGCTCTCCCAGCAGGTCTACCCACCTGCACACCTCCACCACTGTAGTTGTCACCCGAGCTTACCTGCTCCTCACCCTAACCTAACTAACTGGGGAAGGCCCTTTCGCACTCTCACCCCCTCAGTGCCCTCTCTGGCACGGGCTGCCCGATCCACACCCGGGATCCTCAGGCACCCACTGACACTAACGGCTCCCAGAGCCCACCTGCGGCCTCACCTGGCCGACATCCTCACAGTGGTGGAGTGCCCAAACCAACTACACACACTAACAGACTACACGCCCAGCCATTTCCACAACACTAATGCACCCATCCACAATACCATTCTGCAACCGCACCACAAATGCCAATATCCAACCACAATTTACCTATACCCTCTACCTAACACTTACACTACCCGCCCCGCGTACTCGTGAAAGGGGTCCACTCTTCCCCCATCCACACCTTCGCACCATGCACACCACTCCGTACCACTTACTCCATGTATTCCACACACCTGTACTTGCACACCTGTGCTCTCATACTTGGTGCCGCCTGCACCCTTCTCTCCCCCAAGCGCATTCGCGCTGATCCACAACACACACTACTCATACACTGCTCCACACACCTGTTCAGTTGCACACCTGTGCAATCACACCTGTTCAATTCTCAACCACACGGCATCATCTCATCTAACTACTCCCCTCTGAAACTTGCGCTTCCCAGTCGCCCCTTTAAACTATTGCGCTCCCTCGTCATTATAATCCACACTAATCTACCTGCGTCCCCACTACAGGTATCCTTGTCACTAACTAATCTTAACGTTACCTAATGTCATCTTCGCTAGATCCCTACACACAATATAACCTAACCCACCTGGGCTAGTTTTCACTGCCATACACCCCATAAGCTATAGCTCCTTTGCCCCACGTTTGTGAGGGATGACAGAGTTGCCATCCCACCACATCGGGCATCTCCCACTACCAATTTTGCACATCAAATTTCAACAAATCAAAAATTTGCCAATCACTACCCATCATCTGCCAATCATTACTGCCAATCCTTTGCCAATCATCAAATTTTGTTTTTTTCTAATTTTGGGTCCAAAACACTAACCTCATCACACAGTCTACTCACTAATGCCTCTCGGTGCGCCAATTAACTTCTAAAGCTCGGCTTCGTACAGCCAAGCCATGAATGCGGGTTGTGTGGTGCCAGCGGCTGGATACGTCCCGCATTCGCTGCAGGGAAGGAGGTTTACCCGGGCCGAGATCCCACGCACCATCTCGGCACGGAGCCATCCCATGGCCCGATCTCGACCTGCCGGAATGCCTCAACAAAAAGTGGTCGCCATGACGACCCTTCCTATCGGGCTGCCCGCTCCGCCTAGTGGAGCACGGACGCGGCCGTTCAAAGCGAGGCCCAGCGTGGATCGCGTACGGCGGTCCTTTCGAACCCACCGTGGCTCGGATCCCCGCTGGTTCTCGCGGCACGCGAAGCCCGGCACGCACCGAGGGCCCGATTCGGCTATAAGTCGCTCTAACCGCTAACCCGGTTACCGTCGATGCTTCACCTGGATGCTTACACGCATACGCTACCCCTTTCTTGCTCATACCTCCAGCTGTTCCCATGCTCCTCGTACGTTTCCTTACACACCTCGGTACACTCATTCCACTCAC